>NC_090731.1:109998334-110083334 GCF_036898095.1 Palaemon carinicauda | reverse complement strand
AGACGATACGCCCGGAGAAACAGATTTGTTAAAACATTTAATTGAACTTTAGCATCATGATATGAAAAGAAATAAATATATGAATTGGTGTGTGGGCTTTTTCTGAAAAACACAAAATTTAAAAGACCTATTAACGTTATCTCGATGAAGTATTAAGTAAGGAAAGGGTGGTTGATTGTCCGTTTCTCTCTCAACAGCAGATTTTATAAAGGGTACATAACCATCCAGTAAATTTAAGAATCTTCTAGAAGTCTCCTCATTATGTTTGTGTACAATAAAAAAATCATCCTCAAACCGTACCCAAATTTCTGGTTTTATATCTCTGGGTAATTTTCTAACACATTTAAAAAAAACTTCATACACAGGTTCGCCAGAACTGGGGAAAGGGAAGAACCCATTGAGACTACCATCTTTTGCTGATAAAATGAACTTTCAAATTAAAAACTAGTAGATTCTCCAGATATCTTGATTAGTTCGCAGAACTTACTTATGGGCAATAGTGGTTTGAAAATATCATCTTCGACAAGTTTAGTGAGATTTTCCAGCACAAAGTCATGAGGTACCTTTGTAAACAAAGAGACAATAATATCTAAGCTGTACATATGACCCTCATACTCCTTTTTCTTAATCTTCTCTATGAACTCATCACTGTGCTTTAAATGAGAGTCAGAGATGGTACCCATCAACTAGCCAAGAATCATAGCCAACTAAGTAGATAAATCAGTCTGTGTGGTGTTACAGCTAGCTACTGTAGGTCTTAGCGGGATTCTTACTTTATGTATTTTCGGTGTACCATAGAAATAACTAAATGAAGGTAACCTAGTGGTTAGTTTATTATAAACAATATCTTTAATCTTCTTACTTGCCTTGTTGTTAACAACCAATTTTATTCTCTTGTTAAAATCAGACTGAAGGTATTTTATGGAAGGTTTTTTTGTTAACTTAACATAGGTATTTTGGTCATTTAAGAGCCTGTAAGCCTTGATAAGGTAGTCAGTTTTGTTCATGATTACTACACATCCTCCCTTGTCAGCCTTTTATATTTTCAAATTAAGACTTTTCTTTAGCTTGTTGAGTGCCTGCATAAGGCACTGGCGCAAATAATTTACTTTGTTGCTATAACTGCTGAATAAAATTCCCTTAATAAAATCAAGATTAAATTCTGTGTGCTTGAAATTGTATTGATTTATATTTCCTATTCCTCTCACAAAGTCTGAATTCTCTGTACCTAATGAAAAATTAAAACCTAAGCTTAGAAGTATTTTGTAATCTTCATTAATATTAGTATCAGTAAGAATTTTGGCATTATCATTGTTAAATGATTGATTCCATGTCGAAACGTTACATAGATGATCCAGTTTCCTACCTAGTTGGGCTTTGTGTGCCAAAGATTTGTAGAAAGCCACCTCACCCACACTTGTCGCAATCTAATCAAAATTGACATCAGACCTTCTGCACAAGACCATTTTAAGTACCTGGCTCTTTCGGTGACGTATCTCCATGAGCATTTCTTTTTTCTTGAATTTGGCTTGTATCTGGTCTTCCAAAAATATCCTTTTGTATTTCGGAGACATCAAATCAACTTTTTCATGTGTTGAGTTTTTAGGACTCTGGACAGAGGAAACTTTTCTATTAAGAGTGAAGGTTTGTAAACTGCATCACCAAAGTTATTGCCAGGGTGCTGTGGCCTTGAGTGTTAGTGCCGTTATCCTCCCCTGTTGATCTTTGTTGCATGTTGTAGAGAGACATTCCCAGAACAAGTTTCCCACTCAAAATAAATAGTAAAATACAATTCCGCATGAGTGGTCCTTCGAGCCGGAGCCTTTACTTTTGACCTATGAAGCATGGACATAATTCAGCTTGAATAAGAATTAAGTAAGTCACTATATAACTTAAATTCACATGCACCAGCCATTTTGTAGAATGTGTAAAGATCAGACTTGAATTGGAAAGAGAGATTTGTAGTCATATGATGTTACTGTATCGATCACAAGTTTAAGGAAAGACTGTGTAACCAGGTTCATTTGTTGTTGAAGGTTCTCCACAATTTGATGTAAAAACTTCGTTTTATCTCGAATCCGATTACTCACATGTTCATTCAAGGTCGTGGGTTCCGTTCATAAGTTCATAACCAGAATGTCCTAAGCTTCTTGAGCTAAGGTTTCTAATGTTATTCATACATCTGTGTACTGCTTAACGAGAGCGTCGGTCTATTTTTGTCTGTCAAAATTTTGTCATTTTGTACCTCAGTTTACCTTCCCTCGAGTAGTTTACCTTCCCTAATTTTCTAATTGTCGTTCCCTGTAAGCCTAGCACATGTTCTTGTCCAACAGAGCATATTGGCGCACTGTAATTTAAGTTTCCATACAAGAAAACGTAGAAATTTAGTTTCACCAAGTCCGTTTCATTCCATGTGTTTTTTCCAAGATGGCAGATCTTGTCCATAACCTTATGTAGCCCCCTGCATGGTTTTATTTCATTAACTTCGTTTTACTTGTAACTCCATTGTTTACTTTTTACAAGCACGACATTGATTTAATTTTATTATCTGCGAGAGAAACATTGGTTTATCCTTTTCGTGAGGAGACTTGCGTTTATCCTTCGTGTGAGGAGATTTCCTGTTTAACCCCTGTGTGAGATTTTATGTTACCTTAGCCTGTACGTGAGTGAACTTTTAGCAATTAAGTTGTTGCCTCATGCACCTATAACTTTTGAATTGTTCGGTAGTCACCTCAGCGCTCCTGCAACTGTGTAACCGTATCGTAATAATAGTGTCAGCCTCGATCTGTTATTTTAACTTTCAACCTAAATTATTTGTCTCACAAAGAACCGGAATGAACATGGTTTGCTAACAATACACACGATCAAGTCCAAAGATATATTGGGACTATTGACCCTGATATCCCCTTAATATACAAATGATAATCAGGGCATAGAATAGTAGATCCCAATTAAGCAGGCTTGGACAAATTAGTTAACAAGAGACAGCGACGCAAAATGCATTAGGGGGTGTAGTTAAGTGTTCTAAAGTCTACAGGGAGGCAATACTATAGAATAATGCAAGAAGGGATTGGCACCGATAACTTTACATTTGATTCAAACATAAAACTCACATTAATCATATTTCATTTAGAGCCCCAAGGTCCAGAATTTCATCATATATTCATGAGTGATCTCACACAATTAAAGCAAACGGACTCATTGTCTTATATGATAATAACAAATAATCAACTTTTGCAAGCAATTTAGGCTTACATTACTTAACTTCAGATTTATACTACACGAGGTGTGAGTCAAAATCAGTACATAATTTCAACCAAAGAATGGCATTTATTTACTCAAAGTATCACAGGAATTTTCACCTAACTAGAACAGAATGAATAGCAAAGCTACTTAACAGAAATTTGTAACAGCAGTGAACAAATAGTATATGAAACAAAATGCGTTAATAAAACATTAATGGCAAAGAAGGGTTAATTCCACAATCAAATGGGTGAACCAGCCTTGCAATCAAAGTAAAAATTATAAAGACCATACCATAAAAGTACAATTAGATACATTTAACACCTTCCCCTTAAACAAAAATCCAAATCAAACAAAAGAGGGAAACCATTTGAGTATAATTTGTAGAATACCGTACACACCCCATAAATTAAGCCAGACGACTACAGACATGATATCATAGCTAATGTGCACAAATCACATAATTACCTAATGAGTTGTAAAATAGCCAAATGAAACACTACTGAGTACTCACACTCTTAAGACTTGATCCATCATCGGTTTGTGTCCTTCATGGTTGGTTCTTCTTTAAGGACCTCAAGTCCTAACAATTAGAAAGGAGGCACGTTTCGTTTCCCATTGACACATGAAGTCAGATACAGGCTGGGCTTGTTGAACGTGACCAGATTCAGGACCTTGAACTACTGGTCATTAAAAAGAGACTGTCCTTGGAACTTCTGGTCTCAAAGTGTGGCGGGTCCCTCCGCTAATACGACCTATTGCTACTAGGAACGTCTACAAGTGGGCCGTTGAACTTTCCTGCTGGTGGGTCTTGGCCATCGCCACCTGGGGGATGGTTTTCTTATCTTTTTTTATTTTTCCCATTGGTGCTGAATGGTGCTTATATAAGTACAAGGAGTGCTCCTGCAGCTCCAGGGAAATTAATTACAAAAAATCTTACAGTATGGCATAGAATTTTTTAATACATACAAAAGGATTAAGAGGCGTTCATCGGCTATTACACTTAACAATCCTACCTAAACAGTCTTATAAATAGGGGCAGAGATGTAAATAATTACAAGCTAAAACTAATGAGTTACGCAAATTAATGAGTTACTTAAATATAAATGAATCAGTTTAAAAATCCTTTATTACATAAGCATTTGTGAACAGAACGCAAACTAACCCATCAGTACTTTTCATCGCTAAAATGCACATATTGGAGACCAAGAAGCTGAAGCAATATTATCTAAAGAGGAGTGATGGTATGAAAGATATGATAGTACAAGGGAGTGATGAACATGTTAGCTGAAATGAATAATAAAGGTATAATGAGTGAATAATAAAGGTATAATGAATGAATAATGAAAGGTATGAAGAATGAAGGTTACAAAGGAAACAAAGGAAAATTGTGGTGGGCAAACCTCAGGGAATAACAGATGAAAAATAAAAAAAATGGAATAACGAAAATAACTAAAATAAACCGTGGAAAGAATTTCCATACCCTTTCAAGTAAGAGAGAGAGGGGGGCAGAAGGAAGCATTTTAACTATTCTGCAGCACTTTCTGGAACAAGGCACAGGTTTTATCTGTTGCGGTCCTACAAGGTTGACCTCGAGAGGGCATACGATCAGGTCTAGAAAGTAGGATGGCTTCATCAGGGGAATTGATTTCCTGAGAGGTATGAGGACCTCTGAGGGATGATAGGGATCCTGGGGGGTCGCAAGAGCCCCGTCAGGACCACCTTGTTCCATTACTGTGATACATGGACCTGTGACATTTATCTCCAAGGGGATAAGACGGCTAATGGTACACATGTATATTCCGTTAGCGGTACGTACCTTCACAGATCTAATATGACCATCTTGACCAGGATAGGTTTCAAGAATACAGGCCATGGGATAATCTTCACAGATAACTTTGTCCAAAATTAACAATCATAAATTTTCAATTTTAGGGGGGTATAGGGTGGATACGATTATTTTTTTGTGATGTTCACGAAGGAATTGACATAATCCTGCGTCCATCTCTTTAGAAATACTTGCAATATGTTTGTAAGTTTTTGGTAACTAGCTGGGAGGCTATTTCCTTCCCTATATGTAGGGTCATTGAGGCAAGTCATAAGGGCCTGAGGAGCAAGTGAGAGAGTTCAACCATAAAGCAGATGACTTGGGTTTAAGGGAGTGTCATTAACTTCATTTTGTACCTCAGTGACAAATTCATTAAATGTAGGGTACAAGTGATATATGGCTTTCCTTAAATTAAGTTTGGCGAAGCTTATCAGCGTTTCATAAAAACCTCCCAGCCAAGGGGCACAAGAAGTGCTAAATTTCCAGCTTAGGTTATGGGAAGATTTAAACCCATCAATTACTGGGTGATGCATGAGCTCAGTAAGGAGGGCTTGACCAGCCGGGAAAATGGAAGCATTATCTAAGACAATATAGTGTGGCATACCAAATCGAGCGGCAAATTTGTGTACCGCTTGAACGAACTCAGTGGCTGTTTGTGAAGTTGTGACTTCTATAGTTACGTCTCTGGTTGCTATGCAGGTTCAAAAAGCAAAATATAAACAAAATTTACATGTGGATTATATACTTTTAAAAGCTCCAGCAAAATCCAATCCAAATACTCAGAAGGGCAGTCTTGAGATGAGGTGATTGGGGTGGTACTGGGCTAGAGGAGACATTGGGTAAGGGAATGCTTGAACTTTCTTGCAATGGATGCATTGATGCAAGAATTTCTTAATTTGCTGATGCATTTGGAGAACCCAAAATTGTTTACACAATTCAACGAGAAGTGTTGAGGTGTTGCAATGCAGTACACGTTCATGCCAATGTCTACAATGAGTGTCCAAATGCCGCAATGATGTTCCAGCATAATGGGGTCAACGTAATCTAGTTCCATGTGAGTGTTACTGAGACAGGACCTAGCTTCAAGAAGACCTTGGTTATCCAGGTAAGGTTTACGTTGACCGATAAAAGCGCGTTCATTAGAGTTAAGACGGACGTCTTTACCTTGCACATGTTCAAGAATGTTAGGATAACTTTGGCATTGAGAACAGTTCAAAATGAGTATTAAGGGTGGAAGGTTGAAATTATTAGTTAGATTAGGGTAACGTTGTGACAAGGGTTGTATCCAATAGGGAATCAAATGAAGGAGTGCTGTGTAACACTTGGTCGCATGGTCTAGGGAACTATAACGATCAAACAGTCATAGATCAGGAGGAGCAAGCCGAATAGGGCACTCACATATTTCGGGGTTAATAGAGAACCTGCCTTGATTGGGATAATCTGAAAGGTTAGTGAGCCAAGGAGGATCTTGTAGAATATGTTTAACAGCAACACCATGCAACACCAGGTCAGCGGTATTACTATTAGTAGGGACATGCTTAAGTTTAAGATTACAAGTTACTTTAATGTTGACTATTTTCTCCAGGCAATTAAGGATGCAAGGGGAACTACTTTTAAAATTATGGACCCATTGGAGGGCAGTTGAAGCGTTGGACCAGTGACTGAATCGTACATGCTAGGACATAGTTGTAACAAGTGTTTGGCTAAACAACAGCCAAGTAAGAGTGCAGTTAACTCAAGCTTAGGAATTGTTAAACTCTCAACTACTTTCAAAATGCGTTTAGGGGTGACTCGGCTTTAGCTGTAAGGATGTGAGAATTGTTTTCCTGGGTTACTGCGTAAGTAGCTATGCCGAAGGTGAGTTTGGATGCATCTGCAAGAATGTGCAATGAAAGTTGACTGCCATCATGTGCATTAAGGGACTTTAAGGGGGCTGGCTGGCTAATGCCAATTTTTAAGGACAGGACCTTTGGTTTTGCAACGCCAGGGCAATTTCCTGAAAATTATTGTTTTTCAAATTCTATCTCATCCCTTGATAACGATTACTAAGAAATGGGATTACTACCCTATATAGATCTGATATTAACCTCCAATAATATAAAGATTTTTTTTTCTAAAAGTAATTTTTTTTTCTAGATATGAATTTTTTCATTATATTAAAAATAAACCCTAAAAATCGGGGAAAAAATTAGGAAAAAATATAAAAAAAATTGAAAAAAAGGGCTTAATTTCATTGTTTTATAATGTATTTCTAAGTTATATTCCAAATTTCAATGCTATATCTTTAAAACTAAGGGAGACTATTGAATTTGAAGGTCAATGAGTATAGTTTTCAGATACTAGCGTTCAAAGTTTTTCTTTGTATTTTTACAAAGACAATATTAATAAATAATGATTATTGTGAGTTTTATGTTCTTTTTGGGGTATTAATAAAAGAAAACGAAGTTATATATCATGATTTAATCAGAAAATGAAGATCCTTTTGCTCAATATCTTGCTCCTTTTGGCTCCTGTGAGGCAAGGCGGCCGCTCCTCTATCCACATTACTCTCTCTCTCTCTCTCTCTCTCTCTCTCTCTCTCTCTCTTCCTCTCTCGGCACTACCAATATTACCCTCTTCTGAACTCTTAATAGAGCGAATATTCTTCTACCTTATGTTAGCAAGATGTTGAAATTGTCTTTTCCCCTTTGAAATGATAAACTTCTTGCCGAAAACGAGAAAAAACAAACGTAAAAATGAGTTAATGTCAGGGGACGTTCAATATTAATAAATCCTGACTATTATGAATTTTATGTTCCTTTTTGGATATTGATAAACGAAATCAAAGTTATTTATCATAATTTTCTTATAAACGAAGATCCTTTTGTTCAATATCTTGCTATTTTTGCGTGTAACAGGCAAGGCCATCGCTTCTTCATCCACACTATTCTCTCTCTGTCTCTCTGTTTCTGCACTACCGATATTACCCTCTTCTGAACTCTTAATAGAGCGAATTTTCTTCTTCCTTATGTTAGCAAGTTGTTGAAATTGTCTTTTCCTCTTTGAAATGATAAAATTCTTGCCGAAAACAAGAAAAACAAAAGTAAAAATGAGTGAATGTCAGAGGTCAAACTCAGGCATGTATTCTCTCTGAGGTTTGTGGTAGGACTGAAGGGTGAAAACATCTTCTGGGACTCGTGGAAGTTATACAGATGCCATTGTTCACAATTTCTTTTACATTAAAATGTAATAATTATCAAAATATCCGATAACAGAAGAAATACTGCATTTTCTTGTAGGGAATAATATTTATGGTTTATTGAGTTACTTTTACTAATTACCCTGTAACTATGAAAGAGAAATTTTGACATAATATTTCATATACGCATCCTCCATTGCCATATGAAGCTCTGTGAATATTTTCAGGATTTTGTGTTTTTCTCCCTATACCCCCATATATTGGCATTCCGGCCGGCCCTCTGAATTTGTTCAAAACCTCTGTACTTTTTAAAGAATATCATCTAGTTCTTGAACTTGATTAGGGTCTATAGGGGTGTTCCAGCCCTTGTCAGCCATCCAGAGTTTTTGTATGAAGAGCTTACCTAATATTGTGAAAGGAGAAATAAGACCAATAGGGTCGTAGATGGAAGAAAACGAGGACATGAATTTTCTGTGAGTGTTGATGTGGGAATGGCTTTTCATCTCTAATTCAGGAGGTAATTTAACATTCAAGGTGTCATTGACAGCATCTCATTCAAGACCAAGGTAATCATGTACACTATTCTCTGTGAAATTGTCCTTAAGTGGGGTATAAGTTGTCCATTTGGCTAACATTAGGTTAGCCTTTAACATAAATGCCTTGATGATAGGCTTTTCATTCAGGATGTCTTTGGCGTTGACATGACAGCGTTGAAAGTTATCAATGTAGAAACCGGTTTTGAGCGTCGATGCCAACCTATTGGAATGGCTGTCCTAATGATGTTAGATAATTTGATTAAGGAAGTAGGGGCTCAATATGTCACCAAAAAAAAAAAAACTTTAAATCTATATGAAACAACTTTTGTCATTTCGGGATCCTCAAAGAAAAAGAAGCGACAGAAATCTCTCTGCTCCGGGCCGATCTCTATGTGAAGGGATGCCTTGGAAATATCCGCAGTTAAACCAAAGGGCTTCTTTCGGAACATCAAAATCATCGAGTGAATCTTGAAAGCAAGATTGGGCCCTGTGTACTCAGAATCCTCCAAAGAAAGAGACTTTGGGTTCGACTTAGATGAAGTGTTGAAAACAATTAACATAAGGGTGGTGGTTGAATTCTTAATTAAAGGATGATGGGGTAAATAGTGTACTTGTCCATCAACAGGGGTGTCCAAGGAGAGAGGTTTGATAAAACCTTCTTCAAGATATTCCTTCAGAATCTTCCAGTAATTGGCAAACAATTTGGGGTTCTTGGATTTCTTAACTGAAATGAGTTGGGCAAAGGCTCTGGCGTAGTTTGAGGAGGGACGTTTATCGCTCATGAATGGTAACTGAATGATATACTTTCCCTTTTTGTATTGAGTTGTTCTTTTGATGAGATCAACTGCTTTCTCTTCAAGATGGCTGAAAGGTTCTTTATTAATACCAATGGTGTCAATTTCCAAAGGTTTTCAATAATGGAGGTTATTGTTCCAGGAATGTCAACATTAATGTGGTTAAAGGAAATGGAGAGTGTGTTAACTCCTTTAGGACCCATGTCCAGACGCGACCAATCAGGTAATGGTCCCCATATCACGTAACCAGCAGGAGTGCTAAATATTTTTACACCATCAATATTATTGGTACTATCTGTCCAGCAGCTTCAAGATTTGATAAGTTAACAACACTTGAGTGCACAAAAGTATGTTGCACACCAAAATCTAGAAAAAACTCTTGTGGAGTGTTTAGATTTACCGGAGACCCATTCGGCACTGAAAGTTGGTTATGTAATTGTGGGGTTGTTACTGATACAAGCAATTTGACTGTGATTTACAATGGAGTTACTGTTAGTGGAAGGGTTAAGAGGTCACAAGTTAGTGGGGTTTTTAGCAGGTCCTTTAATGGGTTTGGATGGACTGGTGGGACACCGCAAGGATACCTTGGCTAACAGGCAGTTCATGATGTAGCTAACAGCTCAGACACGCAATATTGGCGTCGCACCTACCGGCAGGGTGTTGAGCAGAAAAACATTTTGTGCAACAATATATTTTGCTCAACTTTGATACCCTACTTATTAAATCTGGGAAGTGAGGGCATTTGAATTGCTCATTATCACTATTGCTACAAAAAATGCATTTACCTCTAGAGACTCCATTACTGTTGGCAGCATTAGGCTGTTCATTTGCAGGACTAGGACTTGTTGGCACGTTCATCGACCCAACGACCAAATTATTAACTCTGAATTTAGGTTTGGGGCGTGATTGTTCACTTTGGGGGACCAGGGCTTACCAAAGTTAGATGAATTATCATAGGTTTTACCGTGAGGCTTGGAATTAACGTTACAGATGGCTTGATTGGGTTTATCAATGAGATTACATTTGGGGGCATGGCCAGTCAGAAGTTTGGTCTTTTCCTTCATACGGACATGATCAAACAGACCAGTTTTCAATTCGACCAAGGTTACTCTTTCACGATAGTAACGTTGATCCACTATTTCTAAGTGGAGGGTACTGAGTTTACTAGTTAAAACCTGCTCTAACAGTTCATCCGGCAAGGAAGATTCTGTTCATCATTGTTTGTCATGTTGTCCCATTCCATGAGGAAATTATTATTATTACTAGCCAAGCTACAAGCCTAGTTGAAAAAGCAAGATGCTATAAGCCCAAGGGCTGCAATAGGGAAAAATAGCCCAGTGAGGAAAGGAAATAAGGAAATAAATAAATGATGAGAATAAATTAACAATAAATCATACTAAAAACAGTAACAACGGCAAAAGAGATATGTCCTATATAACGGATTTTGAGCGAAGCGAAAAATCTATTTTTGGGTGAGATAGCCATGTCATCCTGATGGTAGGTTCCTATAAGTAGCTTCCTAAGGGATATTTGACTACAGTGATATTCCCAGAGAATTTACTTTTAGGTCTCCAGAATTCTAACTCCTGGCGCGAATATCCTTAAAATTTCTCTTAAGGATATCGCATAAATCAGGGGACGTATATCTTGATATGACACATAGCAATCTTCACCCTGAATAGCGTTTTCGCCTCGAGGGGGAAGAGGGGCAAAAATAGAAGAGGAGTCGTTATCAAGGTTACCCTTCCTCCCATACTACTATTGAGTATCTAGATGGCGCCATATCCAAGATGGCGGTTATTCCTTGTAGCATTGAGCATGGTGCTAGATATAGTAGTTTCGGGAGGGATCCTGTCAAGGCCTTTTCTATAGAAAAGGAGGGTGGGTCCATCAGGACGACATGGCTATCTCACCCAAAAATAGATTTTTCACTTCACTCAAAATCCGTTTTTTGGGCTCAAGGCATGTCGTCCTGATGGAAGCTTACCAGAGAATTACTAGAGAGTACTGTATCTGTGGATTTTCATAGGTGCCTTAACCTTGGGACAATTTTTCTATGGTCATCCGGACCATTGAGACAAATGACGTTACCGTTATCCGTCATTACCACTAATCATAGACAATGTTAGTGTTTCCTGCCCCATGTAGGGAAGAGTCATACTAGACGGTAGAAAAGGGGCCTCAAGGTTAGCATATATTTTATGAACAAACATAAGTATCCACTAGATATACAAAGGGTCTCACGGTTTGTATATATTGTCGGAACAATTAAGTGTCAACTATATCCATTGTTTGTAAGCATACAATAATATGAGGTTTACTTAAATAAATAAGAGAACTCTGGCATTTTTAATGTGCTAATTGCAGGGCGAAATAGGACGCAATTACAATCTAATAGACATTTATTTCGAATAAATAACCAAATGGAATAATGAGTGTAACGAATATAACGTGTTAAGGGAATTATACGTGCAACGTATACAGAAAATATTATCCTCCCTGAAAGGGAAGAAATGATGAGTGCCACTCTAAAATTGAAAATTTTGATAAATTTTCCCAATATAATTTTTGTAAATGTATACTATCAACACTGTGTACTATGTACACACGGCAAAAGTGTTATCTGTATAATTCCATACCTGAGATTTTGAACAGTCTTAGTGGTGACACCCACATAAAAGGTATCGCACTGGAAGTGTCAACACCTTTTCACCCTAATTGATAGTCCCAATCAATTAACTGTTCATCGCAGCACTAGACGACAGGTTTTAATACACTACCTGCCGCCACCACATAATGCTTCAGTTTGTGGACTTGCTTTGCGTAGTGTTTGTAGAACACTCTGGATGATTTCCATCCAGTATATGAGTGAAGACGCTCAAAGTCCATATACTGAAAAAAGTTCAGTGATGAAGCAATTTTTCTCGGATCATGACCTGCGGGTGTACTGTCAGGATCCACTCTGCGAATGAAGTAGGTGAGCTTCACCCTCAGTTGTTTTAGGGATAAGTTTGATCCTGAAGTTTCTCCTTTGAAGAGCTGTCCTCCCCTGAAGTCTGAAGTTCTACGAACATAGACCTTTAGACACTCTACTGGACATAGAGAGACATCTTCCTTCAGAAGGCAGATTCTCCAGGGACCCCATCTTTTAGTGGGTAGCTCGTTCTTGGCGAGAAAAGCTGGATCAGGAAAGAGATTCAGTTCTCCCACTTCTGTGAAGTGAATGTGGCCCTCATTTCTTGATAGGGCTACTATTTCACTAACTCTAGCCCCTGAGGCTATAGTGAACAGGAAAATAACCATCTGGGTTAGATCCTTCAGAGAACAATCATCATTGTTCACAGATGAAGCATAATGTAGGACCTTGTCCAAAGACCATGAAATGGGTTTTGGAGAAGCTGCAGGCCTAAGTCTAGCGCATGCCTTTGGGATCTTGTTAAAGATTTTGTTCGTCAGATCCACTTGAAAGGCATATAGAAGAGGTCTAGTCAGGGCTGACTTACACGTAGTTATCGTGTTGGCAGCCAGACCTTGATTATGAAGGTGGATAAAGAAGGACAGACAGAAGTCTATTGAAATTTCTTTTGGTTCTTTTGCTTTAACAAATGCAACCCACTTTTTTCCAAGACGATTCATATTGTCTTCTGGCTGACTTAAACTTGTATTCTTCTAGGAAGGCTATACTGCCGTTTGAGATCCCAAATATTTTCTTAACTACTAGGGTGAGAAAATCATGAAATGAAGGTTTGGGGATCTCTGTGATGAAGGGAAGACAGTCGACTTCAGAACCCATTGAGATAGAGCTGGGTTCAGTACAAGGACCAGCCTCAACCTCAGTTCCATCAGTAGAGGGAACCAGTTGCTCTTGGGTCACTTGGGAGCCACTAGAGCTGCCGTTCCTTGAAAGGATCTCAGCATGTTGAGGGCGTTCAGCAGGAGATGGGATGGGAGGAACAGGAAATTCCGGGTTCATTTGTTCCAAACTAGGGACATGGCGTCTGTTATCTCCTCTAGAGGCTCCTCGTATGGGGCTACATATTGAGGTAGTTTCTTGATGACGCTCATCACGAAGAGGTCGATTTGCAGTTCTGGGACTTGTTCCAAGATGGAAGAGAATGAGTCTGCGTCTGTGGACCATTCTGACTCTATCGGCTTGAGCCTGAGTAGAGCATCCGCTGTCACATTACGGATCCTTTGTAAGTGAAGTGCTAATAGGTGCCATCTCTCTAGACGAAGGATGGCTAATATCACCTGGATTATATGGGACGATCTCGAGCCTTGTCGGTTCAGACATCTCACTATCACTTCGCTGTCCAAGATCAGCCTGATGAGGGCTGGTCTGCTAGGGGAGAGTTTTCCCAACGTCAAAAGGACTGCCATGGCTTCCAAAATGTTGATGAGAAAGGCCTTGAACAGAGATGACCAAGTTCCTTGGACTTTCCTTTGATGGGAGTGAACTCCCCATTCTTCCGTCAAGGCATCCATGTGGATGGTCATCGACGGCAGAGGTGGTTGCAAGGACACGGTCCTCCGTAGGCTCTTGGCCTTCGACCATGGGTTGAGAAGTGATCGAAATAAGGCCGATATCGGTCTTTTTAGATCTCTTCGAGCGTTTGATGCATATGTTCTCCAGACTCCTGACGCATCTTTCAGCTGTGCTTTTAGCACTGGGTCTGTTACTGCTGCAAACTGGAGAGAGCCCAATACTCTTTCCTGTTGGCGTCTTGAAATCCTGTCGGATTACAGTAGTCTCTTGACAGACCCTGCAATCTCCTTCCTCTCCCTTGAGAGAATGGAGAGACAATGTGACCTCAGGTTCCAATGATTTTCCAGTCATTGAAACCCTTGAGCTGGAGATAGTCGAGACTTCTTGAAGTTGATTTTGCATCCCAGATGTTCCAGGAACTTGGTTACTTCTTTGGATGCTTGCAGACCAGCTGTTTCGGATGCTGCCTGCACCAGCCAGTCGTCCAGGTACTCTGCTACCTGAACAGTTTCTAGGCGTAGTTGTTACACGACTGCATCTGCCAGTTTCATGAAGATACTTGAGACTATGTTTAGTCCGAAGAGTATGGCTCTTAGAACATACTTCATCTTCTGTAACTTGAATCCTAGGTAGGAGGAGAGGGGCCGACTGACTAGAAGGTGTCAAGAGGCATCTGTCAGGTCTATCGAGATTTTGAACGCCCCTTTTTGTAATAGGGTCCTTATGTGTAGAAGGATTAACATCCTGAACTTGCTGTTTCTTATGAACTTGTTGAGTGGCAACCAGTTCAGAATGACTCTGAGTTTTCTTGAGTCCTTCCTGGGAACACAAAACAGCCTTCCCTGGAATTTGATGGACTTTGCTTTCCTTATAACCTGTATGCTCAAGAGCTATAGGGTATATTCTTCTAATACGGGGTTGGAGTGTTGGAAGAGTTGAGGAAATGATGGTGGAGACTTGTCCAGTTTCCATCCTAGTCCAATCTTGATTAGGCCGTGGGCCCAAGGATCGAAGGTCCAATGATCCTGAAATTGTTGGAGCCTCCCTCCTACCGGAAGCGTCTCCTTGCTTCAATTTATCGGAGGGTTTACCTCCTCGACTGCCTACTTGGTGCACCGCGGTCATAGTAACTGAGGGATGTTGTAGAGCAGGCCGAGGGAAAAGTCTAGACTTCTTCGTCTTCCTTTTAGGTTGGGGACCCACATCCGGGGAAGACTCCCTCTTTGAAGAGAGGCCCCACTTCTGGAGAATATTCCTATTCTCCGTGATGGCTTTCTCGACTACCTCTTTGACTACTTCATTCGGAAAGAGGTCTTTACCCAAGATGTTAGAAGATGTCAGCTTCCTGGGTTTATGTTTCACTGTTGCAGCAGCAAACACAAACTTTCTACAGGCTCTCCTAGCATTCATGAAAGCATACAGGTCCTTTACTAAGGTGGCCATATACATTTTGGCCAGGACCATGAGCATGTCTGGGGTACTTCGTTGGCCTGCACACATCTCTATGCGGTTTTGTAGGGATAAAGAGGCCGCAAGTCTCTCCTTTATCTCTTGTTCCTTGCACAAGAGAAAGTCAGAAAGTTTAGGGTGATTCTCGCTAAACTGTCGTCCATCGATGTCCGCGTCCAGTTTCCCTACTGAGAAGGTTAGGTGGACTTCCTTTCATTCCTTCTCCTGCATGGCCAAGGGTAGCGACAGAGGCCTGCACTCCTCAAGTGCAGGGCATGGTTTACCTGCCTCCACTGCCTTGGCAACAGATTTAAATGCCTTCCACGTAAAGGGGAATGCTATTGAAGCAGGAGCAAGAAAGGTAGGGTGTTTCTTGCTCAAGGCGGACACTTTCGACACCGAATAGCCCGCCTTTCTCAGGCTACTTGACAAAAGAGCCTGTGCCTTATCGTGGTCGAAAACCATGACCTCTTTCGGTTCTGACTCCTCTTTTGACATTGGTTCGTGCTTCAGTCGAATGAAGCATTCAGGGACAGCTCCCATCTTCTCTGAGATGTAGAGTTTGCTGTTCAAAATCGGCATAAGCTCCGCATACCTCCAGGGATTGGTTTTGGAGCAGGTCGGGAGGTCTTGGCCTCTGGGTCACTTGAATGACCCTCGGGAGGCGATAAGTGGAGCTTTACAGAACTCTCTCTCTTGAATTTCGCTTCCCTTGTTTAGCCTCGTTTTTTAATGTTCTTCATTAAATCCGTAAGATGGGCCAGTGCTTGGCTCATGTTGTCCAATGGAGGGGAAGAAGGTGAAGACGTCGAGGGTAACAGCTCCGGTGCCAGCACAGACGGAAGAAATTCCGACTTGACATCATCATCTTCTTCCAGAGGTAGAGTAGACTCTTCCATGGGATGATCCTTTAATAGATCCTTTTCAGTGTCCATAGACACTTCCGACATCCTTACCTTCTGGTGGATGTCCATATTTTGCAACGCCTCCCTGGCATCCGTCTCGATGGCAATCTGGATGCAGGGAGGTGCGAGTCGTGCTTGGGGCACAACCATTTCACTACCCACTTTCGGGAACAGTAAGCTACGCATCCTATTTTTAGGTAGGTATGGTCCCGGAGAGTTCTTCTGGAACCCTCTTACCCACTTGCGCAGAGTTTTACATGCCGCATCCCTAGACTCCATTGACTTGGGGTCGTCAAAACCTTCGGTCACCAAGGTCCGGCAGATATTGCAGACTTGGGGGTCCCAATATTGCAGGGATTTGATAATAATGGTACAGGGGGCATGAGACCTGCATGCTTTATGACCATAGAAGTACTTACTCCTATGATTGCAGAAGATCGCATCGCATTTCATCTGGGGTTCCTCCTGTAAAGAAAGGAAAATAAAATGAGTATACGATTGTTTATCTCACATGATAAACAGATATGCAATTATTCATATTTTAATCATTATAGCTTAGGATAGTAAGCTAGAAAGAAATAGGGAAAGACACATACTTGTGTATCCCTCCCAGCCAATTGCTGTAACCTCCCCCCAATATTAAAGATAAAGAGTTTCCTTTATCAGGGCAACTCGAAAGAGAAGGGTTCTAACCCCTAGGGATAGAAAAGTGTACACTGCCACTGACCCTTCTAATTATTCAATATTGTGGGGGTAAGTATTAACTGATTTCCAATCAGAGTATTGAAGGAATTCTATTCTTTCAATATATGGTTGGTCTCAGCAAAAGACTTTACAAGGGTACACAAGGTATGTAGAAATTAACTACTGTATGATAAATACTATAGTTTTCTTTTTGCAGTATATACTATATTGCAAATATACTGGCTACTGTATAATCATATACTGTAGTTCAGCCGGTGCATTGCCAGCATGGCTAGCACCTGGCGGCGCAGTCCGGCCAGCATGTCACCAGCTGGACTAGAAATTAGAAAAGACACATATTTGTGTATCCCTACCAGCCAATTGCTGTGACCTCCCCTTCCAATATTAAGACTATAGAGTTTCCTGATCAGGGAAAACTCAAAAGAGAAGGGTTCTAACCTCTAGGGATAGAAAAGTGTACTACCACTGACCCTTCTAAACTATTTAATGTTGTAGGGTAAATTGTAAACTGATTTCTAATCAGAGTATTGAAGGAATTCTATTCTTTTAATGTAGGATTGGTCTCAGCAAAAGACTGTGCAAGGACACACAAATTATGTTGTAGAATAACTACTGTATAAAATATACAACAGTTTTCTATGTGCAGTTTATACTATACTGCAAATATACTGGCCACTGTATGAACATATACTGTAGTTCAGCCGGCATGTTGCCAACGGGGCTAGTACCTGGCGGCACCGGCCCAGCAGCATGCCGGCTAGGTTAGTACCTGGCGGCACCAGCTGACAGAGAGAGAAAAAGCATGGAGTGAAGGGCTGCCTTATTGAAATGTATGTTTACACAAAATAAGGATGTAAGTATATAATCTTACTGTCTTCCTCCAAAAAGAAGGTTCAAATGGAAGGGGAGAATGCATCATTCAGGCTTCCATCCAGCCACAAGATCCGTTGCCGGCATTTCCGGTTTCAGGACTGTGGATGGCAGTCCAAGGGAGGACTGAAGAACTTTCAGCGGCAGAAGGGTCTCCCACCTGCAGCCGTCATAGCCGGCACAACCTTCCCGGATCCTTGTGTCCATAAGGGAAAGACTGAGTGACTAAACAGCTGCTTATGTAAGGGCCTGGCCAGCCCCGCAACCCAGCTGGCAAGCGGTGAGATTGCAGGATGACGGCCACAGGATTGCGATGGCTAAGTCATCGCTAAAGGACAGAAAGGGGAGGGAAAAGGGTCCTGTATCAAGTGTAAAAAAAGGCGGCAAGATTGCCGCCACTTCCCCACAAGAGTGAAACAATGTTTCAGTATCAGCGCCATCCTAGGCAGCAGAAGAATATCTATTCCTCCGCCAAGGGTCTGCCGAAATGGTGTTAAGAGGATGCGGCAAGATTGCCACCGTCTCTCAACAGGGAAGAAATATCGTTTCCGTGTCGGCGCCATCCTAGGTGGCAGAAGAATATCTATTCTTCAGCCTAGGGTCTGTCAACACAGGTCTAGTCTTCTAGACCATAGGGAAGAAGGTGGCGGCAACATACTACCACTTCAGGTGCGGTCTAGGGAGGCCTAGCCTCCTATTTCTGCAGCTATAAGCCGGCAGGGGAGTGATTACTCACCCTGCAGCTCTGCCGCCGGCAGAAAGACTGAATACTCTGAGGTTTTGTCGAAAACCAAAGCCGGGACCTCGCCGGCAAAGGTGGGAAACAGAAAATCCTAACCTAGGCAAGCCGGAGAGAACTACTCTATAGCAAGACCAGAGGGACTCAGAGGGAAGGAAGGATTATCCTTAAATCTCCACTGGAGACAAGTATCGAGTTATATAATTCTAGGAGATGTACTATCTCCCGCTGAATCAATAAAATGATACACGAGGGTAATCGGGGATAATGTCTGAAAGTATACTACAGCGCCTAGGCTAGGTAGCCTAGCGCAAGACGAGATCTCAGTTACCTAAATCGCTGAAATTCTAACGTATACGATCGACAAAAGGAAGAGGAAATTATGCATAAAATTAATATCTTTACTAGTATAATGGTGCCTAAATAGCTTTCATAATTTATTAATGCTATTACAACCGGGAGAGTCGTTCTGCCAACTAAATAACACATGCATAACGAACGACAGCACCCATGGTGCCTCCGGTGACAGGCCTAGCTCCTTAACACAAGTAAATTACTATAATTCCACTGTGAAGCAGGAGATAAAAATTATACACTGTAAAGAATCAATACTCAACTTTCTAGAGGCAAAAGAAGCTGGAGAATGCATAATAAATCCTCACAAAATCGATCAAAACGTTAGATCAACAGGGAACACTACCGAGCGAATTCGCTACAAAAATAGGAATAACCGCCATCTTAGATATGGCGCCATTTAGATACTCAATAGTAGTATGGGAGGAAGGGTAACCTTGATAACAGCTCCCCGTTTATTTTTGCCACTCTTCCCCCTTGAGGCGAAAACACTATTCGGGGTGAAGACTGCTATGTGTCATATCAAGATATACGTCCCCTGATTTATGCGATATCCTTAAGAGAAATTTTAAGGATATTCGCGCCAGGAGTTAGAATTCTGGAGACCTAAAGGTAAATTCTCTGGGAATATCACTGTAGTCAAATATCCCTTAGGAAGCTACTTATAGGAACCTTTCATCAGGACGACATGGCTTGAGCCCAAAAAAACTATTAACAACGTAAAAAACAGATATGTCCTATATAAACTATAAAAAGACTCATGTCAGCCTAGTCAACATAAATACATTTGCTCCAACTTTGAACTTTTGAAGCTCTACTGATTCAACTACCCGATTAGGAAGATCATTCCACAACTTGGTAACAGGTGGAATAAAACTTCTAGAATACTGTGTAGTATTGAGCCTCATGATGGAGAAGGTCTGGCTATTAGAATTAAACTTCATGCCTAATATTACGAACAGGATAGAATTGTCCAGGGAGATCTGAATATAAAGGGTGGTCAGAGTTATAAAAAATCTTATGCAACATGCATAATGAACTAATTTAACAACGGTGCCAACGATTAATATCTAGATCAGGAATAAGAAATTTAATAGACCGTAAGTTTCTGTCCAACAAATTAAGATGAGAATCAGCAGCTGAAGACCAGACAGGAGAACAATACTCAAAACATGGTAGAATGAAAGAATTAAAACACTTCAGAATAGATTGATCACTGAAAATCTTGTAAGACTTTCTCAGTAAGCCAATTTTTTTGTGCAATTGAAGAAGACACAGAGCTAATGTGTTTCTCAAAAGTCAATTTGCTCTCGAGAATCACACCTAAAATTTTAAAAGTCATACAAATTTAAAGAAACATTATCAATACTGAGATCCGGATGTTGAGGAGCCACCGTCCTTCACCTACTTACAATCATACTTTGAGTTTTGTTAGGATTCAACTTCATACCCCATAATTTGCACTATGCACTAATTTTAGCTAAATCTCTATTAAGGGATTTGCCAACCCCAGATCTACATTCAGGGGATGGAATTGATGCAAATAGAGTAGCATCATCTGCATATGCAACAAGCTTGTTTTCTAGGACAAACCACATGTCATGTGTATATAGTATGAAAAGTAATGGGCCAAGAACACTACCATGTGGAACACTGGATATCACTTTCCTATACTCACTATGGTGCCCATCAACAATAACTCTTTGAGATCTATTATTTAAAAAAATCAATAATAATACTAAGAAACGACCCACCCACTGTCAACTGTTTGAATTTGAAAAAAGGGCCTCATGATTAACAAGGTCTAAGTCAGCACTAAAATCAAGGCCAATCATACGAATTTCCTGACCACAATAAAGGGATTTCTGTACAGCATTGGAGATTGTAAGAAGGGCATCACATGCTCCAAGGCTTTTACGAAAACCAAATTGCAAACTAGGGAATAGATGATTACCTTCAGCAAACCTATTAAGACGTTTTACCCAAAGACGTTAAAAAACTTTAGATAATATGGGGGTTATGAAAATTGGGCAGTAGTCAGTGGGACTTGAGCTACCACAAACACATTTACATAGAGGAGGCCAGTTCTATCATCATTAGGGGGTTAAGATTGAACAATTTAGTTCCTAAAAGCTGTTTATCTAGATCAGGGGAATCATACTCATGTTTGAGATCGTGGATCAATTTTTCATACACACTCTCCGTCCACACCTTGTTGCCAAGACACTTGCGCGTTGTTCCCTCGAGGCTACGCAACAAAATCTTTTATCGATCGGTGCAGAGTATTTGGGGTTTTCATGGACCGTCTGGCAATACAGGCTCACTTATCCTCAGCAACGATCCCTACGACCATCAAAGGAATGGGGATTGGGTTCTGGCGCAACCAAGACATATACCGGCTGTGGGCGCTGGTGGGGGATTTGGAGGGGTAACTACTCCATGCTCTATAATACAAAAGTTGACTTTTTCTATTAGTCTATCTAATTCTAGGGTAATAAGTTCGGTATAGCTGGAAGGGACAATCGGATTGTTGCAATGAGGTCTCTACGGAGTTTTAAATTTAAGGGGACTGTCCGCAATGTCTTGCATTTTTTCTAATTATTCAAAATACACAATTTCTATATATGTTTTAAATATATATAATACCTTTTTTTTGTACAAATATTTCAAGTCAATTGATCAAAAACATTTTGATTTATTAGCAAAAATTATGATTTAAAAAAAGAAAAATACGTAGCCTTTTCTCCACTAATATGACATCAATTGTATTGAAAATCATACCATAAAATTTACTTTATAAACCGAATTATTCTGTATGACAGAATTTGGATTTTCCTTTTTGTATTTTTTTATAATTTTTTAATTTTTTCTTGTCTAGACGCAAAAAATCGTAATAAAAATTCAAAAAGGAAAATAAAAAATTTATTACACAAAGTTATGAGATTCTTATTCTTTTCAATGATATCTTTCACTCTCAAATTGAACAATAAATAACCGAGAAATGGCTACCCGCATGCGAATAAGTATGCTTTTGAGTTATTAGCTCCCAAAGATTTCCTATGTAAATTTTCGCGTTTTTCGTAGAAAAATCAAAATAACATTATTATGATAAACTTACGTGGTACTTTTATTGTTCATTCTAACATCAAGGCTCCCTAAATGAGGTATTTAAACCCTAAGTTGTATTAATACCTGTACGCTTAGTGTAAGGGTGTAATGAGTTGCCAGCTGCCTCTCATTGTTGCCAGAGTTTTAGTTGGAATGTTCTAGCTTTGTACTCTTTTTCTCTTCTTGGTTCTTTTTTTGTTGTTCTCTGATTACTAGTTATTTTTATTTTGACCTTAGGTAACGTCGGCATTGCTAAAAAGTTTACGAGGTCGTTGTAAAAAGACAATGTACATACAAACACACGTGCATCATACCTCCCATACATCTTTGGAGTTACTTGCTGGCCTTCTCGTATGATCATAGTTCTTTGAATACACTCTCCCAATACCTTCCATTTCTGCCCGATGTACGACATTTTGTAACTTATTTGAAAATATCGCTGTATATATGCAAAAATAAACACGAAAAGACGTTCTTGTCAAACTCAGTCAGGCAGATGACATCGTTAGCATGACGTTATCATTTATAGACAGCTATATCTTCATTATTTGTAAAAATAATAGGCTGAAACTTTTGGAGAGCATGTACGACATAGAAACAATAACTTGATTTTCCATTTTTTCGAGTTGTAAATTCATACACCGTAGCTTACGGTCCCCTTAACGAGGCCCTCATGAATTCTACAAACCTCGACTTCACAGTACTCTAAACACTCAGGGCTTTACAGGTAAAATCTATTGACACACTAAATTGCAGAGCTGTGTCTGTATCTTCACAAAGGAATTTAAACTCTCGTGTTTGTGTTTGAAGACGGGCAATAATTTCCAAAGAAACTGGCGTTTCCTTGGCCGTCGGTGGAGAGTTAACGAAGTGAATTACTTTGTCCGGCATCATGGATAGACAACGTGTAAGATGGTAGAGGACATAGAAATAATTCACATCACAAAAATAAGCAAAGTAAACTTAAATCACAATGCACAGCACCGAGAATGTTACCAGACAAATGGTTACAGAGAGGGGCAAAAAAAGAGGTCAAGGATAAAAAGTACCTATAACGAGGAACAAACCAAAGTGCAAAACCAAATTAATGGTAAAGGGCCCGGCCAGTGGGCCAATGTATGAGGATATAGGATGAAAACACAAAATCCTGAAAAAATTCACTGAGCTTCGTATGGCAAAGGAGAATGCGTATACAAAATATTTTGTCAAAATTCCTCTTACTTTCAATTAAGTCAATTAACCAAAAACATTGATCCCTACAAGAAAATATAGTATTTCTTCTGCTATCGTAAATTTTGATGATTATTACATTTTATTTTAAAACAAATTGTGAGCAATGACATCTGTATAGATTTCATGAGTCACAAGCCAAAGTATTACATGGTAATTACACCCGTCGGTCCTCAGTGGTAGCACAAACTTCAGAGAGTACAGTTGGAGTTTGACCTCTGACATTCACTAATTTTTACGTCTGTTTTTCTCGGTTTTGGCAGGAATTTTAACATGCCAAAGAGGAACACACAATTTTAACATCTCGCTAGCACAAAGAAGAAAATTTGCTGTAATAAGAGTTCAGAAGTGGGTAATATGGGTAATATTACTGGAATTAGTGAAGAAGAAAGATGATGAAGGAGCGACCGCCTCTCCTAAAGAAGCAAGGTATTGAGCAAAGGAATCTTCATTTATGATTAGATAACGATAAATAAGTTTGTTTTGGTTTATTAGTATCCAAAAAAGAAACATAAAATTCATAATAATCATGATTTATTAGTAGTCTTTGTAAAAATACAAAGAAAAACTTTGAATGCCCGCATTTCAATACTATACTCATTGCCCTTCAAATTCTATCTTCTCCATAAGTTTTAATGATATAGCATTGAAATTTGGTATATAACTTAGAAAGACATTATAAAACAATCAAATGTAGCCCTTTTTCCCATTATTTCATATATTTTTCTTAATTTTTTTCCTGATTTCTAAGGTTTATTTTTTTTACTATAATGAAAAAATTCATATCTACCAAAAAAATTACTTTTAGAAAAAAAAACTCTTCATTTGACTGGAGGTCTACATCAGGTCTATAGAGGGTAGTAATCCCGAGTCTTAATATCAATTATTAAGGGAGGAGATAGAATTTAAAAAACTTATTTTCAGGATAAATCACACTGGTGTCAAAAAATCAAAGGTCAAAGGGAAAAATCCTATGCAGTTTGGAGATGTCTTAAGTCACTTTATCAATTGGTATGAATGTCAAAGTCCTGTCCTTAAAAAACGGCATTAGCCGGCTGGTCCCCTTAGGAAAAATAAAATGGTTAAAAATGAACAGATCAAAATTATAGCTCTAAAAGCTCACAGTACATACAAAAAACATGCAATATATCCCAATGATCCCAACAAGTAAGATAAGACCTGAGTTTTCCTACAGGGTAGAACTTTGTTGCTAAAATGTTTGGTTGCACAGGTGCCTTTGTTTGTTAAAGGATACACCAAATGTTACGTCCTAATACATGTTGTTGTGGATTATAGCCAACAGTTCTCGTTGGCACGGGCCATTCCCTTGGTCGGTCGGTAGGTAACCTGTGGAAAAATATAAGGTAGGTTATCATATTAAAGGAAAATTTGAAAAGTTTTCAGTGGTAGAGAAAGTAGGGTGAGGATGATGGTGGTAGTAGTAGAGGGCCATCATTTCGCGGATAGTAGTAGTTTGAAAGTTGGGTGTGTAAGGCTTTGAATGGTAAGGGAAAGGAGGCAGGTGGGGTTGTCCAACCCTTTACTCCCTAGGGTCCCTGCGGAGAAATTTTAGTAGTAGGTTAAGTTTAGAAAAGACAGGGGATGATATGAATAGGGCCTTACAATGAGGGGATGAGATGGTATGATGTGAATTTTGAGGTCTTTACCTTGGTGGCGGTAGTCTTGAAAGCAATTGCATATGTGTGTCTATGCTTTCGACAATTGCCTTTGCCGGTGCGGCCCCGGCTTGCCCGGCCTGTGGTGTGTTGGTGTTTACTTGTAGATCACCTATCAGCTGTGCTGTTTTTCTGCACTCTAGTAAATAGTGCAAGAGAGCGTGTTGTGGTGTGACATCATAGTGATCACACGGTCTCTGATTGTTGTCTATGATTTCCCAGTTTGCCTTGTATCCCAGTCTGAGCCTGTATATACATACAGCCTGTTTCCTTGGGGTTTAACTGTCTATGGGTGGAGGTTCTAGCTCTGTGGCCCATTTGTACCATGTGGCAGCGGGAGAGCCATTCTCTAGCCACTTGTGTAGTTCCTTGATTAGGTTGTCCTTGAGCTGTGCCTTTATTTTGTTTTTGATTTGTTGCAGTGCAGGCTGTTTGTGCACCTGTACACTTTGGAAGTGTATGGTGCTTTTGGCTAGTTCATCAGCCTTCTCATTCCCTGGTATCCCAATGTGACTGGGGATCCAGTTTAGAGTCACTAGTCTATCCATTTCATTGTGCTGATATAGGAGTTATTTGATATCAGCTATCAAGGCCTTGTTTTCTTTATTTTTGTCCTGTTGCAGCGCTTGCATTGAGGATCGTGAATCAGTAAGTATGACTACTGGTCGTAGCCTAATACATCTCTTTACCTATCAAAATCTGGGCTTAATCATTCTACAAAATGGCATGTACAAGTTTTATGTTACGACATGACCAGTGAATTTTATGTAGCTAATAGGCTATGAATGAATTTACTAAATTTAAAGCTTCACTATTCCATAAATCAATGGTGCCTCATCCGGTTCAAAGGATCACCAAAGAGTTAATGTTAATGTGTGGGAAATAATTCTAGAAAAGGGCCCCCACTCTGATTTTTGGACCTGGGCTTGGAGGATTAGAGGGCCAATAATCACTCTCAATAAACCAGAAAACCGTAACGTACATGAATTTCTACCCATGCACATGTTCAAGTCCAAAGTTATATCGGGACTGTTAACTCTAATACCCCCTTGATATTCAGACGATGCTCAGGGCATAGAGTAATAGATCCTAATCAAGTATGCTTGGACAAATTATTTTAACAAGAGACAATGACAGAAAATACATTGGGGAGTTAATGTATTTGTACTGTAATACCATATGTGCTACGTGTATTAAGAGTAATGTTACACAATATTGCATTGATAGAACATGTTAAGAAATTAAGTTAAAGTGTAGTAGTATATGTTATGAAGGATTTAATCATTTGTTAATTGTCTTAAAGATAGGATGTGATTCTTCTTATATTTCTATTGCATTAGGATTCAGTATTTTATGAGTGATGCTCATTTGTTATTTTCGTATTTTTATATACAAGAGTTGTGTTTACGATGTTCTCGATCGAGAGTCACAAGCCATTGAGAGCTGATCAGTAATGTAACCCTTTATGCATTTAAGGGGCCCAGCCAGCAAATGCATTTTTTTAAGGACAGGACTTTGACATTCATTCCACTTAATAAAGTTACTTAGGACATCTTCAAACTGCATAAGATGTTTGTCTCTGACTTTCGGTTTTGCTATGCCAGGGCAACTTATCCTGAAAATTAGTGTTTCTTAAATTCTATCTCCTCCCATGATAATTAGTATTAAGACCAGGGACTACTACCCTATATAGATCTGATGTAGACCTCCAATCATACGATGAGGTTTTTTTCTAAAAGTAATTTTTTGGTAGATATGAATTTTTTTCATTATGGTAAAAAATGAAAAATCATGGAAAAAATATGAAAAAAAATGGAAAAAAAGAACATTTGATTGTTTTATAATGTCTTTCTAAGTTATATTCCAAATTTCAATGCTATATCTTTAAAACTAAGGGAGAAGATAGAATTTGAAGGTCAATAAGTATAGTTTTGAGATACGGGCATTCAAAGTTTTTCTTTGTATTTTTACAAAGACAATATTAATAAATCATGATTATTATGAATTTTATGTTTGTGTTTGGATATTAATAAATCAAAACAAACTTATTTATCATAATTTAATCATAATTGAAGATATCTTTGCTCAATAGCTTGCTACTTTAGGCAAGACGGTTGCTCCTTCATCATCTCTCTTCACTAACTCCGCTATTTTCGCTGATATTACCCACTTCTGAACTCTTATTAGAGCAAATTATCTTCTTCCTTATGTTATCGAGATGTTGAAATTGTCTTTTCCTCTTTGGTATGATGAAATTCTTGCCAAAAACGAGAAAAATAGACGTAAAAATGAGTGAATGTCAGAGGTCAAACTCAAACATGTAGTCTCTGAGGTTTGTGCTACAGCTGAAGGCCAAAGGGTATAATTATCGTGTAATACTCCATCTTGTGACTCATGAAATCTATACAGATGCCATTGCTCACAATTTTTTTTATATTAAAATGTAATAATTATCAAAATTTACAATAGCAGAAAAAGTACTATATTTTCTTGTAGGGATCAATGTTTTGGTTAATTGAGTTACCTTTACTAATTACCCTGTAACTATGAAAGTAAGAGGAATTTTGACAAAATATTTTTTGGGCTCAAGCCATGTCGTCCTGATGGAAGTTCCTATAGGGTAGCTTCCTTGGGTATATTACAACTACGGCGATATTCCCAGAGAATTTACCTTAAGGTACCCAGAATTCTAACTCTTGGAGCGAATATCCCTAATAAAAGAACCAGGGATATCGCGAAATATCAGAGGACGTATTCTTGACACGCCACATGGCAATCTGCACCCCGAACAGAGATAACACTTCGAAGGGGTCAATTGGCAAGAAAACGAAAACGAGAAAGAAAAAAAGAGCCGCTCGCAAGGTATCTCTCCTGTCCCGTTTCGTAAGCGTGCATTGCGCCGCTCACGGCGCTATCTGTATTCCTTTTTGCGTAGCTCAACAACTCGGTGTTTTTTCCTGTGTTTCTCGCAATTCTTGGATTTAATCAATTAATTATGCTTTCTCCAACTTCTCCTGCTTCTGATAAGTTGAGTATTATTTCTTTTATGTATAAATGTAGGCTCTTGGTAATTTTCAAAGTGATTAATAGTAATATCTTTGTTACAAGAGCTGTTGCCTACCGGAGGCGTCCTGGACGCTGTCGCTCACTAGGTATGAGTTATTTAGTTAGCCAGAGCGACGTTCCCGGCTGTTTCGCTTTAATAATTTTAGCTGTTTAGCGTTACTTAGGATTTCTTTATATGATGCTTTTAGTATTGTTTGTCTTGGCGAAGGATTCGCCAATCTGGCCTACGCTAGACCGTGTAGCCTTGTCGTTTGGCCCTAGTACTTTCCTGCATGATATTTAGATTTCCGAGTGTTTTAAAAATTTTATTGAAGCTTTAGGCAGTTTTATACATTTAAGATTATATTGATTTCTTCCAAGATAGTATACGAGTGAGTTTCGGTGATTTAGGTAATCGATTCTCTTGGCGCCTAGGCTAAGTTGCCTATGGGGCCTTAGTATACTTTCTCACATTCCCCGGTTGCTCTCTTCTCTTCGGAGAAGGTGTGCAATCCCTTTCCCTCTGTGTAAGCCTTGGGCTTAACCCTAGTGGTGTATCTGAATTAATTTTCGATACAACTATATTAGGGTGTTGCTGTTCCTTCCTGTTTCCAGTAAGTCTGGTTTCAGAGAGGGGGCAGAACTTCAGAGTTCTTAGTCTGAGTCTGTTATGTCTGGCTTGTGGTTGAGACTCTCTTGCTAGACTGACACAGACATAGGAGGCTTAGCCTCCTTACGTCACTTTCGAAGGTTTCTGTACGAGATGATTCCTTCTTCTTGTGATCTAGCAGACTAGTCCAGTGTTGCTGTTCTCGGTGTCGAGGATAGGATCCTTTTTCTGGGAATAGCAACACCTTCCTTGCTTTGGTCCTGCGGGGGTTGGCAAGTATTGCTGGCCTCCCTCCTCGGATCTCCCTTAGGCTAAGATGAGTTTTCTTGGCTGTGGGTGATTCATTACTAAAGCAAGGTTGGTAGGACCCTATTCGTCCTTTCCCCCTCTTTCCTCTGTAATGGCCTAGCCATTACATTACTGTCCGTCATTCTACATCTGTACCTAGCATAGGTTAGGATGTGGAGTTGACTTAGTTCCTTGCCGGCCGGCAAAGGTCTTCTGCTTTGAGTGCTCCCCGGACCTCTCTTAGTCCCTCATCCATGTTTGTCTGTAGAGCCAGATGGCATTGGTCAGGAAGCCTGAAATTATATTCTCCCCTTCCTTATGTGCACTCTTTCGGGTTGCCGGGCTATGAGGTAGTACAGTCTCTTATCCCGGCATCCCTTCTGTTTTCTTCTGGTGTTGTACCCTAGCCGGCTGCCGGCCTAAGTGGCCGGCAGCCGGGCAGTCGGAGTTCTCTGGTTCTTTTGCTGCCGGCCGGCATCGGTTGTATACCTTTGCCGGCCGGCTATTATCACGCCTTAGTCTGCCGGTCGCTACGAGTGGTGGCCGGCAGCCGGGTGCTACCTTGTGTAGTTGCTGGCCGGCAGTATTGCCGGCCGGCACATGCATTTGAACCAGCGTTCTGCCGCCTTATAGCTCTTAAGTAGTATACTTTAGATCTAGTTAAGATGTGTGCCCACATTGCCTTCTATACTGTAACCAGTATTCTTCAGTATAGTATATACTGTAGGGAGAAAACTATAGTATAGTATTGTTACAACACTGTGTTTTCTAACACTCCTGTGTTATCTTGCACAGCCCCTTGGTGTTGCCTTACAGATAAAGAAAGTGAGTTCTTTCTTGTCTACTATCCAGTATTTTAGATTCATCCTTTAGGTGTGAGCTACACCTGTTTCTTCTGGAAATTTTTCATTGGTTGCTCTAAGATAGATTAACCATACGATTTTATTATCTGGAAGGCTGCAGCAATTGACTGAGCGGGAAACACAAGTGTGTGTTTTTCCTTTCCATTTAATTATGAAGCTATGTATATCCAGTGATACGTAGTTCACTTGATACTCATGGAAATTTCTTCTCTTTACAGGAGGCCCATCCGAAGTGTGGAAGCGTCTTCTGCAACATCCACAGCAAGAACTTCTGCGGACATGATTTGTGTAGGAGGCACGCAGCATGCGCTGTCTCCAAAGGTGATCTCCGATATTGGGACCCGCAGGTATGTACCGTGTGCACAAACCTGATTGCTGAGGCTTTTGATTCCCCTAGGATGGCGGAGTCAAGGGATGTAGCAAGGGAGAAGCTTCGTGCCTGGGTAAGGGGTTTCCAGAAGAACACCTCTGGGCCCTATCTTCCAAGTGAGAAGATGAGGGCTTACCTTTTCTCCAGAGCGTCAGCTGAGGCAGTGATTCCCCAGCCTCAAGTGGAGATACCGGTAGTTCAGATCCCTGTGGATGCTGAAGTCGCGGTCGCCCTGCAGGACATCCTGTCGGAGGTGTCCGAGCGTCTGGAAGAGGACCTTCTGGCAGAAGACCAGGATGAAGATCAGGCTCCAGACATTGAAGAGGAAGAGGCCGACGAGATGTCGGCTACTCCGGTTCAGGCCTCTGAACCTATTCCCTCAACATCGTCCGCTCTCCCAGAAGAGCTGGGAAAGACCCTTTCCTCCATCGTTGGAATGATCCAACAGATGCAGATGGAGAATAATGAGAAGGCGGCTGCAATGGAGCTGGAGATGCAGAGAATTGCAGCATCACGTGGGCCCCAGAAGAGGCTCAGCGTGAAAGACCTTCCCTTGTGCTCTGATGCTAACCCTTGGAGGTATGCTGAGCACATGCCGATGACGACTGGAAAGATCGTCATGTCGGAGAAGTTGGGCTCAGTTCCCCTTGAGGAGGTGGAATTCTGGCCCAGCAAGGGGTCGTATCCGGACTGCTATGTCCGTCTGAGGAAGGAACCAGCTTCAAAGGAGGAGACAGAGCCGAAAGAGGTCATAGTTATGGACCATGCTAAGGCTCAAGCTTTGCTATCGTGCTCGATGAAAGAGAGGGGCTTCACAAACTCAAAGGTTCCTGCTTTGAGTAAGAAGCACCCTTCCTTTGTGTCCTCTCCTGCTAGAGCCTTCCCCTTTATGCAGAAAGGGTTTGCGGCTGTGCTAAAAGCAGTCAAGGCTGGCAAGCCATGCCCCTCCTTGGAGGAGTGTAAACCTTTGTCTCTGGCCTTACCCTTGGACCACAAGGACTGGAAGGACGTCCATCTGACCTTCTCAGTCGGGAAGTTGGAGACTGACATTGCCGGACGTCTGTTCGGTGAGAACCTCCCCAAGCTGTCTGACTTTCTTTTGCGAAGGGAGCTCGAGACGAAAGAAAGACTGGCTGCCTCAATGTCTCTTCAAACCACTCTTGAGACAATGGCAAGTGACCCCAAGGTTCATGAGATGTTCATGGTAGTGGCTAAGATTCATCTGGCCACAGTGACGAAGGACCTTTACAGCTTCGTCAAGGCGAGGAGAGCTTGTAGGGAGTTCGTGTTCGCCTCGGCTGCGGTGAGGCACGAGCCAAGGAAACTAATCTCCTCCAACATTTGGGGCAAAGACCTTTTCCCTAGCGAATCGGTCAAGGAGGTTGTAGATAAGGCTGCCACGGAGAATAGAAACCTTCTCCAGAAGTGGGGCTTATCTCTCAAGAGAAAGTCTTCCCCGGATGAGGGTCCCCAACCAAAGAGGAAGACTAAGAAGACTAGGCTACCCTCTCGGCCAGCCAAGCCATTCAGACAGCAACAGCAACAGCAATTGCCTATGCCTTCAGTGCCCCAGATGGTGGCACAAACCCCGACCACATTCCAGTGGGTACCCCAAGCCGTGTCGACGCAGTCCCCGGCATTTAACCCAACGTTCGAAGGGCAGTCAACTACCTTTCGAGCAAAGCCTAGAGGAGCAGCCAGAGGCTCGTCTAGGCGCCCCTCAAGGGGGAGGGGATTCAGGGGTGGTCGCGGTCAGGGAGGCAAGACCTCAGGACAGCAGTCAAAGTGAGGTGATACCAGTAGGAGGGAGACTTCAGAATTTTCGGGATCGGTGGACCTTCGATCCCTGGGCCCACAGCCTACTCAAGAATGGACTGGGTTGGAGCTGGTACAGCACTCCACCCCCGTGCCCTCGATTTTTCCAATATTCCAACCCCGTTCTGGAGGAGTACATTCAAGAACTGTTGGAGAAAAAAGTGATCCGAAGGGTAAAGTCCATCAAATTCCAAGGGAGGCTGTTTTGTGTTCCCAAGAAGGACTCAGAAAAACTCAGAGTCATTCTGGACTTGTCACCACTTAACAAGCTCATAGTTAACTGCAAGTTCAAGATGCTAACACTGCAACACATAAGGACCTTACTGCCCAAGAGGGCATTTACCGTCTCCATAGATTTGTCAGACGCCTATTGGCACGTTCCAATCAATCTCCGTCTCTCCCCCTACCTAGGGTTCAAGCTACATCGAAGACTCTATGCCTTCAAAGCTATGCCATTCGCGCTAAACATAGCCCCAAGGATCTTCACGAAGCTTGCGAGCGTAGCTCTCAAACAATTACGCCTAAAGGGAATCCAGGTGGTAGCCTACCTGGACGACTGGCTGGTGTGGGCAGCATCCAAGACGGAATGCTTGCAAGCTTCTCTGCAGGTGATCCAGTTCCTAGAATATCTAGGCTTCAAGATCAACAGAAAAGTCTCGACTTTCTCCATCTCAAAAATTCCAGTGGTTGGGAATCCACTGGGACCTAGTGTCACACCGATTCTCCATCCCGGTGAAGAAGAGGAAGGAGATAGCTGGCTCTGTCAAGAGACTTCTGGATTCCGAAAGGATATCAAGACGCGAACAGGAGAGAGTGCTGGGTTCTCTCCAGTTTGCTTCAGTAACAGACCCGGTGCTAAGAGCACTGCTAAAGGATGTAACCGGAGTTTGGAGAAATTATGCATCAAACGCGCGAAGAGATCTGAGAAGACCAGTTCCGCTTCGTCTACGTACTCTTCTCAGGCCTTGGTCCCAAGCCAGGCAACTAAAGAAGTCGGTACTTCTTCAGCCACCTCCCCCCTCGTTGACTATTCACACAGACGCCTCGAAGGAGGGGTGGGGAGGTCATTCTCATCGGAAGAAGGCCCAAGGGACTTGGTCCAATCTATTCAAGACATTTCACATAAACTTTCTGGAGGCTATGGCAGTACTCCTTACCTTGAAGAAAGTCTCCCCGCGTCGCTCGACCCACATAAAGTTGGTGCTGGACAGCGAGGTGATTGTGAGATGCTTGAATCGACAAGGATCGAGGTCACCACCTCTCAACCAGGTGATGTTGGCCATCTTTCGACTGGCGGAAAAGAAGAAGTGGTACCTGTCGGCAGTTCACCTTCAAGGAGTCCGCAATGTGACAGCGGATGCTCTATCCAGGTTCACACCGATAGAGTCGGAATGGTCCCTAGACGCAGGATCATTCTCCTTCATCTTGAGTCAAGTCCCGGAACTGCAGATAGACCTCTTTGCGACGAAAGACAACAAGAAGTTACCCCTTTACGTGTCCCCGTACGAGGACCCCTTGGCGGAAGCAGTGGACGCGATGTCCCTCGACTGGAACAGATGGTCCAGGATTTACTTGTTCCCTCCTCACAACCTTCTGTTGAGGGACCTCAACAAACTGAGGTCCTTCAAGGGAGTAGCGGCAATAGTGGCTCACAAGTGGCCGAACAGCGTGTGGTTCCCTCTGGCATTGGAACTACGGCTGAAGTTTCTACCGTTACCAGATCCAGTTCTGACCCAGCGAGTCCAGAAGTCGACTGTCTGCGCTTCATTACAGAAAACCCGGACCCTGCAGCTCATGATTTTCTCTCCCTAGCGGTGAGAAAGCCTTTTGGGATTTCGAAAGACAGTATAGACTTCCTAGAGGAATATAAGTGCAAATCTACTAGAAGGCAAAATGAGTCATCTTGGAGAAAATGGGTGGCCTTTGTCAAGGCGAAGAATCCGCAAGAGATCTCGACGGACCTCTGCTTATCTTTCTTCATCCACCTCCATGGTCAAGGTTTAGCAGCTAACACGATTTCAATGTGTAAATCTGCTTTGACAAGACCCATTTTATATGCCTTCCAGGTCGACCTCGCTAACAAGATTTTTAATAACATTCCGAAAGCCTGTGCTAGGCTCAGACCTTCAGCACCTCCAAAGCCCATTTCATGGTATTTAGATAAAGTTCTTCATTTCGCTTCAATGTTGAACAATGAGGAGTGTGCGTAAAGGATTTGCCCAAAATGTTATTTTCCTATTTGCACTCGCATCCGGGGCCAGGGTTAGTGAGATTGTAACCCTCTCGAGAGAGAAAGGTCGCGTTCAGTTCTTGGATGGGGGAGAGCTGAACCTGTTTCCGGATCCTACGTTTCTCGCCAAGAACGAGTTACCCACCAACAGGTGGGGTCCCTGGAGAATCTGCCCACTGAAAGAAGATGCATCTCTATGTCCAGTAGAATGCCTAAAGGTCTATCTTCGTAGAACTTCAGACTTCAGGGGTGGTCAACTATTCAGGGGAGAAACATCAGGCTCAAATTTATCACATATTTCATTCGCAGAGCGGATCCTGACAGTACACCCGCAGGTCACGATCCGAGGAAAGTTGCCTCATCCTTAAATTTCTTTAATTGTATGGATTTTGAACATCTTCGTTCATACATTGGCTGGAAGTCTTCCAGAGTGTTCTTTCGTCACTATGCGAAGCAAGTGGAGCAACTAAAGAGGTCTGTGGTAGCAGTGGGTTGTGTCGTTAACCCTGCTGTTTAACTCTGCGAGGAACAGTGGATTTAATTGGGACGATTAATTCCGGGGTGAGTGTGTAGTTACAAACTGTTCTACAAACTAAGTGTGAGGGCACAGGGTTGCCCACGTTGACTGTTCCACTTTCAAAGGTGAACTTAGCATAAGTGCTGACATGTGTGTCGAGCGTTTCCAATGCTAATGTGACTGATTAGTAATACAGACTTTTACAATTTTGATACCTCGGTATGTTAAAAGTGGCGCTAATGTTTTTCTTTCAGATAAACAAGTTTCTGTTTACTATCATGCTTATGCTTATTTTTTGGTTATCCTCCTCTTATATATATATATATATATATATATATATATATATATATATATATATATATATATATATATATATATATATATATATATATATATATAATTGTTGTTAACCTGTTTTATTTATTGTTTGTCAATAAACTAGTTCTTGTGAACCTTGCGTCGCCTTCACCTGTGTCAATTTATTGATAATAATTGAGCATTACGTACTATGTATATTTATCTGGGATAATTCTAATAGATTGTTCCTTTATGCAAGCGTTTTTTGCATTGGTTTATGCTTTCCCTTAGCGGGAGGACTCCATGCCCTAAGGGGACGGTGGCGGATATGCAAGTTTCCTCCTACTCGGATATAAACCTTTGTCCAATACAGTATTGAACGGAGAACTGGTCGATATTTCATATTGACGCAGTGGTTCTTCACAAACTATGCTTTACATGATATAGGGTGAGACCACTATATTGGCTTGTCTGTTATTCATACATAGGTATATGTACTCTTCGAGACTTTTCCAGAGTCTAGTAGGACTCTTCCCTGTAGGGGGCAGGAAGCACTAACATAGTTTATGGTTAGTTGAAAAGATGTATGACGGTAACATCTTAGGTCTCTAGGTCTAGTGGACCGGGGAAATACCTCCGGGGAGTACGGCACGTTTTGAGAATCCACAGATACAGTAATGCTCTGGTATACTTCCATCAGGACGACATGGCTTGAGCCCAAAAACGGATTTTGAGCGAAGCGAAAAATCTATTTTTGGGTGAGATGGCCATGTCGTCTTGATGGACCCGCCCTTCCCTTTCTATGAAAGGGCTGTAGGTCCCCTCCCTACATACAGTATCTGTAACACCTCGTGTATCGCTACAAGGAATACAGATAGCGCCGTGAGCGGCGCAATACACGCTTACGAAACGGGACAGGAGAGATACCTTGCGAGCGGCTCTTTTTTTCTTTCTCGTTTTCGTTTTCTTGCCAATTGACCCCTTCGAAGTGTTATCTCTGTTCGGGGTGCAGATTGCCATGTGGCGTGTCAAGAATACGTCCTCTGATATTTCGCGATATCCCTGGTTCTTTTATTAGGGATATTCGCTCCAGGAGTTAGAATTCTGGGTACCTTAAGGTAAATTCTCTGGGAATATCGCCGTAGTTGTAATATACCCAAGGAAGCTACCCTATAGGAACTTCCATCAGGACGACATGGCCATCTCACCCAAAAATAGATTTTTCGCTTCGCTCAAAATCCGTTTTGTATACGCATTCTCCATTGCCATACTAAGCTCAGTGATTTTTTTTTTCCTGATTTTGTGTTTTTCATCCTATGCCCCCCATATATTGGCATACCGGCCAGCCCCCTTAATATATTTTAACAAGGCATACTATCATTCAACCCCATCAAAGAAAGATTCGGTGACATCGAATGGGATAGAGAACAAAACAAATGTATGGATATAATTTCAGGCAAGTGATCTGATATCAAGCAATTATGATGTATTGCATATATCACATTTTGGCGATGATCTAGAGGGAAACAATTCGTGCAGAAGACACAAAAGAAGCAGCAGCAGAAGAAAAGCCAACTAGACGAATGCAATTCCAAGCAGCAGGAAACTACTGCTAACTAGAGAAATGCCAATACCCAAGGCTGCTTTTAAGTTCGATGTTAAGAAATAAGTCAATGTCAAACATTAATAATTTGTTTGTTAGGACCAGATAAGGTAGGATTAAAATTTGTTACCAGTACACATTAGGTGGCAAATAACCTTAAGCCAGAGTTAGTTTTATATAAAAATAAAAGGTGTGGAACTAATAAAGTTGGTTGCATTATTAAACAAAAAGTGCAATTAACATAGGAACTAGGTTAGAATCAACTTTGTTTATGAAGTTACAAGTTAATTTGTAGATTTAATTTGCCTAACCTAGTCCAGGTATATATTCAAAGAGCCTATGGATATTGAACATTTTGAATGTTTCAGCATTGTTGCTGTTGCAAAACAATGGCAACAGTGGTGTGAGGAATTTAAGAAATATTTAGAAGCATAGCATTGGGTAGTATGAAAGATGCACAGAAGAATGGGTTATTACTTCACACAGCCGGTAAAGAGGTTTGGTAAGTTTTTAAGACACTGCAACCTACAGATGACACTAGTGAAGCTGCATTAATGCTCTTACCCCATATTTTGCATCTCAGGTAAATACATTTTTTGAAAGGTATCAATTTACAGCACAGGCACATCTGAAAGAAAATGAAAGCTTAGATGCATTTGGGACTAGACTTAAGAATTTAGCCATTGTAGAGTTACAAAATGTTATCATAGATCAAGTTATTGCACATTACAACAGCTAAGAAAAAAAATATTGCAAGGTAAAGATTTAGCCCTAGAGAAGGTATTGATTATAGGCAGAGCTTTAGAAACATATAATAGGCAAAGTAATATAATAGGTAATTCTACAAGCAATAGAATAGCAAATTCTAAAATTAGCAAGATACACGTAAGGTTGAAAGACAATGAAAATCACAGAAAGAATACGTCAAAGCCTAATCATAGGAAATTGCCGAACTCTAATGTTTATTAATATCAGAATCAGACCTATATGCAGAAACAACAGGATACACCCAAATGCTATAGATGTTGTAAACTGATTATCTTGCATATGAAGGAAGGAAATGCCCTGCTATGGGACAGATATGCCTGAATTGTAAAAATATGGGCTATTTTACAAATGTTTGTATATTCCCTAAACAGTATGCAAATGAAGTAAATGCTACAATTGATACTATAGGCCAAGAGAATAAAGTGAAAAACGTTCATAGTAATCAAGATAGGTCAGAAACTGATTTTGCATTCCACATTAATTCTGTCATCAAAGATGCAAAGAAACATATATTGGTAGAAGTGGACATAAATGGTAAACCAATTATTATGCAAGTTGACACAACAGCTGATGTATCAGTTATGTCTGGGAAAACAGCTAAAACGGATTTTGAGCAAAGCGAAAAATCTATTTTTGGGTGATATGGCCATGTCGTCCTGATGGAAGGTTCCTTTACGTAGCTTTCTAAGGGATATTTGGCTACAGTGATACTCCCAGAGAATTGACCACAGGTCTCCAGAGTTCTAAGTCCTGGCGAGTGTATCCTTAATATAACCCTTAAGGATATCGCATAATATCAGGGGACATATTTCTTGATACGACACATAGCAATCTTCCCCCCCAATAGAGTTTTCGCTTTGAGGGGGAAGAGTGGTGAAATTGAAGGGGAGCCGTTATCAAGGTTACCCGGTGCATCCCCTCCGAGTACTACCACGGCGTACTATTCCTTGTTGCAATTAAGCATTGATAGCTGCAGATAGAGTAGTTTCGGGTGGGGACTTTGTTACATAGTTGTATACTACTTTTTAGAAAGGAGGAAGGGTCCATCAGGACAACATGACCATATCACCCAAAAATAGACTTTTCGCTTTGCTCAAAATCCGTTTTTTGGGCTCAGCCATGTTGTTCTGATGGAAGTTTACCAGAGAATTACTTGAAAGTACTATATCTGTAGGTTTGTATAAGTGCCTTTACTTTGACTCAGTTCTTTATATGGTCTCCCAGACCTAATATATATGACATTACCGTTATTTGTCAGTTTGGAACTAACTTAGGGCTTCCTGCCCCCTGCAGGGAAATCGTCGATACCGACTATAAGGCGTCAAAGTTGTATTTCATAGGAACAAGGTGGATCTTTTTAGCGATTACCAGGTTGTTCTTACAGAGGTATACTGACAAGTATATTTATTTTTAGGAAAAAATAAAGCGCTCTGGAACATTTATTTGATTTCATGCAGGGCGAATAAGACGCAGATACATATTATGTATTTATTTCTATAGACAAATGTAAATACTACAACGCATGTATCGTAAATAGAATCCTTTAACAATTCAACATCTTCAAGGTATATATATATTCATAACCTGTAAGGGAAGAAGTACTTTTATGGGATAGTCACAGGTGCCACTCAGTATTGTGAAATTATTTGATTGATTTCACTTAGATGTTGGATATGTTTCAACACTGCGTACGAATGTTCACACGGCACTGGTGTTATTGGTTAGATTCTACACCTATATAGAGCAGTCCGAGATTCACTATAGTAATCTCCACTGACGGGTATTACACTAAAAGAGGCTAATACCTGTTCACCCTGTGTACTGTTAAGTCCCAAACAGTTCACTGTTCATCGCAGCACTAGACGACAGGTTTTATAACACTGCCTGCCGCCACCACAAAGTGTTTTATTTCATGCACTTGCTTCGCATAATGTTTATAGAAGACTCTAGAAGATTTCCAACCAGTATATGAGCGGAGTCTATCAAAGTCCATATGCTGAAAGAAGTTCAGCGAGGGAGCAACTTTTCTAGGATCGTGACCTGCGGGTGTATTGTCAGGATCCGCTCTGCGAATAAAGTAGGTGAGTTTTGCCCTCAGTTGTTTTAGGGATAAGTTTGATCCTGAGGTTTTGCCTAGAAAGAGCTGTCCTTCCTTGAAGTCTGAAGTTCTTTGAAGATAGACCTTAAGACACTCTACTGGACATAGAGAGACATCTTCCTTTAGAGGGAAGATTCTCCAAGGATCCCACCTTTTGGTGGGTAGCTCGTTTTTGACGAAAAAGGTAGGAAAGGGAAAGAGATTCAGTTCTCCCTCTTCTGTGAACTGAATATGGCCCTCGTTTCTAGATAGGGCCACTATTTATCAAACTCTAGCCCCTGAGGCTATAGCGAACAAGAATATCACTTTCTGTGTTAGATCCTTTAGGGTTCAATCTTCGTTGTTCAAGTTTGAAGCGTAGTGCAAGACTTTGTCCAAGGACCATGATATGGGCTTCAGAGTAGTTGCTGGTTTGAGTCTAGCTCATGCTTTCGGAATCTTATTGAAAATTTCGTTTGACAGGTCCACCTGGAAGGCGTAAAGAAGAGGTCTAGTCAGGGCTGACTTACACGTAGTTATCGTGGTGGAAGCCAGGCCTTGCTCATGAAGGTGAATGAAGAAAGAAAGGCAGAAGTCTATCGAGATTCCTGCCGGTCTGTTTGCTTTGACAAAGGAGACCCACTTCTTCCAAAACGATTCATATTGTCTTCTGGTTGTCTTTTGAGATCCCGAACCTTTTCTTGGCTGCTAAGGCGAGAAAATCCTGAGGTGTAGGTTTTGGGTTATCAATGATGAAGCATAGACAGTCGACTTCTGAGCCAGTTAGGATAGAACTGGATTCGGTAGAGGAAACAGCCTCAGCTTCAATTCTATTACCAGAGGGAACCAATTGCTCTTGGGCCATTTGAGGGCCACTACTGCTGCTGTTCTCTTGAAGGATCTCAGTCTGTTGAGGACCTTCAGCAGGAGATTTGTTGGACGGAACAGATAGATATGATTCCATCTCTTCCAATCGAGGGACATAGCATCCGTCGCTTCTGCCCAAGGGTCCTCGTAGGGAGCCACATATCGAGGTAGTTTCTTGTTGTCGCTCGATGCGAAGAGGTTGATCTGCAGTTCCTGGACTTTTTCCAAGATGAAGGAGAATGAGTCTGCGTGTAGGGACCATTATGACTCTATCGGTTTTCACCTGGATAGAGCGTCCGCCGTCACATTGCGGAACCCTTGTAGGTGAACTGCTGATAAGTGCCATCTTTTCCTTCTTGCCAAGCGAAAGATGGCCAACATCAAGTGATTGATGTAGGGAGATCTCGAGATGCTGCCCACACCAGCCAGTCGTCCAGGTATGCTGCTACCTGAATGCCTTCTAAGTGTAGCTGTTGTACGACTGTGTCTGCAAGTTTTGTGAATATCCTTGGGGCTATGTTTAGCCAAAGGGCATGGCTGTGAAGGCATACTTTGTCTTCTGTAGCCTGAATCCTGGGTAGAAGGAGAGGGTGTGGGGGCTGACTGGTAGGTGCCAGTAAACATCTGCCAGGTCTATTGAGACTGTGTACGCCCCTTTCGGTAACAGGGTCCTTACGTGTTGTAGGGTTAAAATCCGGACCTTGTTGTTCTCGATGAACTTGTTGAGTGGAGACAAGTCTAGAATGACTCTGAGTTTGTCTGAGTATTTCTTGGGAACACAAAACTGCCTTCCCTGGAATTTGATGGACTTTGTTTTCCTTATAAGCTTTTTGTTCAAGAGTTCTAGGTATATTCTTCCAATAAGGGGGTGGAGTGTTGGAAGAATTGAGGAAAGGAAGGTGGAGTTTTATTCCATTTCCACCCTAGTCCATTCTTGATTAGGCTGTGGGCCCAAGGATCGAAGGTCCAACGATCCCGAAAGTGGAAGAGTCTTCCTTCTACCTGGAGCATCTCATTGTTGAGATAATCCGGAGGGTTTGTTACCCTGACCACGTCCTCCTCTACCCCTTACCCCTTCAGGAGTTTCTTGAGGAGCCTCTTCTAGATCCTCTACCTTTAGGGCGAAAGGTAATGGTGTGCCTCTCAAAGCCTGGGTTAAAGGCTGGTGACTGAGCTACTAACTGTTGGGGCACCATTTGGAATGTGATTTGTGGCTGGGCAACCATATGGGCACTGTGGTCATGGTAACCGTAGGATGCTGTGCAGGCCTATGAGGCACGCGTGGCTTCTTTGTCTTCCTGTTCTTCAGTTGGGGACCAGCGTCAGAGGATGATTTCCTCTTGGAAGACATGCCCCACTTTTGGAGAAGGTTCCTATTTTCCATGGCGGCTTTAGCAACTACCTCTTTGACTGCTTCTTTTGGGAAGATTCCTTGCCCCAGATACATGAAGTAATCAACTTCCTGGGCTCGTGCTTGACCGTTGCATTGGCAAACACATGCTCTCTACCGACCCTCCTGGCCTTCACGAGAGCGTACATGTCCTTTACAAGGGTAGCCATGTGCATCTTGGCTAGGACTGTGTACATATCTAGGGTACTCAAGATGCCTGCACACATCTCCATACAGTTCTGGAGAGACAGAGAGGCGGCTAGTCTCTCTTTTGTCTCCTGTTCCCTTCGCAGAAGATGATCCGACAAATTCGGAAGGTTCTCGTTGAACTGTTGTCCTGCTATCTCTGGATCCAGTTTCGAGCTTGAGAAGGTTGGATGGACCTCATTCTAATCCTTCTCGCAGGTAGGCAGAGCTAGAGACAATGGTTTACATTCCTCTAGCGTAGGGCATGGTTTGCCCGCATCAACTGCTTTTAGCACACAGTGGAGAGCTTTAACCGAAAAGGGAAAAGCTGTGGAGGATGGAGCGAGGAAGGTAGGGTGCTTCTTGCTCAAAGTAGAAACCTTCGAATTTGTATAACCGGCTTTCTTTAGGTTACTCGTCAAGAGAGCCTACGCTTTGTCATGATCAAAGACCATGACCTCCTTAACTTCCGTCTCTTCTTTAGATGCTTGTACCAACCGCGTGTCACATGATCGTACATAGTTCATTTTGTGTATATATTATGCTTGTATCTTCGCTCTTCCCTCGCACTAAAAAGAACCAGAATAAACATATCTGCTTTTCTCCTCTGTAACAGTGTCTGTTATTTTAACATGAAATTTCTTGTTGCTTTGAGCTTTTGTATATAAAGGAGAGTGTTCAATAATAAATTTACTCAGTTGCTTTCATACTGTCTTTGAGTCACAAACTTCTCTCGGCCCATCACATTGGTGACCCCGGAAGCCGACTCGCACCCACCGCCTTCTAACCCCCCCTCGCCTCTCCATCGTTGGTACTATGGCGGACTCTACGGGAGTTGGCGCTGCGGCTGCCCCATTGAAACTTTCATCGTTCGCCAGCGGAGAGACGTTTGCTTGGTTTTAGCGCGCAGAAGTCCAGTTTCACATCAAGGGTGTGACTCGCTCAACCACCAAAGCAGATTATGTTCTCGCGGCGATACCTGAGGACACCTTCCCGGAAATATCCGACTGGCTTTGTGAACAAGGAGACACCCCAATAGCATTTGATGCCCTCAAAACATACCTTCTGCAGCAGTACTCGCCGTCGCCAGCCGCCTGTATAGCAAAGCTTTTTCAGCTCTCGCAACAACCGTTAGGGGACCAAAGGGCTTCGCTTGCCCTCAGGGAAATGACCAGTATCGCTCACCTGCAACCTGCAGCAGATGGCTCTCCTCATGAGGTGAACCTTCTTTGTACCCTTTGGATATGCCGTTTACCCGGACCTATACGCGCTGCCATACCCGATGTTGATAGTTTACCCATAAAGGACTTGATGACCAAAGCCGACGCCCTTATGGACAGCCACTTCAAGACCTCCATCAAAGCCTCCACCCCTGATGAAGAGGATGCCTATTCAACGTCAACCGAAGCTGATGTGAATGCCGTAGGACATGCACGCTTACCCCGTGACGTGCCGAAGCGGCGACAAAGCCACCCACACCCCACCAATCGCTCGCGCCCCAACCAATGACTTCTACAACCACTTACTACCTCCCATCCGCCGCAGTTTTGCTACTACCACTCCAGATTTGGGGCAACCACGAAGAAATGTGCCAAGGATTGTCAGTGGCCAAAAAACGTGTCAGTAAGCCATCGCTCGTGTTTCTAATCTTTTCTTTTTACATGATGCAGGAATGGGTGTGCGATTTTTGGTAGACACGGGTGCTTGTCGTTCTCTTTTGCCAAGCGAACTCTTCAGGACACGACATAGTCTGTCTATGTCTGCCGACGTCCGCTTGGTAGCTGCCAATGGATCTGCGATACCCACCTACGGTTACGAGAACCTCACATTATCGTTTGGAAACGGTAAATTTAATTGGAAGTTTCTCGTTGCTGACGTCACATTGCCAATCCTCTGTGCGGATTTCCTCTCTCATTTCCACCCTCTGGTCGATGTCGCCCACCGATGATTGGTCAACGCAGACTCGTACTTGTCGACACCTCTTCAACCCGCCCCCTCTAACCTCGCTCTCCACATCAGCGCACCCACAGATGCCTATGCCCACCTCCTCACGCCGTACCCGGATGTTTTCCGTCCAGAACTTCGCCAAACACCCACGGTTCCTGCCAAGCATGGTATTTATCACCATATCAAGATGACGGGACCCCCAGTCTTCGCAAAATTCAGACGTCTGGCACCGGAACGATTGGCACCCGCCAAACAGACGTTCGCCGAAATGGAGGAAATGGGCCTTTGCCAAAAGGCCTCCAGCCCATGGTCGTCACCCTTACACATCGTTCTGAAGAAAGACGGCTCCCTCTGTCCGTGCGGGGATTACAGGCGCCTGAACATGCAAACTGAACCGGACCACTACCCCCTCCCAAACATTGCTGACGTGACCTACCTGCACAAAGCTAAGGTTTTCTCTACGCTCGACCTCCTGAAGGGGTATTATCAGGTGTCTATGAACCCAGAAGACATCCCCAAGACTGCCATCACCACTCCGTTTGGTATATACACCTCTAATTACTCCTGTTTTGGCCTTCATAATGCTGGGGCCACGTTTCAACGTCTCATGGATGGCATCTTAGGGGACCTCCCTTTTTGTGTATGTTATGTGGACGACATACTTGTGTTCTCCTCCTCAAAAGAGGAACACCTCCGTCACCTGCGCATCGTGCTTGACCGCCTGCAACAAAACGGCCTTGTAGTCCGGTACGAGAAGTGTACCTTTGGCGCCAACGAAGTGTCGTTCTTAGGGCACCGCATCACTCCTGAAGGAGTTCATCTCCTCCCTGAGAAGGTATCAGCCGTTCAGGACTTCCCCGCGCCCTCGACCGTCAAAGCTCTGCAGGAATTCTTGGGCATGATCAATTATTATCACCGTTTTCTGCCAGCCATTGCTGCCACTCTTGCTCCCCTCTACGCCTCCCTCAAGGGCAAGCCAAAGGACCTGAAGTGGGGTCCCCCTCAAGAAGCGGCCTCCTGCAATGCAAAGAAGGCCCTATCAACTGCTGCGGCTCTCACTTTTCCTATCCCACATGCCCCTCCCCTTCTCTCCACCGATGCCAGCGACGTCGCTATTGGTGCAGTACTCGGTGGTCAACGGCTCGCCCCGCCCATGGCCTTCCTCAGCAGAAAACTGTCCAAGGCAGAATCGGGTTATTCTACGTTCGAATTGCTGGCGGTGCACTTGGCTGTCCATCACTTTTGCCATTTCTTAGAAGGTACGCCCTTCATCATTCGCACAGACCACATGCCTCTGGTGCACGCCTTCACTCGACAGTCTGACGCCTGGTCCGCCAGGCAACGCCAACATCTCTCCGCCGTGGCTGAATACAATTGCACCCTTCAATACGTCCCTGGGAAAATGAATCCCGTTGCCGATGCCCTGTCAAGAAACGCGTTGGCTGCCGTTCAACTGGGATTGGATTACAATGCCCTGGCTGAAGCCCAACGACAGGATCCAGAGTATCAAGCATGTAGGACATCCTGCACGTCCCTCCGTTGGGAAGACTTCCCCCTCGAAGTCTCCAACACCACCCTCCTCTGTGACATCAGTACTGGTAGACCGCGACCTTGGATTCCTGCTCCCATGCGCCGGCAGGTGTTTGATTTCATTCACGGCCTTTCACATCCCTCGTGCCGTTCTACTGCACAGCTGCTGAAGGCGAAGCATTTCTAAGGATGCTAAGGATTGGGTCCGCGCCTGTACTTCTTGCCAAACTTCCAAAGTACATTGACACACGGATTCAGGAGTGGGCACCTTTCCTCAACCTCAGCGTCGTTTCGCACACATTCACGTCGACGTTGTACCCCCTACCCACATTACAAGGACATCGTTACCTGTTTACCATCATTGACCACTCCACTCGTTGGCCTGAAGCCTTTCTCATGGAAACTGCAACGTCCGCCTCATGTACATCTGCCTTACTCTCAGGATGGATTGCAAGATTTGGTATGCCTGATCATATTACTTCTGATAGGGGTACCACTTTCACCTCTCAATTGTGGACATCATTAGCGAATCTCCTGGGCATCACCCTACATCAGACAACGGCCTACAACCCCGCTGCCAATGGAATGGTTGAACGTTTTCATCGCACCCTCAAAGCAGCTTTGATGTCCCCCTGCAAGGATTCCAACTGGTTTACTCAGCATCCCTGGGTCCTCCTGGGACTAGGGACCACTCCTAAGGACGCCCTCGACGTCTCGGCAGCTGAAATGGTGTATGGCGACCCGCTGGTCGTCCCTGCCGAATTTTTTCCTTCTACAACCTCCTCCGACGATCTCCAGCGCATACATCACGTCGTGGAAAAATTTACTCCATGCCGCCAGACTTACAACCCCCCAGCAAAGCATCACATACCAACAGACTTGCACTCTGCAACACATGTCTTCCTGCGCAACGACACTAGCAAGCCACTGCTAATGCCCCCTTATACGGGCCCTTTCCTTGTGATCCGACGCAGTCCGAAAGCATACCTACTAAACATTCGTGGCAAAGAAGACTGGGTCTCCATTGATCGTCTAAAACCTGCTTATCTCCTGCCAGATGACCCGCCTACAGTTTGCCCCTCAAGATCAGGGCGCCCTATTTAACATGTACAGTATGTAATTTTTAGGGAGGGAGCCATGTACCAACCGTGTGTCACACGATCGTACATAGTTCATTTTGTGTATATATTATGCTTGTATCTGCGCTCTTCCCTCACACTAAAAAGAACCAGAATAAACATGTCTGCTTTTCTTGTTGCTTTGAGCTTTTGTATATAAAGGAGATTGTTCTATAATAAATTTACTCAGTTGCTTTCATACTGTCTTTGAGTCAAAACCTTCTCTCGGCCTGTCACATGCTGGTTCATCCCGCAATCTCACGAAGCATTCCGGGTAAGCCGAAATGTTCGGCCAGAATTGGAGATCGTCGAGGGGTATGGCCCCCATCTTTTCAAAGATGTAGAGTTTCCCATTCATCATGGGCATAAACTCCGCATACCTCGAGGGGTTGGTTTCGGAGCATTGGGGTAATTCAGAGACTTTGACACGCTTTTTCAGCGGCCGAGCGGTGCGCTTCTCTGACTTCCCTCCTCATCTCTTGCTGTTCCTTGGGCATTGTTTATGAGCACTTCGCCCTTGGATAACAGCGGGTCCGGTTGAGGGGTTGGGGCCAAAGAGGTTGATGGCACAGGTTGATATGCCGTCACAGACAGTAGAGGGTCTTGCGTCACTGTCGATACGGATCCTTCTTCCTCCTCGGGTGGCTGGGCCACCTCTTCTTCAGGGTCTTCGTGTAGAAGATCCTTTTCAGTGTCTGAGGACACATCTGACATCCGTTCCTGATGGATGTCCATGCCTTCTAGAGCCTTGTTGATGTCAGCCTCTATCGTCAGTTGTATGAAGGGAGGCTTGACCTATGCCTGAGGCACAACCGCTTCGGATTGGGCCTTAGGGAACAGAAGGCTTCTCATCGCTTCGTTTGGCAGGTAAGGTCCCGAAGAGTTCTTCTGGAACCCTCTTTCACACTTTTGAAGCGTTTCCCTCGCAGTATCCCTCGACTCCGTCGTCTTGGGATCACCAAAACCCTCGGACATCAAGGCCGAGCAGACGGTGCAACCCTTCGGATCCCAATACCTCAGGGTTTCAGTTGCGATGGAGCAGGGGGCATGAGACCTGCACATCTTCTGGCCACAAAAGTCCCTGCTTTTGTGGTTGTACATGACCCCACACTTCACCTTAGCCTCCTCCAGTAAGGAAAGAAAGAGTGAAATGAGTATGGGGTAATTTATCACACTGATATATATATTCACATGCATTAAATAGTAATCGTTAATATTATAATTATAGCTTAGGATAGTAAGCTAGAAAGGAAATAGGAAAGACACATATCTGTGTTTCCTGTCCTGGCAATTGCTGTGGCCTCCCTCAGTATTAATATATTTAATTTCCTTATTAGGGAAACTACAGGGTGGAAAAGCTCTAGTACTTAGAGCTGAAGTCAGTGTATACTAACACTAACTCCACCACAAGTGAAATATTAATACTGCAGGGTAATTATTGGTGTTCCGATGATCTAGGATACATCATAATGTTGAAGGAATGCTTCACCTCAACATTTGCTTAGGGGTCTCAACAATGGACTGTGAAAGGATACACAGAGTATGTTGGAAAATCATACTACTGTATATTATATACTGTAGTTTTCTAACTGCTGTATTGTTATACTGCAGGAATACTGGCTACTGTATAATCTTATACTGTAGTTCTGCCGGTATACTACCGGGCTAGGCTAGTACCTGGCGGCACTAGCCGACAGAGAGAGAGAGAAAGAATGGAGAGAAGGACTAGCGTATTATTACAGTTTAGTACAATAATTAGGGTTGTAGGGACTACTGTCTCTACTGCCTTCTTTCCAGAATAAGGATTCAAATGGAAGGGGAGAGAATGTATTAATTCCAGTTTCCATGCAGCCACAATATCTGTTGCTGGCTGCACTGCTGGTTACAGGGTTTGTGGATGGCAGTCCAAGGGAGGACTGAAGACTACTCAAAGATGTAATGGGTTTCCCACCGGCAGCCGTCAGGGCTGGCTCAACCTTTCCGGGAGCATTGCTTCCGTTAAGGAGAAGGTCAAAGCGGTAACCTAACCGCCGTTGTAGGAGTCCGGCTGGTATCGTAGTCAGCCCAGCAAGCGGGGTGATTGTAGAATACCGGCCACAGGGATCGTGACGGCTAGGCCGTCACCAAAGGACAGAAGGGGAAGGGAAAGGGTCTTATATTTTGCATAGAAAGAAGGCAGCAGATATGCCTCCTACTTTTGGCTGCAAATCAAGGAAATATAGTTTCATATGCTGGCGCCGTCTTGGGCGGCAGAGGAATAACGATTCCCTGGCATTTTACATTGCCGGATATAAGACATGTCTTCTAGTCCACAAGGGAAAAAGGGTGGTGGCAATTGTACTGCCCCCTTTCGGTTGTGGACTAGGGAAGCTGAGCTTCCTATGTCGGCAACAGTGTAACTGGCAGGGGAATGACTAATCCCCCATCGGTAGCGTTGCCGGCAACAAGACTTAAAACCCTGAGTTACTGTCGTATTTCAAAGCCAGGATACTCACCGGCAAAGAGGATTGACAGAAAACACTATCTCACTCAAGCCGGAGTACACTACTCTATGGCAAGACGAAAGATAGGGTTGTTGCCTGGGCTGGCGACACTCAGGGGGAAGGAAGAGTTTATCCTCATTTCTCCAAAAGAGAAGAGTATCGAATTATGATAGTAATTCTAGGAGATATTTATATCTCCGATTGAATTAATAAAACGATACGAGAGGTTAAACGGGGATAACGTTACTAAAGTATACTAAAACGCGTTAGGCTAGCCTAACTCGAGTCGGGATCTCGGCTACGCTAGTACCACCAAGGCCCTATCGTATACGATTGAAACGGTTTATCATAAGAGGAAATATTACATGTGTAAATCGTATCTTCACTACTAACTAAATAAAGCATTTATGGCGTACGGCAGTGGTCCCAAAATGGCCGCCTCCGGTGCTGGCTCTGCTCCACTTAACACACCTAAATTATGCTAATTTAACTGTGGGAAGGGAGCCTAAAATTATACACAGGAAAGATTGAATACTCAACTTTCCAGAGGATGAAGATGCTGGAGATTGCATCGTAATAATCCTTGAGAAAAGTAACAACACCGAGAGCAAGTGAGAGAAACACCGTGCTTAATTAGCTACTTCAAAAGGAATAGTACGCTGTGGTAGTACTAGGAGGGGATCCACCGGGTACCCTAGATAACGGCTCCCCTTCAATTTCGCCATTCTTCCCCCTCAAAGTGAAAACTCTATTCGGGGTGAAGATTGCTATGTGTCGTATCAAGAAATACGTCCCCTGATATTATGCGATATCCTTAAGAGTTATACCCTGGATAGGTACGGTGGGTCGTTTGCGACCCCGAGCGTCAAAAAAAAACAGGTTTTTCTCACGTGACTCACCCCCGTGACTGAATTTGTGGGTGATCGACCTGCAGGAGGTGTCTCCCCTACACGCTCTAGTAGTGTCCAGATGTGCATTGCTGTAGCTGTACTCCTTCCCCGATTTCTGAGACGCGTCGGGGTCGTTCGCGTCCGAGTTTACCCTTCTAGGGTAGTTTGCATAATTATCAAAGTTATTACGTATTATGAAATTGTCGTAGAATGGTGCAACTTGTATAGGTTATCAGTTGTGGAAAGTCTTGGTGGATTGTTTGGCTACCATGTGCATGTTTTTTTTTTTAGTTAAAATGTCGTTCATCACCACGAGGACCATTTTACCGCGAGTGCCCCTTTCTCATTTTTTTTCATTTTTTTGCCAAGTCATTTTTCCGTAAGATATTGCCAAATAGTGTCGTAAAACTTTTGCTTGTTTAGTGTTGGAAAGTGTGTCTAGATGATCTGGCTACCCATGCATGACTTTGTTTTTGTCAGATACGACGTAGTTATTGGTATATTGGGTATTTAACTGCGGTTACCAATTTCTGTTTTTTTTTCAATATTTGTAAAAATTACTACGTAGTAAGGAATTGCCGTATATTATTCATTTTTTTTTTCATGTTTATGTGTTAGAAAGTGTGCCTTGATGGTTGGGCTAACACGTGCATGTCTTTTTTTTTATCTGAGATGTCGTATATTAGAATGTCGGGCATTTTACCGCGAGTGTCCCTTTTTCCTTTTTTTTCATTTTTTTGCCAAGTCATTTTTCCGTAAGATATTGCGAAATAGTGTCGTAAAACTATTGCTTTTTTAGTGTTGGAAAGTGTGTCTAGATGATCTGGCTACCCATGCGTGATTTTGTTTTTGTCAGATACGACGTAGTTATTGGTATATTGGGTATTTAACTGCGGTTGCCAATTTCTGTTTTTTTTTCAATATTTGTAAAAATTTACTACGTAGTAAGGAATTGCCGTATATTATTGATTTTTTTTTTCATGTTTATGTGTTAGAAAGTGTGCCTTGATGGTTGGGCTAACACGTGCATGTCTTTTTTTTTATCTGAGATGCCGTATATTAGAATGTTGGGCATTTTTCCGCGAGTGCCCCTTATTATTTGTTTTGCATTTTTTTGCTTAGTCATGTTACCGTAAGGAATTGGCAAGTAGTGTCGCAAAACTTATATTTTTATAGTGTTGGAAAGTGTTTTTAGATGATCTGGCTACCCATGCCTATTTTTTTTTTAGCCAGATATGGCGTATATATAAGTATGTGTTCGATTTTCCTGTGATTGCCATTTTTTCGTTTTTTCCCATTTCTTTCAAAATTACTACGTACTAAGGAACTATCACAGAGTAATATTTCATTTATATGTTTATTTGTCGGAAAATGTGCCTTGATGGTTTGCCTAGCACGTGGCTGAAATTTTTTTTTTCTGAAATGCCGTATATTAGAATGGCCATTTTTCCACGAGTGCCCCTTTTTATTTGTTTTGCATTTTTTTGCTTAGTCATGTTACCGTAAGGAATTGGCAAGTAGTGTCGCAAAACTTATAATTTGATAGTGTTGGAAAGTGTTTCTAGATGATCTGGCTACCCATGCCTATCTTCTTTTTTTAGCCAGATATGGCGTATATATAGGTATGTGTTCGATTTTCCTGTGATTGCCATTTTTTCGTTTTTTCCAATTTCTTTCAAAATTACTACGTACTAAGGAACTATCACAGAGTAATTATTCATTTAGATGTTTATTTGTCGGAAAATGTGCCTTGATGGTTTGACTAGCACGTGGCTGAATTTTTTTTCTTCTGAAATGCCGTATATTAGAATGTTAGCCATTTTTCCTCGAGTGCCCCTTTTTATTTGTTTTGCATTTTTTTGCTTAGTCATGTTACCGTAAGGAATTGGCAAGTAGTGTCGCAAAACTTATATTTTTATAGTGTTGGAAAGTGTTTCTAGATGATCTGGCTACCCATGCCTATCTTTTTTTTAGCCAGATATGGCGTATATATAGGTATGTGTTCGATTTTCCGGTGATTGCCATTTTTTCGTTTTTTCCCAATTCTTTCAAAATTACTACGTACTAAGGAACTATCACAGAGTAATGATTCCTCTAGATGTTTATTTGTCGGAAAATTTTGTTTACTTTTTTTTTGATTGAATATCATCAAATTTTTTTAGCTAAAATATTGTTTTACATTTTTTTTTCGATTTTATTTCCCTTCAAAAAAAATTTTTTGGGTCAGAATTTTAATTTTATATTCGTAAAATAATCGACAATTATCCAGCAACCCACCATACAATTTTTATGCATATCCAATAATAATTAGATTAGTAAATAACACCTTGAAATTGACATACCCTTCCTACATTTCAAGTGGCAGATTAGGGAGTCTGAGTCAGTGTGGTTGGCGGCCATTTTGTGGACATATCCGAAGCGTAAGCTGCCCTATCTATATATATTCTTGTTCCCTATAGAATTTGTGATATTTTGGTATATTTTTACCTGCATAAATATCATATTATATATTAAATATATGTATTTTTTTACGGAATTTCTAAGTACTCAAAAAATTACCTTTAGATATGGCCCCTGATATAAATGTAATTTACAAAATAATGAAGATTTTTTTACATATTTCTATTTTAGGATAACATATGTTTATTCCCTAAAAAAATTAGCCACTTCCTATTTCATTTGGGTACCCAAAAAAATTCATGAAATTTGGACAAATTTTTTTGGCCAAAAAAAGTTACCCTTTTTTTCTCATTTCAGATCTTCACCTCCATGGGTCTGACTTCATCCAAAATACATCAAGATGTGTCCTAAACATTCAAGAATCAATTCCTAAAAGGATTTGTGTATATATGTATAAACTTTTTTTTTATGAATTTTTATGTCAGGTCTTTTTTTTTTCTACTTAATTTTTTAAAATATTTATAATAAATAGTTTTTCTGCAGATGAGTAGTATTTATCTATACAGTTGTTTTAAGCATTCATTGAAGTTTTTTTTGGCAAAAGAAAAAAGGAGGTTACTGCAAAAACTGATTTTTCAAGAATTTTTTTTGGCGTCGGGGTCGTTCGCGTCCGAGTATACCCTTAAAGGGGTGTCCGAGGACCGTACCTATCCAGGGTTAAGGAAACTCGCGCCAGAAGTTAGAATTCTAGAGACCTATGGTCAATTCTATGGTAGTATCACTGTAGCCAAATATCCATTAGAAAGCTACCTAAATGGAACCTTCCATCAGGACGTCATGGCTGAGCCAAAAAAACCATTCCTAATTTGTTATTAGAAGGTACAAATGTAGTTTTGAAAGGTTATAATGGTTTTGATATTCAGGTAATAGGTGCTTCGAACGTAGAAGTACAGAGCAGAAGTTGGAGAGAATGTCATTAGCCGTACTTTACGGTAAAGGACAAACTTTACAAGGTTTGAATTGGTTACAGTATTTAGAATTACCGGTAGATTGGCCTAGTATTTTGAAGGTTACAGTTACACAAGATGAACACAAGAATGAAGTATCTGTGGATAATATTCAATCAGAGTTTCAAGATGTACTTGAAGATAAAGTCGGTACATTACAGAACGTAAAAGCGATTTTAGTTTTAAAATCAGATAGTATTCCTTGATTTTTTGTTCCAAGACCAGTACCACATGAATTGAAAAGTGCAGTTGAAACAGATATCAAAAGGTTGGAAAGTGAAGGTTCATGGGAAAAAGTTACATACTCAGATTGGGCTGCACCATTAGTTCTTATTGTGAATGAAAAATGGTCAGGTTAGGTTCTGTGGAGATTACATGGTAACGTTGAATCTACAGCTCTAGGTAGCTCAACATCTATTACCAAATCCAAAAGACATGTTTACAACTATGTCAGAATGCACCGTATTTTCTAAGTTGGAGCTTAGAGAAGCAATTTCAACAGCTTCCCATGGAGGAAAATTCACAAGTATTATGTAAAGTAAATACATTCTTAGGTTTGTATAGGCCAAAGATATTGCCTTATGGAGTAGCAAATAGTCCAGCTAAATGGCAACAAACTATGGATAAGACATTTTTTCAGGAATGCAAGTATTCATTTTCATAGATGATATTTTAGTCTCTGGTAAAGATAAAAGAGAACATAGAGAAAGATTACAGACAGTTCCGAAGAAGTTGAAGGAACATAATAATAGAGTAAATAAGAGCAAATATATTATAGAAGTTGATTCAGTTGAATACTTATGTTTTTTAATTAATGACAAAGGTATTCAAAAGACTAAGAAGAAAATTAAAGCAGTGTAATCAAAGATACCAAAAAAAAAAAATATTATGGAATTACAATAATTTTTAGGTTTAGTAACATTTTATGGGAATTTCATTCAGAATTTATCTACAATTGCACATTCATTTTATAACTTGTTAAATAAAGGTGCAGATTGTAATTGGACACAAGATTGTCAAGAATCTTTTGAAAGAATGAAGCAGGAAATAACATCACCTACATTTTTAGTACATTATCAAATGAATTTACGAGTTAAATTAGTATGTGATGCATCAAACAGGTTTACTGTAGGTGTAATATTATCTCGTGTAATGCCAGATGGAACAGAAAACCAATCGCATTTGCTTCTAGAGTATTGAACAAGGCAGAAAGGAATTACCCCCAAATAGAAAAAGGGTTAGAATTAGAATATGGAGTTAAGAAATTTCATATATATCTTTATGGAAGGAAAAAGTTCACAATTGTTACAGTTCATAAACCACCATTAGCAATATTGGGTCCAAAAGCAAGTTTACCTACGTTGGTAGCTGCAAGACTACAACATTTGGCAATTACATTAGCCGCATATCATTATGATATAGGATATCGTTTCACATCAAAAATGGGTAATGCAGATGCTTTATCTACATTCCCAGTGGACAAAGTACCAGCAGAGTATGATGACAGTATATTGTCAGTTTTAGTATGTGATATACTCATTACAGAAAAGGGTATTGCTCACAATACCAAGAAACACCCAATGCTTAGTAAGGTTTTAAAGAGGTTAATGACAGGTAGGGACTTATGTAGAAACGAGATTAATTTTAAACAATATAAGGATATTTGGAGTGAATTGAGCATAACACAAGGTTGTATAATGAAGGGTTCAAGAGTAATTATTCCTAGTTTACTGAGGAATAAGGTTTTGTTGGAAATACACACTAATTACCAAGGCATTGTTAGATCAAAGTCTACTGCAAGGACTTTTGTCTGGTGGCCAGGTGTAGATAGAGATATTGAATTATTTGTAAGAAATTGTATGAATTGTGTTATGCAACAGAACAATCCTCATTTTGCTAATATGCAGCCATGGGAGTTGTTACCCAGGTATCCATTGCTAAGAGTGCACATAGATACTGCAGGTCCTTTCTTAGGTTATTTGTTTTTGATAGTTGTAGATGCTTACAGTAAGTACCCAGGAGTCATTCCAATGAAGACAACAACGTCTTACGCAACTATAACAAAATTAATGTAATTTTTCTCTACACACGGGATTACAAAAAGAATCGTAACTGATGATGGTCCACTGATTACCTCACAAGAGTTTAGAGTTTTTATAATATGAATGGTATTAAGCATACATTTTCAGCAACGTATCATGCTTCCATAAATAGAGAGGCTGAAAGATTTGTTCAAATATTTAAGCATAACATGAAGTGTACAAACGCAAATGCAAATAACATATTTTTTTCACGTGTCAAATTTTTATTGTCTTGTATAACAACACCACAAAGCACAACAGATGTGACACCATCAAATTTGTTGATGTGGAGGTGTAAGTTAGATTTATTGTATCCAAGTTTGCAAGGTGATTTAGAAGAAAAAGGATATAAGCAATCAGAAAATCTTCCAAAAGCAATACATTTTTTACCCTTTATCTCATGATGGTAAGATAATACAATACTCCAGAAAAGTGGGTACCAGGAGAAATTGTCAAAGATAGGAAATTTACATTATGATGTTCAAGTTGATGGAAATATTGTAAATATTGATCAATTACTCCTGTCAAAAAAAATCATGTAGATCATGTGAATGTTAGAGATGGGAAATTTTCAAAAGTAGTTTGATAAAATGAATCAGATATTAACCAAGATACTCAATCATCAGATGTAGATTCATAATATATTCATGCACCAGTACAGGCTGAAATTAAAGTACTTCCCAATAGGATGAATAGAGGGAAGCCCCTGAGGGATAACATTTGTAAAGTTTTGTGCAAAGTTATGTATTTGTACTGTGATACCATATGCGCTACGGGTATTAAGACTTATGTTGCACAGTATTGCGTTGATAGCGCATGTTAAGGCATTAAGTATAAGTGTAGTAGCGTATGTTATGAAGGATTCAATCACTTGTTAATTTTCTTAAAGATAGGATGTGATTCTTCTTTCTTTTCTATTGCAGTAGATTTGTGTAAAATATTTCTTCACTCTTCTTCTTTTCTCTCGAATTTTGGTGTCGCTCCCAATATTGTAGTTACTCCTAAAACTTTCACTCCCATACTTTACATTTTCTTTACGAAAACACGGGTATCTGCACTGAATTTACCTTGTTTTAATACACCATGATTGTGACATCACTGCGTGGTAACACAAGACAGAAGCTATACGCCTGTGTACGTTCTTTTCTTAAACAACATATGTCAAGATAAATTATTACACTGGTTTTGAATATAATTTTAATACTGCTGACATGTAAGCAGCTTATATCCCTCAGTACCTATTCAGGCTTGATTTATTTTAAGAAGTAAACACATAGCACCAGCCCTTTGCTACTGTAAGGACACCGTCCTACAACGTGCTTGCAGCAATATTATCATCTTTGTATATATTTTTCTGTACATATTATTTATTCAGTCCGGCACAGAATCATCTGCCCTTCATTTCTATATGTCAAGCGTGGGTTTTCATATTTATTGTAATGTTAACTGTAGAAAACACAAATGACCCGCATTTTTCACCTGTTCGCGGTCGGTCAGTCACCTGGCTAAACTGCCGTCTGTACAGATCAATGTAGTTTGTCCGTGTCGGAAATAAAGCATCACTCGTCTATGGTCTGTCATCTCGAACCCTCACCACTGGTGACCTCGGAGTTTCCCTTAACGGACTTACAACGATGATTTCCCAAAAAAATTGTTTGGGCTTGCGGCTCCATTCACCTCAGCGCCATTAACGGACTAATTACGGCGCAAGTTATTTTGCGTTTTGGCATTGCAAGACTTTGCCACGGAGTTTCCCTTAACGGACTTACAACGGCGATTTCAACAGAAATTGTTTGGGCTCGCAACTCCACATACCCCAACGCCACTAATGGACTAATTACGGAGAAAATCAGTTTGCGTTCTGGTGTTTCCAAAAGCAGTTTTGCCACTACAATTAACGACTACTCGACTGCTTAATACGGCTCACTACTGAGTTTCGGAGTGTGAGGTCAGATGACAGATTCAGAAGTCGACAGTACCTCGCTCCTTGCAACCAAAGGGCACGGCGTGATAATAACACAAGCGGCCACACAAATGTCGATGGGACAAAAATTGCAGCTGCTTCCCCTTACACCGGACGCATCGACGATATGGTTCCAGCATGCCGAGTCCCACTTCAGGCTGGCAAACATTACTGATGAGATAAAAGAAGAAGATATGGGGATAGTAATGTGGACACCAGATGCTTTCAAAAAGGATTTCCCCCTGGCTGAAACAGAGGCCGCGACCCATGAGGTACAGCGACCTATAAAGGAAACTGATGGAGATTTACAACCTCCCTGTACCCCTGAGGTCTCTCGGCAGCCTAGGACGAACTGATGGACCACCTCCTGCTGAACGAGCTCGTCAGCGAAGGGCTGCCCAGGAAGATAAGCCTGTCAAGGGAGATCTTCCTCTGTCGCCTTCCCCAAAGCATCCACGCCCAGTTGGAGGGCGCCGAGGACCTGGACACGCCGTCATTGGTTGAGAAGGCCAAGAAACTTCACCTGGTAGCCCGGGGTGCCAGATAAGCCGCCATCGCCTCTGTCAGCGCCGTCACGGAGGAGACTGAAGATTATCCTGCAGAGCCAGACGAGGTGGGGGTCAACAGCAACAGTAACGCCAGCAGGAGTCCCCAGCCGGAGCAACGGCACCAATGGGAAGAGCACTACCACAAGGGTCCAGACATTCCTAGATGGTGCTATTTCCACGGAGAATGGGGGAAAGAAGCATGAAAGTACGTCCAGCCATGCTCCCATCCAAAAAAACTAGGAGGGCGACCACATCTACAAGCGACCGTGGAGCAGGCAAGGCTCGATCACACGGGTTTCTACATCCTGAATGTTAACTCAGGAAAAAGGTTCCTGGTGGATACCGGCGCTACAGTGTCGACTTTCCTGCCCTCGAAGGATGACCGCGGCCTCCCATTAGACAACAGGGCTGCCCTGGTTACCGCAAACGGCAGCCCCATCACCTATTACGGGACGAGGACAATGAAGATATTCATCATGGGCCAGGATTACGACTGGCCTTTCCTGATCGCAGACGTCAAGGTGCCCCTCCTAGGCACCAGTTTCCTCGCTCCCCATGGACTGCTGGTAGATGTTCATCGCAAACGACTAGTCAACCAGGATTCAAATACCAGTCCCACCACCTCTCCAGCGGGCCAAGCCTTCCCAGGGTGTGTTCAGTCACACCCCACGAATACAGCTGCCTGCTGCAGGAATTCCCGGAGGTCTTCAAACCTGAGCTTTGCCAACTGGAAGGGGTTCCCGCCAAGTATGGGATATTTCACCATATCTCAATAATGGGCCCCACAACCCACTGCAGGTTTAGACGCCTCTCACCGCAGAAGGTACAAGGCTCCTTCCAGGAGATGGAGCGCATGGGAATTTGCAAGAAGGCGTCTACCACGTGGGCCACTCCGCTGCACATGGTCAAGAAACCCGACGGGAGTTGGAGGCCCTGCGGCGATTATAGAAGCTTAAATCTGGTCACGACACCTGACCCCTACCCTTTGTCCAACATGTAGGATCTCACCGGGGCCCTCCACGGGGCCACTATTTTCTCTAAAATGGATTTCCTGAAGTTTTATTTTCAGGTCCCCGTGCATCCCGACGACATCCCGAAGACGGCCATCATCCCCCCATTCGGATCCTACGTGTTCTCCTACTCAACGTTTGGCCTGAGAAACGCCGAGGCAACCTTTCAGCGTCTAATGGACAGCATCCAGGGGGACCTCCCCTTCTGTGCTGTCTACGTCGACAACATCCTCGTGTTCTCCAAGACACGGGAGGACCACCTGGGGCACGTGAGGATGCTTCTGAAGTGACTGCAGGAGAATTACATCGTGGTACGCTTCGACAAGTGCACATTCGGGGCGGAGAAGGTGGAGTTCCTAGGACATGAACAATCAAAAAGGGGCGTGTGCCCTGTGACATCGAAGGAGGAGGCCATAAACAAGTTCCTGGGACTGACCTCCGTGAAGTCCCTGCAAGAGTTCATTGTCATGGCTAACTACTACTGGAGGTTCCTGCCCAACATCGCCAGCGTGATGACTCCTCTCCTCAACGTCCTGAAGGGGAAAACGAAGAAACTACAGTGGGGTCCTCCTCAACAAAAAGCGTTCGAGCAGACAAAGACTGCCCTCTGTAAGGCCACAACCCTGGCCTACCAAGAGCCCGGGGCCCCCCTAAGGTTAGCTACTGACACCAGTAATGTTTTATGTGGCGCCGTCCTGAAACAGTTGGTCAACAATGAGCCCCAAGCCCTCGCCTTCTTCAGCAGGACGTTGAAACCGCCTGAGACTCAATACAGCACCTTCGACCACGAGCTGTTGGCAGTATGCACCGTCGTCAGGCACTTGAAGTACCTGCTGGAGGGAACCTTATTCGCAATTCAGATGGACCACCAGCCTCTGGTCCACGCTTTCACCAAGCCTGGGGAAGCATGGTACGCCCGACAGCAACGACATCTGGCGGCTATCTCCGAGTTCAGCTGTACCATCAGCTACGACCCAGGAAAAAAAGAACCCGGTGGCCAGCACCCTGTTGAGGATCTGCACTAATTCCATCCACATCGGGGTGGACTATGAGGATATCGCCCAGGAGCAGATGGATGACCCCACCACAGTAGATGAGAGGTCCTCATCAACCTCCCATCGATGGGAAAATGTCAAGTTACATCCAAACGGTCCCACTCTGATCTGTGATACCAGCACAGATCGTTCTAAACCTTTTATCCCACCATCGAGGCGAAGGCTGGTATTCATCGTCATACACGGCCTCTCCCACCTCTCATCAAGGACCACCACCAAGAAGATGATCGACAAGTTCGTGTGGCCGGGAAGAAGGAAGGACTCCCGCGAGTGGGCGCGTGCATGCACAGCGTGTCAGACCAGCAAGGTTGGCTGCCACACTGAGTCAGGCAATGCCAGATACCTCCTCACAATCATCAATCAATCAACGAGGTGGCTGTAAGCGACACCCATGACCGAAGCATCAACGGACGCCTGTGCCCAGGCCCTTCTTTCAAGCTGGGTTAGCCGTTTCGGGGTCCCAGACGACATGACAACCGACAGGGGGCCCGCCTTCATCTCGGACCTGTGGGCATCCCTCGCCTGCCTGATGGGGACCAACCTGCACAGTATGATTGCCTACAACCCCGCAGCCAACGACATGGTTGAAAGGAGGCATTGGTCCCTGAAGGCAGCCTTAATGGCCCGATGCAAGGACAAGCATTGGGTCAAGCAACTCCCCTGGGCCCTCCTCAGCTTTTTAATGGCTCCGAAAGCAAACGGTGACACATCTTCAGCAGAAAAAGTCTATGGGGGAGATGCTCGTGGTCCCTGGAGAGTTTTTCCCTTCCAATCCAGACACTGAAGACGTCAGCCACGTCTGGCTGTATGAAAGGACAGAAAAATTCACGGCGTGCTACAAAACGTACATGGACAGGACTTAGGCCGGCCTCGCTGGACACCTGCCCTTACGTCTTTGTCAGACAAGACGGTCACCGCCCCCAACTCTCATGTACGTACAAGGGGCCGTATTGTGTGCTGGAGAGGACAAATAAGGCATTCAAGATCTTGGTCCATAGAGTAGAAGACTGGTTGACCGGGGACAAATTAAAGCCTGCTCACACAGAAGACGAGGAAAACGTACCCGGGCAGCAAGGGTGGTGCCCACAAGGGCCTCCCCAGAATAAAACAGAAGCCACAAGAAGGCCGCCCAGATGCGGTCCAAGGAAACCGCAACCAGCAGTTGAACCCCCTGGGTTGCAACACCGGGGTGGCATCCTGCAACCGCCTGATGGACAAGGCGTAGATAATGGCCCTCCAGTGCTAGTGTCCCAACGAAGAGGACGCCTGCAACCCTCGTCTCGTTACAGAGACTAAAAGCGCATATGTTTATTATTTATTTCTTTCATACAATCATTAGAATGTTCCCCTTTTAATAATTGTCTTGTGGGGGGGGGGGGGTAGTTGTAAGGACAACGTCCTACAGCGCTTGCAGCAATATTATAATTTTTGTATATATTTTTCTGTACATAATATTTATTCAGTCCGGCCCTTCATTTCTATATACATTTCATTATTATATGTCAAGCGTGGGCTTTCATATTTATTGTAATGTTAACTGTAGAAAACACAAATGCCCCACATTTTTTCACCTGTTTGCGGTCGGTCAGTCACCTTGCTACACTGCCGTCCGCACAGGTCAATGTAGTTTTCCCGTGTCGGAAATAAAGCATCACTCGTCTATGGTCTGTCATTTCGAACCCTCACACTACTTACTCATGTAGATTATTAATTTTTGGTATGCCAGAATAGGTAGGATTACTATGTATGTATATTCCCTTGGAACTGCAAGATTTCTCTCCGTGTTTTGCACAGAATCCTGCCTCCTACTCCCTCCTTAAAACAATACATTGCTCTGCCCAAAAGTCCCAATATGGCACCTCAACTGCGTTATCCTACGCACCACAACCTTCACCTGTTTTGGAAGCTGAACTTAATTGAAGGCCTTTGACCCGAAAGTCGTCCCATTTGTTCACGCAGTGCTGTCTTGACCTGACGGGCAACCTGCATTACTCTGGCTCACCCCACTTGACTCCCACCAAAGGACAGAGGAGTTCTGGTGTCTTGTCGGCTGGAGAGAGGGAGGACCAAAAGCCTGGGAACTGTTCTGACAATACCATATTTACCAAGAAGTAAGGTTCCCTGAGGTGAGCCAGACGACGAAAGTTGCAAGAAAACAAGCTGTAACAGCCATTTGAGGACAAGGGCTGCTTTTCCAGCATTAAAGTAAGGAGTGCAGGTACATCTGTGGCCACTTGAAGTTTCCCCCATTTTTTGCTTAGATTCATTTGTGTGTAAATTTTGTTCTTAGAGAGTAGTATAGTCTCCGGTCACAATACCATGTGTTCAATCCCACTTTAATCATTTGCCATTGTAGAAGACCACGAGTCTAAAGCAACCATATTTTTAGTATTATTTTTGTATTCTTTGATCGGTTCAATTATTTGCTTTTCCTTTTACCACTGTTAAGATGTCTGATTTTCCAAAGTAAATTTTGTATAATAAAGTAATTACATTAGGTTAATTACACCCATTTGTATTGTTATTCCCTCATTTATTTGATTGTGTCTGATAGGAATATTCAATCTCGGGACAGCATACCCAATATACCGAAAGGCGTAATTCTAAATAACTTAAGGGTAATAGTTTGTTAGCAAGTGACATAGTATTCATTGCCATTGCTTCGAAGGTAAAGATCCTTACCTTTAACTTATACTTTACTACAATACATCACTGCTCCCATCCATTGCCATTGTTTCAATAATTTCATAATGTAAAATTCCTGTCCAACATCCCACTGGGGTCTCTGGGACTCTGGGACTGAGCCGAAAAAGACCATAAGAGTGGGATAGCTTTAGACCTGACAAAGCTAAAGTAAGCCATGAAATTACTTTTAATTCACATGTGGAGTTTTCAAGCCTGTGGACAGAATACAGTTTTCCATTTAGAGGAAAGGCATGAGAACTACATCATCAAATTCATTACCAGGGTGTTGTCCCTTGAGAGTTAGTGCTCCTTTTCCTCCCCTGATGATCTTTACTTATGTGGTATAGGGAGACTTTCCCGGAACAGCAAGTTCCCATTCCACTCAATTTAAAAAAAAAGATATTTCTTAATAGGATTCAGTATTTTAAGGGTAATGCTCATTTGTTATTTTCGTATTTTTGTATACCAGAGTTGTGTTCACGATGATCTCACTCGAGAATCACAAGCCATTGAGAGCCGATCAGTAATGTAAGCCTTTAAGCATTAAATGTATTTTAATAAGACATACACTATCAATCAAACCCACCAAAGAAGATTTGGCGGCATCGAGTGGGATAGAGAACAACACATAATCTAAGGTGAGTGAGCTAATATCAAGTAATTATGACGTAGTGCATACACAAGGGGAGCAGTAATGTAAGAGTTAAGAGTTCTAAGGGCTACTGGGAGGCAATATTATAGAACAATAAATTAAGGGATTGTTACCGATATCTTTACATCTGACACAAACATAAAACTCACCTTAGTCATATCTTATTTAGAGCCACGAGGTCAGGAATTCATGTTATATTCATGATTGACCTCACATAATTAAAGCAACGGGACTCATTATGTCGAATGATAATAATAAATAATCAACCTTTGCAAGCACTTTAGGATTACATTACTTAACATTAGATTTATGTTACACGAAGTTTGAGTTAAAATCAGTACATAATTTTAACCTAAGAATGGCATCTATTTATACAAAGTATCACAGGAATTTTCACCTAACTGACAAAGAAATGAGCAGCAAAGCTACCTAACGGAAATTGAATTAGTAGGGAACACATGACATATGAAACAAAATGTGTTAATAAAACATTAATGGCAAAGATGGGTTAATTCCATAATCAACCGGTTGCGATCAAAGTGAAAATGATGAAAACCATAACACGAAAGTACGATTGAACACATTTAACATGTTTCCCTTAAACAAAAATCTAAACCAAACAAAGGAGGGAAAACTGTTCGAGTATAATTTGTAGAATACTGGACAAGCTACTTAAATTTAGCCAGATGACTACAGACATGATATCCTAGATATTGTGCACAAATCACGTAACTACCTAAGGGGGGTCGTAAAATAGCCAAATTAAGCACCACTGAGTACTCATACTCTTGAGACTTGATCCGTCTTCAGTTTTTGTCCGTCATGGAGGACCAGGTTGGTTCATCATTAAGGACCTCAAATCCTAACAATTAGAAGGGAGGCCTGTTTCGTTTCCCATTGACACATGAAGTCAGATACAGGCTCAGCCTGTTGAACGTGACCAGATTCAGGACCCTGAACTCCTGAACATTAAAAAGAGACTGTCCTTGGAACGTCTGGTCTCAAAGTGTGACGGGTCACTCCCTTAATACGACCTACTGCTACTAGGTCACGTCTTCAAGTGGGCCGTTAAACTTTCCCGCTGCCAGGTCTTCGACATCGTCACTTGTGTGATGGTTCTCTTATCTTTTTTTCTTCATTTTTCTGATAGGGGCTGAATGGTGCTAATATAAGTACAAGGAGTATTCTTGCAGCTCCAGGGGATAGTAGTTACAAAAAAATCCTACAGTCTGGCATAAAAAATTTGAATTCATACAAAAGGATTAAGCGGTGTTCATTGGCTGTTACATTTAACAATCCTACCTAGACATGCCCATGAATAGGTGCAGATATATAAATAATTGCAAGCTGAAACTAGTGAGTCATTCAAATTAACAAGCTACTCGAACACTAATGAATCAGTTTAAACATCCTTCGTTACATGAGCACTTTGCATCGCTAAAATGCACATATTGGAGTTTAAGAAGTTGAAGAGGAGTGAGGGGATGAAAGGTATGACAGTACAGGGAAATGATAAACATGTTAGCTGAAATGAACAATAAAGGTACAACGAATGAGTAATAAAGGTATAATGAATGAAGGTTACAAAGGAAACAAAGAAAAATTGTGGTGCAGAAAACTCAGGGAATAATAGATAAAAAATAAAAAAAATGGAATAACGGAAATAACTAAAATGAAACGTGGAAAGGATTCCCACCATACTCTGGTTCTATTAGACATGCTTTATACTCTACGTTAGTAGTTTTAATCATTCAGTTATCGCTATGTGTGAATATAATTCATTCTAGTAATGTTAAGTGTCATGTGACCGAGTATCATCTGCTGTGCTGATCCCGGTCCATTTAAATTTTAAATTAATTTTGTTATTCACATTTGTTTTGATACTAAACCATCTTCCCCCTCGTTAAGAGTAATTTTGAATATTCAATTATTTCCCCTGTGCGCCTGTAATTTTCTAAAGTTTTGTGATCAAGTTCTGCAAATTTGCCATGGAGTTTTGAAAAGTCAGATTTTTCCTTTGCTTTCCTTTTGCCAATTCTGTTCATCACATTCAGTCAAACCAAGATGGCAGATCTCATTGATAACATCAACAACCCTTCACAGCTTAAGGGTGAAATGCTCAGCCCAGAAGTGATTAACGCTCGACTTAAGGGACAGGAAGTAAAGTTCAAATTTGTTTGTGAAAATGCCAATTTAGCTGTTCATCTCTTGCTTCAGTAGATTTTCCCAGTATGGCGCATAAAGCTGGTGAACACTTTAATACTCTCATTGGAGGAGTAAGAGACGGATTGTGTAATTATAAGACTTTTTGTAGACGTCATTATAACAATCCTATTGTAAAATTAAATTATCCTGTGCTTGCTGCCTAATAAAGGCAAATCTAAATTGCTTTTAGTAGCCTTATGGCTTACCTAAATTTAAACATTGCACCCAATAAGTTTTGTTCTTTGTCGGCAACATTTTCAGTTATGCACCCTGTTTCAAGTGCCAATAATGGTTCCTTAGTAATCCCCCTAGAGTCTTGGCAGTCAAACGCAAAGTTTATGATTTTGCATCAGTTCCCCCTCCTGTTCAGTCTTCACATTTAATACTATGCTACAAACACGACACAAAATTAGTAATTTTATATCAGTCCTTCCTGTTCCATCCTCATTTTCCAATCTTAAGTCGGTGCTTAATCAGATACTATCCTCTTTGTCTGTACCGCCTATGATAGTGCATCCAGGAGGATATGTCAATCATAGTCTTAACGCGGACGCCCCCTTGTGGTAACGCCGATACTACCTAACTGTGTACGTGTAGGCCTAGAAAGGCTTGTAATGGTACAATTGACCATATCGCCCCGAGCCTTGTAAGGACGGCCCAGTGCATTCCACGCCTGATCATCCCATCCTCAAACACTTGATAACCTCGTTGATATGCCAGGCTGTTAATGTACATCCCATGGAGCAGCACACTCCTTGCCTGACTGTCCCATCCTCGAACCAGTAACTCCTACTTAAAACCACACTGTTACTAAAATGTCATCCAAGTCAGAACTTTAAAGCTGCTCTCTAAACGAGCAACATAATATTAATCTTTAGAATTTAGCATTCAATAAGGAACCCTTTTGCCTGACAGTGAATTTAGCAAATTTCACACAAGTAGACTAGCACTGGAGCTTAGAGATTGTTTACGAGATTGATTTGAATTTGTTCTTACCGGACTTGTTGTTGAACTTGACTGTAAGTTGGCTCATGTTTTGGTTGCACTACCCTCATCCCTTGGGTGTGAAGAATTGTATTTACTTTAATTTTATTCATTTGATTAGACTTGACTCGTACATTTGAAGTTAACGCTGTTCATTTGCTTATCATAATGCTTCTGTAAAGCATTGCCTGTGCTTTCGGTTTTCCCACATTCACATATATATAATTTTCACTTAATTGATTTTCATCAATGCACACATTTTGTTAACTTCAAACGAACGGTTATGTGAAGAAACATCTTCACTTATTCATCCAGTAGATTAATCTCGAACGTTCTAACTAGTTTGTTATATATTTGCCGGAACTAACCCTTTTCTCCTTTATTTCCTCCTTTTATCCCCAGGGTGTGAAGAATTTTTGTCACTCTTCTTCTTTCTTTATGTAATTTTATACTCACGCCGACGAATATAGTAGTTAACTATGATATTTTTGCTTTCACACTACGTTTTCTTCTACCGGGGTGCAGGTGAATTGTGTTAACTTTGCTGATGAATATGCTATGTTTTCGGGATGTCACGTCGTAAAAATCCAAGACAAAGGCCATACACAATGTAACATTGTTTTTTTCTTTAAAGTATGGGTTTTGAGATAAATTATTACATTGGTTTGAATATACTTTTAGTACTTGTCATATATGGATTTATTATTATTGTTTTGCTATTGAATATAACAGAATTAGTTTCCTTATTCTATTTGCTTATTATCTTACATTATAAATGATTGAATCCTCTTCCGTAGATTCCAATACTTTTGTACCCTTGCGTCATCTATACTTTTATGACGTTTTAGGATTCCTTGTTTTTGTATTCTGCCGACCTGAGGTTCACCAATGGCCATTTGTTTTTCTGTGTTATTTTATACTTAATAAATTTAGTATTGACAATGACTTTGGTTTTACGCTAACCCCAACACCTCGGATATATAATGATATGGCGACGAGTGAAGTCTGGATGCAGGATGTTGATTTTGTTAGCAGATTTTAAGACACTGGTTTTCACCCAACATGTGTCTGCTTATATGGGAGTCCAGACCAAAGTTCCTAGGCTAGCGCCCTTGCATTTAGGCTCCGCCTCCAGGCTATCTGGATGTTAACCTATTTCCCAGGATTGATGTCATTATTTCGTGGAAGAATTATGCCATTAGATTTGGTAATCTGTATTTTCCCCTGTTTTTAGGCTGGCTAGTAAACCTGCTATGCTGCTTAACCTGTTTGCGTAAACTGCCCTGTTTCATTTTTGCCCGTGATTGGTTACATAGATTCAGCGATTTCTAGTGTTCTATGATGGCTTCGGGATCCCAAAGTAAGATTGATCCTTTTGATCCTAAAAAGACCAAGCTAGACATTTGGTTGTCTATGCTGCAAGCACAATTTGGTCACTATGGCATCACTGAAGAGGTTAAGAAGAAAAATAGTCTACTTATTTCTTTAGGTACAGAGACTTACAGTGTTTTAGCTTCTCTCTGTGCACCTAAATTACCTCATGATGCATCTTTAAAATTTGATGATATTGTTTCTCTTTTGAAAACCCATTTTATTGTGAAACCACCCTATCATAGATCTTTGATTAAGTTTCAGCATAGAAAAAAAAGTCATGATGACTCCTTGCGTGAACTTTATGCTGATCTGGAATCCTTAGCTCCATATTGTGATTTTGGTACTGCCTTTTACGGTTGAGTCAGAGATCAGTTGTTTGTGGCCATTGTAAATGAAGTTGGTTTTCCGAATTTGGCTGCTGAAAATTTAAATCTACAAACTATGACTTCGGCAGAAACCTTTCAAAGTTTTGAATTTTGAGAAAGATTTCTGTTCTAAGAAAGTTGGTTTAACTGCTGTTATCAAAGCTTAGAATTTAAATTATAATGCAACCGCACGTAAAGCTAATTTTAGTTGTAGACATTGTGGTCATCCTCATTGTAGTGAGAATGGCAGATTTTCCCATTTATCTTGCTCGTTTTGTAATAGGAAAAAGGGTAAATGAAACTTGTTTGTCCTCGCCTTACAGAGTCAAATCAGGGCCAAAATGCTTCACCTAAGCCAAGTGTTCCCAACAAATACTGCGTCATCAAAAGAACAATGATGGTAAAAGTCCAATTTACAAATCTAAGAAAAAGAAAGTTTTTAAAAAGAAAGTAAATGCTTTAGCTGAATGTGATAATTCAGATTTTGATGATGATGATAATTGTGATCAGTTGCTTAATCTAAAGGATGATTCTGATGATTCAGAATCAGATCACATGGTTAATTCGGAGAGTGATTGTGAAAATGGACCAATCAGAACAAAGATTACCTTGATGTTGAATGATAATAATATTCCATATGAAGTAGATAGTGGTGTTGTTTCAAATCTGAATTGCAAAAATGTTCAAAGTTTAGGGATTTCTGTTCAGTCTAGTAGTAAAGGGCTGAAAGCATATGGAAATAATTCTATCTATGTAATTGGCAAGGTGTTTGCTAATATAAAATTTAAAGATTACAACATCCATCATTGTTTTTATGTGGTTGAAGACCTTAATGTCAATTTGTGTGGTAAAGATTTAATGCAAAACTGGATATTTCTTTAACAGGAATTGAAGATGAGATATGTGACGAGCCAAGAGTAGGTTGTGACTCAAAAGCGGGATGAAAGCAACTGAGTAACTTTATTACAGACATCAGCTAATATATACATAAAGACCAGGCAAGAAGGACTTAAAAACATAACAGGCAATTTCATGTTCAACCGACAATCATTTCTGTTAACAGTTAACGGTGAGAAAAACAAGCATGTTTATTCAGGTCCCTATCAGTGCGAGGGGAGAGCGAAGATACAAAGCATAATATATACAAAAAAAGAAATGCCGTTACTATGTACGATCGTTTGACACACGGTTGGTACATGGCTCCCCCCCTAAAAATAACATACTGTACATGTTAAATAGGGCGCACTGATCTAGAGAGGCGAACTGCAGGCGGGTCTTCTGGCAGCAGATAAGCAGGTTTTTAGATGATCAATGGAGACTCAGTCTTCTTTGCCACGAATGTTTAGTAGGAATGGTTTCGGACTGCGTCAGATCACAAGGAAAGGGCCCGTGTAAGGGGGCATTAGCAGTGGCTTGCTAGTGTCATTGCGTAGGAAGACGTGCGTTGCAGAGTGCAAGTCTGTCGGTATGCGATGCTTCGCTGGGGGCTTGTAAGTCTGTTTGGCGGCTGCCAATTGATCTGGTCCCAGACGTCTAAATTTTGTGAAGACTGGGGGCCCCGTCGTCTTGATATGGTAATAAATACCATGTTTAGCAGGAGCCGTGGGCGTTTGGCGAAGTTCTGGACGGAAAACATCCGGGTACGACGTGAGGAGGTGGGCGTAGGCATCCGTAGGTGCGCTGATGTGGAGAGCGAGGTTGGAGGGGGCAGGTTGAAGAGGTGTCGACAAGTACAAGTCTGCGTTGACAAATCATCGGTGGGCGCCATCGACCAGAGGGTGGAAATGAGAGAGGAAATCCGCACAGAGGATTGGCAATGTGACGTCAGCAACGAGAAATTTCTGATTAAATTTACCGTTCCCAAACGATAATGTGAGGCTCTCGTAACCGTAGGTGAGTATCGCAGATCCGTTGGCAGCTACCAGGCGGACGTCGGCAGACATAGACAGACTACGCCGTGTCCTGAAGAGTTCCTTTGGCAAAAGAGAACGACAAGTACCTGTGTCTACCAAAAATCACACGCCCATTCCCGCATCATGTAAAAAGAAAAGATTAGAAACACGGGAGGCCACCACCACGAGCGATGGCCTACTTACGCGTTTTTTCAGCCACTGATAATCTTTGGCACATTTCTTCACGGCAGCCCCGAATCTGGAGTGGTAGTAGCAAAACTGCGGCCGATGGGCGGCAGTACATGGCTGTAGAAGTCGTTGGTTGGGGCACGAGCGAGTGGTGGGTGATGGGTGGCTTTGTTGCCGCTCCGGCTTGTCATGGGGTAGGCGTGTGTGTCCTATGGCATTCACGTCAGCTTCGGTCAATGTTGAATAGGTGTCCTCTTCGGCAGGAGTGGAGGTGTTGATGGAGGTCTTGAAGGTAGTGAAGTGGCTGTCCATAAGAGCGTTGGCTTTGGCCATCAAGTCCTTTATGGGTAAACTATCGACATCGGGTATGGCAGCGTGTACAGGTTTGAGTAATGGGCGTACCCAGAGGGCACGAAGTAGATTCACCTCATGAGGAGTTCTGTCTGCGGCAGATTGCAGGCGAGCGATACTGGTCATTTCCCTGAGGGCGAGCGAAGCCCTTTGGTTCCCAACTATTGTTGAGAGAGCTGAAAAAGCTTTGCTATACGGGCGGCTGGCGACGGCGAGTACTGCTGCAGAAGGTATGTTTTGAGGGAATTATACGCTATTGGGGTGTCTCCTTGTTCACAAAGCCAGTCGGAGATTTCCGGGAAGGTGTCCTCGGGTATCGCCGCGAGATTATAATCTGCTTTGGTGGTTGAGCGAGTCACGCCCTTGATGCGGAACTGGACTTCTGCGCGCTGAAACCAAGCAAACGTCTCCGCTGGTGAACGACGAAAGTTTCAATGGGGCGGCCATAGTAACAGTTGGGGGGGAGGAGGTGAGAGGAGCGACTCGATTTCCGGGGTCACCAATGTGACAAGCCAAGAGTAGGTTGTGACTCAAAAGCGGGATGAAAGTAACTGAGCAACTTTATTACAGATGTTGATAGTCAAAAGTTGCTTGTAACGAACACTCCCAAGGGATTATTTACGAGTTCCTTTGGTGTTTCTTCATCACCCTCTATCTTTTAGAGGTTCATTTCTCAAATTTTTATGCATAATGATGGTGTTATTGCTTTTCTAGATGATATTTTTATTTGGGAGAGATACAAAAAGAACAGTTTTGAGAGAGCTTCAGAAGCACAATGTTGCCATTAATAAAAGTAATTATACCAGTAATTTAGAATACTTAGGCTATGTCATTTCAGGAGACGGAATTAAGCCATCACCAAAGAAAATAGCTATAATTCTGAAAGCCCCTTTTCTAAAGTCTGTTTCTGAAGTGAAATCATTTTTGGCAATGGTTACTTATTATTTGAGATTTGTTCCTAATTTTTCTAGCGTTCTTTCTCCTCTATATGATCTTTTGAAGAAAAATGCAAAATTTAGGTTCCGATAGTGAGGCTAATGCATTCAGTACTGTCATAGCCAAGTTATCCAGGTCTAATTTTTTTGCTAATTTTGACGGATATAGCCCAGTAGTAGTAGAAGTAGATGTGTCTCCAGTGGGTGTGGGATGTGTTCTAATGCAGAAATTCAATGGTATTGAAACACCAGTCTATTTTGCAAGTAAGAAATTGTCAGCTGCTGAGTTGAAATACCCACAATTGGACAAGGAAGCTCTAGCTTTGGTTTATGCTGTATCCAAGTTTAAATATTTTTTGTTGGGTCGCAAATTTGTAATCAGAACTGACCACAAACCTTTACTTGGTTTATTTGGCAGAACAAAGTTAGTAACTATGAATGCTAATGCTACGGTACAACGTTGGACCTTGCTGGTTTCTCAATTTGATTACGATTTATGTTTTAAAGCCGGCAAGAACACTGTTGTCGCAGATGCTTTGAGTCGGTTATCCTTTTCTGATTCCTATTTGGATTCAACTACCCTTACTGAATATGTACATATGGTCAAAACTTTGGATGATAAAAATTTATCTTTTGAATCAATTAAATCTTTGTCTAAGTGTGATCCTGTGCTTAAGAAAGTAACCAGTTGTGTGGAATATGGCTGGATTAATGATCCTTTAATTTCTGATTTTTCTACAGTGAAAGACACTTTAAGCCTTTATGATGATGTACTTTTAAATAAAAACCGTGTGATTATTCCATCTGATATGCGAACTGTAGTGTTGGATCAATTACATGTTGATCATAATTATTAGTGCAATGAAAGCTGAAGCACGCAATTGGGTATGGTGGACAAAAATAGACCAAGACATTAGTGAAACTATCAAACTCCTAAATCTTCTGTATTGTCGCAGCCAGAAACTGGTAAACCATGGGATAGAGTACATACAGACTATGCTGGTCCTATAGATGGAAACTATTTTTTGATAATCATTGATTCTTACTCTAAATTTTTGGATATTCATGTAACTAAATCAACTACATCAAATATAACTATTGAGAAATTGAGACTTAGTTTTTGCAATTTTGGATTATTACCCAGTGCATTTGTTTCTGATAATGCCAAATATTTTTTTTCTGATGAGATGGAGACTTTCTTGTGGAAGAATGACATTAAGCATGCTACGCCTACTCCGTACAATCCATCATCAAATGGGCTTCCAGAGAGGGCACTTAAGACTTTCAAAGAGGGTATTGTTAAATTCACTGAGGGTAATATCACTACATGTTTGTGTAGATTTTTGTATAATTATAGAAGGGCAGTGCATTCTTCCACTGGGAAATCCCCATCTGATATGATGCTCAATCGCAATTTTCGTGGTTTAAATGAGAGGATTAAACCTTAGAATAAGAAAGAGAAAGAATTGAAAATGATTGTAAATTTGAAAAGTCTAAATATGTTGTTGATGATGCAGTATTTGTAAAATAATTTGGTGCTGGGAACACTTGGCTGCCAGTTAAAATTATTGAAGTGCTTGGTGTTAGAAATTATAAAGTGCAGTTGAAGGTTTTTGGTAACATGGTATAGAAATGCCATGCTGATCAATTAATGCCTAGATTCACTCCTAATTCTGATGACTGTATTGCCAGGGCACCAGCCGCCCGTTGAGATACTACCACTAGAGAGGTATTGGATCCTTTGACTGGCCAGACAGTAATGCATTTGATCCCTCTCTCCGGTCACGGCTTATTTTTTCTTTGCCTACACTTACACAGAATAGTTTGGCCTATTCTTTACATATTCTCGTCTTTCCTCATACACCTGACAACAATGAGATACTTAACACTTCTTCACCCAAGGGGTTAATTACTGTACTGCAATTTGTTCAGTGTACTTTCCTCTTGTAAGGGTAGAAGAGACTCTTTAGCTGTGGTAAGCAGCTCTTCTAGGAGAAGGACACTCCAAAATTAAACCACTGTTCTCTAGTCTTGGGTAGTGCCATAGCCTCTGTACCATGGTCTTCCACTGTCTTGGGTTGGAGCTCTCTTGCTTGAGGGTACACTCAGGCACATTATTCTATCTTATTTTTATTTTTTCTTCCTCTTGTTTTTTTGAAATGGTGTGTTGGGCAGGCTTAATAGAAGGGCCATGGATGCCTGGTGGTTTATCAAGAGGTTGTCTTTTCCTTTTTCTGATTCTTTTTCTTCTCAAAACCATCCTTACTGTCCTCCCTTCAGTTGAAGTGGCTATCCTGGAGGGTATTTAGCCTTGCATGGTGTATCGGCTCCTCCATGTTGACCAGTTTTTCCGACTTTTTACTATAGTCTATGGGTATCATCAATCACTTTGTTTATAATTCTGTACGTATTGTTTTTGTTATAATTCTTGTTAATCTAGTTTTTAAGTATGATGTCTCTTTTTTATTTCTATTAATTCTTATGCTGTCTGGAGACATTGAGCGGAATCCGGGACCAGTACGTCCTAGATTTCGTCAATGTCGTCTTCTGTATTGCAATATTCGTGATCTTCATGCAAATATCCAAGACCTTACAGTTGCGTCCAGACAGTATGATATTCTTTTGTGCTCAGAAACTTTGGTTTCTAATATGAGGCACTCATCTGAGCTCCTTATAACTGGTTTTAAGAAGCCAATAATGTTGAAATGTGATGCCATCCCTAGGGCCAGGGGAATGGCGGTGTATATTAGGACCGAGTACCCTGCTTCTCATAAGTCCTGCTATCAATGTGGATGTCATGAGATTCAGGTAATAAAAGTTTGTGGCAGGCATAACAACTTTTATTTGTGTTCGATCTACCGGAATCCCGACATGGATGATTCTATTTTCGATTGTCTTCTTACCATTATGGCTAAGATACAAGAAGATGATAGAAAGGCTTCTTTTGTCTTTGTTGGTGATTTTAATGCTCACCATAGGGAGTGGTTAAGTTCTATCTCTCCTACCGATCACCATGGCTTAAGAGCTTTAGACTTTGCCTCTGAATCAGGCTGTGAACAAATCATAAATGAAGCTACTCACAGGTCTGGTAATTGCTTGGACCTTGTATACACTGACTCCCCTGGCGTTATAACTAGTAAGGTTGGTTCTCCAGTCGGGACATCTGATCATGCCTTGATTTCATTATTAGTGAAGACTGAGCAGCCTGTCCCTGATATATCATATTCTTGTAAAATTTATATGAAATCCCAAGCAGACTGGAATGGGATTTTACATGATCTTTTGTGCTTGAATTGGTCACAATTATATAATAGTGTAGATCCTGTTGTCCCTTTGAATGAGAATCTAGTCAACATAATTGATAGGCGTATCCCTTCTCGTGTGCTAAGGTACCGAGTGAAGGACAAACCGTGGTTCAATGATGATTGTAGACGTGCTTTTTTGGAGAAGCAGGAGGCCTATCAACTTTGGAAGGGTAACCGATCAGATTTGACCTGGGACAACTATACTCAGCTTCGAGCTTTTGCTCAGAGAGTTTATGCCTCAACTGAAAAGGAGTACAATTTAACCATAAAAGAAACACTTTCTGGTACAACTCAGGAACATAAATGGTGGTCTACCCTTAAATCTGCACTCTTCGGTGTAGATGCAACAGTTCCTCCTTTACTTAAACCAGATGGCTCAGTCACTCACTGTCCAAAGGAAAAGGCAACCCTTTTGGCTGATGTTTTTGACAGTAAACAGAGTAATGAAAAACTTGAACTTCCTCATTCCTGTTTTCCTGAGGCTAAACTAACTAGTTTAGCTTTTCGATCTCGTGAGATTAAAGCTCTGTTGGTGGACCATGATGCTTATGGAGGTGTAGACCCAAATGGTATTTTTCCTTTGTTTTTTATAAAGACAGCAGATTTATTAGCTCCAAAGTTATCTGTTATTTTGCGCAAGTTAGCAAGAAGAGGAGCTTTTAGCACTAGTTGGAGAATTGGTAATGTTACTCCTCTATGTAAATGTGTTTGTGGTAGCTCAAGTTCCACTGATTACCGCCCAATTTCCATAACTCCCATATTATCTAAAGTTTTTGAACGTCTTCAGGCAAAACGTCTTAATAGGTTTGCTGAAGGTAATCATATATTCCCTAGTTTGCAATTTGGTTTTCGTAAACGCCTTGGAGCATGTGATGCCCTTCTTACAATTTCCAATGCTCTACAGAAATCCCTTGATTGTGGTCGGGAAATTCGTATGATTGGCATTGATTTTAGTGCTGCCTTTGACCGTGTTAATCATGAGGCCCTTGTTTTCAAACTGAAACAGTTGGGAGTGGGTGGGTCGTTTCTTAGCATTATTATTGATTTTTTAAGTAATAGATCTCAACGAGTTGTTGTTGATGGGCACCATAGTGATTATAGGAATGTGATATCCGGTGTTCCACAGGGTAGTGTTCTTGGCCCATTACTTTTCATACTATATACACATGACATGTGGGTTGGCCTAGAAAACAAGCTTGTTGCATATGCAGATGATGCTACTCTCTTTGCATCAATTCCATCCCCTGAATGTAGAGCTAGGGTTGGTGAATCCCTTAATAGAGATTTAGCTAGAATTAGTGCATGGTGCAAATTATGGGGTATGAAGTTGAATCCTAACAAAACTCAAAGTATGACTGTAAGTAGGTCAAGGACGGTGGCTCCTCAACATCCGGATCTCAGTATTGATAATGTTTCTTTAAATATGTATGACTTTCAAAATTTTAGATGTGATTCTCGACAGTAAATTTACTTTTGAGAAACATATAAGGTCTGTGTCTTCTTCAATTGCACAAAAAATAGGCTTATTGAGAAAGTCTTTCAAGATTTTCGGTGATCAATCTATTCTTAAGAAGTGTTTTAATTCTTTCATTCTACCTTGTTTTGAGTATTGTTCTCCTGTCCGGTGTTCAGCTGCTGATTCTCATCTTAATTTGTTGGACAGAAACTTACGGTCTATTAAATTTCTTATTCCTGATCTAGATATTAATATCTGGCACCGTCGTTCAATTAGTTCATTATGCATGTTGCATAAGATTTTTCATAACTCTGACCATCCTTTACAGTCAGATCTCCCTGGACAATTCTATCCTGTTCGTAATACTAGGCAGGCAGTTAATTCTAATAGCCAGGCCTTCTCCATCACGAGGCTCAATACTACGCAGTACTCTAGAAGTTTTATTCCAGCTGTGACCAAGTTGTGGAATGATCTTCCTAATCGGGTGGTTGAATCAGTAGAACTTCAAAAGTTCAAAGTTGGAGCAAATGCTTTTTTGTTGACCAGGCGGACATGAGTTTTTTTATAGTTTATTTATGACATATTTGTTTTTGATGTTGTTAATAGTTTATATATGACATGTCTGTTTTGACGTTGTTACTTATTTTAGAATGATTTATTGTTAATTTGTTCTCTTCATTTATTTATTTCCTTATTTCCTTTCCTCACTGGGCTATTTTTCCCTGTTGGAGCCCCTGGGCTTATAGCATCTTGCTTTTCCAACTAGGGTTGTAGCTTGGATAGTAATGATAATAATAATAATAATAATAATAATAATAATAAAATAGTCAATACTGGTTTAAGCAGTGAGAATAGTAACAACTTTAATGATTCTGAAATTTCTGCTGAGCCTGCTATTGCAGATAGGTCAATTCCTAGTAATGTGTTGTTACCTGGACAAGTACCACTATGTAGAATGGGTAGAGTGGATAAACCACCTGATAGGCTGAATTTTTAATTACGGAGGATATCTTAATCTAAGGGAAAAGGAAATGTCATATATTGATGTATCATTATTGCTTTACTATTGAATATAACAGAATTCGTTTCCTTATTTTATTTGCTTAATGTTTTACATTATAAATGATTGAATCCTATTTTGTAAATTCCAATACCTTTGTACCCTTGCGTCATCTATACTTTTTTGATGTTTTAGAATTCTTTGTTTTTGTATTCTGCCGACCTGAGGTTTACCAATGGCCCTTTGTTTTTTTGTTATTTTCTATTTAATAAAGCCAGTATTGACGATGATTTTAGTTTTACGCTAACCACAACACTCCGGACACATAATAGTATTGTTGATTTATAAGCCTCTTATTTTTCTCCCTCAGTACTAGTTCAGGTCTGATTTATTTTCAAGACATTTGCCCATTGCACTAGTCCTTTGCTAATAACTCTTTCAAATGATTAATTATTGTATCTATGTATTTTGTTCTAGGAACAGTATTTTACACAAAATACTGCCCCCGACTCACTTCCTACAAAAATATATTGCCCTGGCCAAAATTCCTGATATGGCACATCAGCTGACACCCATCAGAAGGTGACCCAGGTGAACTGTTTTAAAGTTTGAACTGAGATTTGCTTCATTCGCTAGCAAGACTTTACTCTGACTGGACGGGTCAATAATTACAGCTCTGGCTCACCCAAACTTCCCCAAGATGAGTTATTTCCCCACCAACCAGGAGGACATACGAGTCCTAGTGGCCTGAGAGCTGGAGAGAAGAAGACGAACCTGGAATCTGTGCCAGTAATCCCGATTGGCCAAGAAGGAAGGAACACAGAGGGGTGAGCCACTCAGCTAAGGGTGCAAGCTATAACAACGGGACAAGGGCTCATCCATAAATTCTTGGAAGTGATTGCAGGTAATGTATGCGGTTCCACAGTAAATTTTCCACAGTCTTAGGTTGGATTTTCATTTTACGTTATTCTGGTATTGCTGGCTTTTTACACGATTTGGGCTAAGTGCAAGGGATTTTTTTATAAACTGTTGTGGAGTCAGTGTCAAAACTGATAAAACAAATTTCAGAGGACTTCGTTTGAAATTCACTAACTAGCAACTATACTGCGTATCTCAAAAACTTATTTTTTATCCTACATTGAAAGCTCTATCAAGGGGACCGTCCGCCATGGGGTATTGACATAACAACTTTCAGAAATCGAAAATCGTTTTATTGCTTTTATGTATGCGTAAACATGTCGTACATACTCCCCAGAAGTTTCAGCCAATTATTTTTACAAATAACGAAGATATAGAGGTTTTTAAATGATGACGTCACCCTTACTGTGTCGTCTGCATGACTGAGTTTGACAAAATCGTCTTTGTGTGTTAATTTTGCATATCTATAGCGATTTTTCATTTGTATTTCGAGCTATCGTACGTCTGGCAGAAATGGAAGGCATTGGTAGAGTGTAGATGAACGAAATCTACTCTTACAATAACAGAAGCCAAAGTTGCCAAAGATGTATAGAAGTTATAATGTATGCGTTTGTTTACTTGAAGTTCGTATGTACATTGTGTTTCCACAACGCCTTCGGGAACATTATAGCAAGGCCAATGTTACCTAAGGTTGTAGAAAGAACAAATAGTCAATCATTTTTCCAAACAATGAAAATATAGCAGTCTTTAAATGATGACGTCATCCTTATGGCGTCGTCTGTATGACAGAGTTTGACAGGTGCGCAGTTCTCTCTCTCTCTCTCTCTCTCTCTCTCTCTCTCTCTCTCTCTCTCTCTCTCTCTCCCTCTCTCTCGAATTATTTACCACTGCCATTTATACAAATACTTTTATCTCTCTCTCTCTCTCTCTCTCTCTCTCTCTCTCTCTCTCTCTCTCTCTCTCTCTCTCTCTCTCTCTCATGTTTTGAAATCTCGTACCTCTGGCAGAAATGAAAGGCATTGGTAGAGGGCAGGTGAATGAAAACTACCAGCTACGAAAACATCACAAAGTTTCCAAAGACATATAGAAATTATAATGCATGTGTTTATTTACTTGAAGTTCGTATGTTGATTGTGCTTTCACAACGTCCTCTGGAATTTTATAGCAATGCCAATGTTACATAAGGTGATAGAAAGAACAAAAAGTAAGTGGAGAACAAGAAAACAGAAGCCAAAGATGCCAAAGATGTATAGAAGTTATAATGTATGCGTTTGTTTACTTGAAGTTCGTATGTACATTGTGTTTCCACAACGCTCTCAGGAACATTATAGCAAGGCCAATGTTACCTAAGGTTGTAGAAAGAACAAATAGTCAATCATTTTTCCAAACAATGAAAATGGCGGTCTTTAAATGATGACGTCATCCTTATGGCGTCGTCTGTATGACTGAGTTTGACAGATGCGTAGTTCTCTCTCTCTCTCTCTCTCTCTCTCTCTCTCTCTCTCTCTCTCTCTCTCTCTCTCTCTCTCGAATTACCGTATTTCCCGTGTCATAAGACGCACCTTTTTTCATGAAAAATGTCCCTCAAAATCACCCTGCGTCTTAACGCTAGGAAAAAGTTGTATAGGGGAGTTTGACACCCCTCAAACACATTCTATTGACATACAAGCACTCAAACTCACGAGAGATAGAATATAAACCTACAATTATCATTCATATAGTATATATTCATTCATTTTTATATTGCACTTCATTTAATGAAGTACAGTAGTAAATTATTAGTTTATTTTGGTAATCAGCTGATGACTCGGTAACGCCCTTCCACAAGTAAACATACCAACTAGTGGTCTCTTAGCAGACGACACTATGACATAGTTGTTTATTCAGTATATATCAAATTTTATCATATTTTGTTGATATTTTGTAATAAAGAAATCTATTGATAATGACTCTGTTGTCTGAGATCCGAAATAATGCAAACAGACAGTTGCTGAATACGTCCTTGGAAAAAAACTTCTGTTAGTTGAGTGCAGTATTACCGAGTTAGCAAAAAAGTAACTAGACCCAGAATCATATAAACAGAAGTGAAAGTATTCCTCCTAAAAGAATTTATAGAATATAATTAATAACCACATTTTGTGTGAAAATTTATAGGGTATATGAGGAATTTTGGAACTATTACTAGAATTTTACATCTTTACCAAAATTTTATAGAGAACCTTTGGCAACACTGCTTTCATGTAAACAACACTTGAAACGCCAAGCACTTTGAGTAAACGTGTATTTTTGGTGGAAACTGCGACTGGTTTAGTTGTTTCTTATAACAATATGTGATGGAATTGGGATAATCAGCATATAGCTAATAAATATTAACTTGAACATTTCATAATACACCCAAAATAAGAAAAGTTACTGTGCCAGACAATAATCACGTTAGAGTCCCTGACCATGAATTTCTGCTCAGAAGTTTTTAATCATCAATTTTTTTTCCCTAAAACTGCCTTGCTAATTTAAGGGTGCGTCTTACAACTTGTAGCGTCTTATCACACGGGAAATACGGTATATACCACTGCCATTTATACAAATACTTTTATTCTCTCTCTCTCTCTCTCTCTCTCTCTCTCTCTCTCTCTCTCTCTCTCTCTCTCTCTCTCTCTCTCTCTCTCTCTCTCTCTCCAATTATTAAAAACTCCCATTTATACAAATACTATAATAACAATGTTCAACTCTCTCTCTTTCTCTCTCTCTCTCTCTCTCTCTCTCTCTCTCTCTCTCTCTCTCTCTCTCTCTCTCTCTCTCAATTTGAACTGTCATCTATATCAGCCAAAGGCTCTCTCTCTCTCTCTCTCTCTCTCTCTCTCTCTCTCTCTCTCTCTCTCTCTCTCTCTCTCTCTCATGTTTCGAAATCTCGTACCTCTGGCAGAAATGAAAGGCATTGGTAGAGGGTAGGTGAATGAAAACTACCAGCTACGAAAAAAGCACAAAGTTTCCAAAGACATATAGAAATTATAATGCATGTGTTTATTTACTTGAAGTTCGTATGTTGATTGTGCTTTCACAACGTCCTCTGGAATTTTATAGCAATGCCAATGTTACATAAGGTGATAGAAAGAACAAAAAGTAAGTGGAGAACAAGAAAAAAGAACCAAGAAAGAGGGAAACATGGATAAGAGTACAAAGCTGAAACCTGCTAACTAAAACACTGGCAACAATTAGAGATCGCTGGCAACTCATAACATAGGAATAGTAAACTGAGGGTTCAAATACCTCCTTTAGGGTGCATTTATGTAGGAATGAACAATAAAAGTTATCATAATAATATTATCTTGATTTCTTTTAGAAAAGAAGTGAAAGTTTGCTGCAAATCTTTGGGAGCTCATAACTCAAAAACATACTTATTCCCACTTAGGTACATTTTTCTCACTTATTTGTTGTTCGATATTAGAGAAAAAGATATCGTTGAAAAGAAGAATAAAAATCCCACAATTCTGTTAGACAAAATTTTGATTTTCGTTTTACATTTTTTTTCACGATTATTTTCCGTCTAGACGAGGAAAAAAAATTAAAATTCATTAAAAAAAACAAAAAGGAAAATAAAAATTCTGTCTGACAGAATTGTTCGGTTGTTAGAGTAGTTTTTGTGGTATAAGTTTCAATACAATTGGTATTATAGTAGTGGGGAAAAATGTACCTAAATATTTTTTTTAAATCATGATTTTTGCTCATAAATCCAAAAGTTTTTGATGAAATGACTTGAAATTTTTATATGATGAAGGTATTATATATGTCTAAAACATATATAGAAATTGTGTAATTTGGATCATTAGAAAAAAAATGGCGGACATGGCGGACGGTCAAGCAAAATAAGCTAACATATGATGCACACATATCCTATCTATGATATATATAAGAATCATAAGAAAAAATAATGTAACAGTAATTATTTCAAAGAATAGCAAATACTCCAAACTAGAGAAACGAAACATTCATAAAATTTCGTTCAACACAGGATTACCAAAATTAGCTATGTATATTTCAAGCAGCGAGGAAAAAAATATTTGATATACTGAATTATCAATTATGTTAACAAAGATGCATGAAACCATGCAAGTACCAATGAAATAAAAACGGAAAATCTTTGTAACATTAAAAATAATCAACTGTGAATGGATTTAAATTTAACTAAGAAGTTGGGTGGGTTGGTTATTCTGATATTCGCATTTATGAATCGCCCGTTCGGTCACTACTTCAGCTTTGGCTTCAGTTTCGACCAATGACACAAACGTGACATTATTTACCCAACTACTGAATTACCAGCCATGGCCTACTAGCGGGGGGCGTATTTTGCCCTAATATCCTCATCGCCAGTCAGTAATAGTAGGGCAAGGGGCAGGGTTCATGACCCCAGTAGACGGAGCCTTCGGACAAACACACTGATCTTTGAGAGAATAAAGTTTTGCCACCAAAGCCCCAATTAATATATTCTATTATAATTATTGTCATCCTTTTTATCTGATGATAAGTATCAGTGATTATCTGTAGAACAACGGAAGACATTTCATATTTGAATGGTCAACGTTAGTTCGAATAATTGTTTATATAAAAAAATGTCATGGTAGTTACATCTGCGGTAATGTGATATCAATTTTCACCGTTGATAGCAAGCAGTAGGCAGGCTCCAAGTGCGTAAGCAAGGGATATTGTGATTTATAAATCAGCTCTCTACTTTCGTAGCATTATACCAAAAGTTATCATGATTTCTTTTGATGAAAAACAAAGAAATTCAGCATCTAATTAAATGAAAAATACATAAAACACAAAATGGTTTGAAAAAACGAAATACAACTTATATGAATAATTCCGGATACGGATAAGGATAGGGATGTGGGGAATATGGGGAAAGGAAGAGTACCCCTGGATACAATCCAGTTTATAGCCCGAAGGCAGGTACTCGGGATGGGAAAGAATAAGGAAAAAGGGAGAAAGAGAAGTACAGGAGAAGAATAAAAGAGAGGGGCTGTTATTTATTTAAGTGTGGGAAATAATTCCGGGAAAGGCCTCCCCATTTCTGATTTCCGGACCTGAGCCTGAAGGATAGAGCGCCAACACTCTCACACTTGACAAACTAGAGAACCGCAACGAAGACGGTTTGCTTTCCCTACACACGTTTAAGTCCAAAGATTATTCTATACTGGGACTGTCAGCACCGATATCACCTTGATGTTCAGACGCTACTCCAGGGCGCAGAATAGTAAATCCCAATCAAGTGTGGTTGGACTGAATCAGTTACGTTAACGACAGTTTCACAAAGAGTTAGGGGGAGCAGTACTGTAAAAGTCAAAACGTCCTAAGGACCACCGGGAGGTAATACCGTAGAACATTACAATAAAGGATTGACACCGATAGCTTTAGATTGACGTAAATATAAACTTACCCTTAAGTCATATCTCACCTCATGTGATAACTCATTTAGTCATTTCAAAATGTAAAGGTCAAGTTAAAAACAGTTAATAATTTTAACCTAAAAATGGCGTTTATTTCCATAAAGTACAACAGGAATTTTCACCTGACACAGGAAAAAACAGCAAAACTACCTAATTGAAATTTGAATAAAGACCGCATGGCATATGAAAAATGAAAAATGCCAAGAAAATGGTCAAATCAATTAAATCCTAAATCAATAATCAATGAAACCAATGAAAGTAAAAATGGTGACTGAAATAATACCAAAAGTTCTACTCACTACTTTGAACACATTCCTCTCGGGCAATAAAATTTCAAACTTGATAGAGGGGAACGGGAACACAACTTATGTTAATGGAAAGGCTACGAATGATTAAACCAGACAGTTTGAACATGACTTCCTAGCTAAATGTGCACATCGTCAAATAAGGGCAAAAAGAAGGCCAAGGTTGAGCGCCGTTGATTAGTAGACAACGTAGTAGAAGCATCTTGCAAACTGTTAAGAACACGGTGCATCTTCAGTTCTGCACAATCGTGTTTTATCTTCGTAAGCCTATCTTCTAAATAACAGCACAAAGTAAGGCATACTGTTGGTTAGTAACTAGTTGACCAACAGGTAGTTGAACCGACGCCTATGTTAAAACGACGTCTCAGATGAAGAGGCTATGCCTACGTCCGCCTTCCACGCTTCCTGGTTTTTAAGTGGGCTGCTTGCACGCGTCTACCTCCCGCCGCTGCGCTAGTTCAAACCGGTCGAGTCTTCTTCTTCAAATTTCCATGAGTACGTGGTTTGCTGAAGGGTGCTTCATCTTCAAATTTCCATGAGTACGTGGTTTGCTGAAGGGTGCTTTTTATAAATACAAGAATCATTCTTGAAACTCCAGGGGAAAGTAATTATAAAAAAATCCTACTGTCTGGCTTATAAAAATTAATATACATACAAAAAAATTAAGTGGCATTTAGTGATGTTCAATAACACGGGAAACAATCCTAGCTAAACAGACTCATAAATAGGTACTGAGATGTAAATAGCAATAAGATAAGATCAATGAGTTACGTAAATTAAAGAGTTACTTAAATACAAACCAATTGTGGTTAAACATACAAAGCTTCAAGAGCATTTGGAACAGAACGCAACCAAGCGCTGTCTTTGAAAATTGTCAACGG
>NC_090731.1:109933334-109993334 GCF_036898095.1 Palaemon carinicauda | reverse complement strand
GCAGGGGCATTGTCCAGTACCAGGAGACATTTGAGAGGGAGATCATTCTCTTCTAAAAATTTCTTGACAGCAGGACCGAAGCAGACGTTTATCCACTCAATAAATATGGCCCTCGTGACCCAGGCCTTGGCATTAGACTTCCAAAATACCGATATCGTGATATTTTGTCCCTTGAAGGCACGAGGATTTTCTGAGTAGTATACCAGTAGGGGCTTAATTTTTAAGTCCCCACTAGCATTTGCACAAAATGCAAGCGTAAATCTGTCCTTCATCGGTTTATGGCCAAGAGGTTTCCTTTCTTCAGCTGTGATATATGTACGGTGGGGCATTTTCTTCCAGAAAAGACCAGTTTCATCACAGTTAAACACTTCTTGAGGAATGTAGCCTTCTCTGGAAATTATGTTCTCAAACTTCTAGAGGAATTCTTCTGCTGCTTTCTTGTCAGAACTGGTCGCCTCTCCATGCCTGATGACTGAGTGAATACCAGTCCTCTTCCCAAAGTGATCAAACCACCCATGAGAAGCCTTAAACTCTTGGGGGGCTTGCTGCGACGTTCCTTCGCCTCCGCCGTCTCTCTGGTCTTCCTCGAGATCGGCAAAGATGGCGCTCGCTTTGTGCAAAATTACCGATTGCGTGAGTGTATCACCAGCGATTTCCTTCTCTTTAATCCATAGAAGAAGGAGTCTCTCCATCTCGTCATTGATTGAGGTCCTTCCACTGGCAAGGACAGTCATGCCTTTAGAAGACTTACTTTAATGGCTTCCTTATTCTTGATAATTGTACCAATCCTAGACTGGTTACGGCCATACATACTAGCGAGGGTAACGATGCGCATGCCTTTTTCATATTTCTTTATGATCTCCAGCTTCGTTTCCATAGTAATCATCTTCTTACTTCTCCCTTTAACATCACTAGCAATCCTGGGACCCATGGCTAACGAATTAAAGTTATAATTAAGCACTAAAATGCACAAAAAATACGATATCGCAAGCACTCACACGAGATCAAGTCTTTACGAAATGCACACGAGATTCTGAACTGAGCACGCATATAACAAAGAGAGAGAGAGAGAGAGGCAGCATCTCCCTCAGGCATTGTGGGAGGGATTTCGGCCAATAGTGTATCAGCATCTTAGTGACGCCGTGACGCCGTGACGCCGACCAATACCAGACCAGCTTCTTAGTGACGTATGCAGTGACGTATGAGCATGGTGGTAAGCTAGTGACTCGCACAGTCATACGCGTAGAAACCGCCAAGTTTGAGTTTTGGAATTCGATGCCGTAAGGTGGGGAAAAATGTCGTAACGAGGGGACGAAAAAACATTGTATTCCACACCGTAACGTGAAAAAAACCTAAGCTGGGGATGCCGTACCCCGGGGTACTACTGTACTTATCATCAGATAGAGAGGATGACAATATTGAAATAAAATGTACTAACTGGCAACTTCACGAATTTCTAACGAACTACGTACGAGGAATTTTGCAATTTGTTGCATCAGTTTTGATGCCGATAGTATAAACCTTTTCTTAAAGCCCCTATTACACGTATCCGGTTTCCTACGGCACTGTCGGTCGCGTGTGATAGCAAATCGGCCGTATGAACGCTCACCCACGCCGTCCAGATGAACTTTCACCAGTACTAAATTTGGCCGTACGGCCGTCGTACGTCAGGACTGGGGACGTAGCATGTAATTGCTCATCGTATGTGAACCAATTGCTTCTCTCATGCAAGTGTCCTTTTTTTTCTATTAAAGGTGATACCTGACTTAAGAGTTCCAAATATGTGTCATGATCCATTTTTTTAGTGCTAGTTCCTTCATTAAGTTAACATGAGAGTGTTTTTGTTGTTTACGCAGCCATTGTTTGGACCAAATCTTCCTTTTTCTTGTTTTCACCTTCAAGTAGCACTCTAGAGCAATAGGAACGAGATTGTCGTCGAGAGAAGACAAATCACTCCTCCACCACAAACAGTGCCACACTGACCCACTTGCCTCCAGCCGTTCAAATACAGTATGTGTAATAGCTCTAGCCATAGGCCAGGTTGGCCATAGGAAACCGGCTACGTGTGATAGGGGCTTTAGAGACTAATAAATTTTGGGTCACAGGAACATGTGTTTGACCTCATTCTAATCATTCACCGCTGTAGAAAACATTAAGTCTATCGTAAAGAAAGAATATTTGATTACCCTTTTTCATTTCTTTGATTGTTTTAATTGTTTGCTTTCAATTTTGGCCGATGTTAAGAAATCCGTTTAGTAATTTTTGTAATAAAGTAATTAAATCCTAATATGTTAGTATCATTAATTAATTTATTCAAGTGATTGTGTTTGGGATATAATTATTTAGTTATGGATAGTATACCCAAGGTAAATTTGATCTAAATAAATATTTAAATGATTATTAGCGAGTGTACACAGTATTCATTCTCAGTGCTTCAAAGATAAAGATCCTTATTTTAATTTTACTTCAATACAGTAAAGGCCCAAGGGAAAGGCCCGTGTCAACAACAAGTGTTGGCTTTAATACCCCAACAACAACAATTCATTATGAAATCTAATTTGTAATTCATCATTTTTCATGGATGAGAGTAATATTTTGTAAAGCTAATTCTAATTTATGAAAGGACATTATTGTGTGTAACGATTAATTTTAGTATTTAGATGGGACTCATTTACCGTGAAAAGTTGGAACGTCCTTTGTTTCCCAACAGTTAGAAAGCGTCTGAACAATAAGGCTATAGATGAGTCTTCCGATTTTGGCTTTTGTGCGCCTTTTTTTTTTTTTTTTTTTTTTTTTTTTTTTTAACAAAATATAGTCATACATTCCACCTCCAAGACCTATTAGCTACAGGAATCACATTTGTAATTTGTATTATATCCATTTGAGATTTCATAACCTCATCAGTTTCATTTATTATAGCTGTTTAGTTAAAAAAAAACTTCAACAAGTACTTGGAGGTTTACTTTCTATTCAGTGTAACTGGCGCTTTCAGTTTATAGTTTTTTTCAGAAACCAATGAAGTGTTAAATAATTTGTGTTCAATAAGATTAATAAAGCAACTAAAGGATATATGATTTGTTAGTGAATTTCAATTGAATGTTTACTTTAAATTCTACAAACCGCATTCCATTTCAATCTGTTAGACAGTATTTTCACAACAATTGAGTTACAGTATTCATCAGATGATGGTTATTCTAGACTTGCAGGAGCCTAACATGTTGAGTTAGTACTAGTAGGAGAAAGTCATTAGTTCTCAAATTATACTTAGCTTATCTCAGAAACCCTTACAGTTCATAGGTATAATTTAGGCTAGATATTTCTATTCAAGAGTAACCTAACCTAACCTATTTAGCCCAGCGTCAATTGTTCGAAGAAACTTTAGTCCTATGTTCTGTAGCTTGCAAATTAGAGGATGGTTCTAGACTTATTAAATACAGGGTGATAACAAGCACCACTGGAAGCAGTCATTTTAGTTTTTAGCATGCACCACATCCTTGAATTTTTGGCCCCCCAAACCGGATATCATATAATTTAGCCTGGTCTCTTGTGGAATACAGTATACTTACAATAATATTTTTGGGCTCGGCCATGTCGTCCTGATGGAAGGCTCCTATAGGTAGCTTTCTAAGGGATATTTGCTACAGTGATACTCCCTGAGAATTAACCATAGGTCTTCAGAATTCTAACTCCTGGCGTGAGTATCCTTAATATATATTTAAGGATATTGCATAATAGCCTATCAGGGGACGTATTTTTTGAGGGGGAAGAGTGGCGAACGAAAGGGGAGCCGTTATCAAGGTACCCAGTGAACCTCCTGTCCGTACTACTACAGCCCATTATTCCTTTGAACTGTAGCATTTAAGCTAAGTGCGCACCCACGTTTCTCTCGGTGTTGTTACTATTTCTTGGAATATTATCATACAATCTCCAGCATCTTCATCCTCTGGAAAGTTGAGTATTTTATCTTTCATGTGTATAATTCTAAGGCTCCCTTCTCACAGTTAAATTCGTATAATTTAAGTGTGTTTAGTGGAGCGCAGCCGACACCGGAGGCGGCCATTTTGAGACCTCTGTCCACGCCATAAATGCATTTTATTTAGTCAGTAGTGCGACGCTCTCGGTATTTATCTATAAAGAAACTTTTAGCTAGTTAGGCAAATTATACTAGTGAAAATTTGCATACATATAATATTTCCTCTTCCGATATGTAAGGTTACTTTCGTATACGACGAGGACCCCGGCGGTATCAATCGTAGCCGCGGTCCCCACCCAAGTTAGGCTAGCCTACCCCGTTCTGTATACGTTAGTAATGTAAATCCCATTGTTTAACCTCTTGTATCGTTTCCTATTAATTCAGTTGGGGATATATATCCCCTAGAATTCATGGGTATAATTCGATACGTATCTCTTTTAGAGAAAAGAGGATAAACCTTTTCTACCCCCTGAGCGCCGACATCTCCAGCGGCAACCCTATCTTTCGTCATCGCCATCAAGTAGTTAACTCCAGCTGGACTTGGATAGTTTTTTACCATCTATCTTCTTTGCTGCCGAGTATCCTGGCTTCGAAGTATGATGGTAACTCAGAGTGTACTGTTTTGTAGCCGACAATGTCGCCGACAGGGGAATCTTGATTCCTCTGCCGCCCACAACGTTGTTGGCATGTGAAGCTATGCTTCCTTAGTTAACAACCGAAAGTATGCAGGATACCTGCCGCCGCCTATCTCCCTTGTAAACTATAAGACATGTCTTATAGCCGACAATGTCGCCGATAAGGGAATCCTTGTTCCTCTGCCGACCACGACGGTGTCAGCACAGGAAGCCATGCTTCCTTAGTTTACAGCCAAAAGTAGGTGGCATACCTGCCGCCGCCTTTCTCCCCTGCAAACTATAAGACCCATTTCCCTCCCCCCTCTGTCCTTTAGTGTCGGCCTAGCCATCACAACATTCTTTTGGCCGGTATTCTGCAATCATCCCGACTTGCTGGGTTGACTAAGTAGCCGGCCGGGACCCTACCAGCGGCGGTTAAATTGCCGCCTCAGCCAACTCCTCCTTATGTCCTTCCTTCACCGGAAGCGAATGCCCCGGTGGGAAAGACTGAGCCGGCCCTGACGGCTGCCGGTGGGAAACCCTTGATACTGTTGAGAATTCTTCAGTCCTCTCTTGGACTGCCATCCACAGACCTTGCAACCGACAGTACAGCTGGCGGGAAAAGTTGTGGCTGGATGGAAGCTAGAATCAGATGGATTCCTCCCCTTCCATTAGAACTCTCATTCTGGCAAGGAGACAGTAGGCGGCAGTAGCCCTCCTACACTTCCAATTATTGTGCTAAACCATAATAATAGGAAATCCTCCTTTCCATTCTTTCTTTGTCTCTATCAGTTAGCCTAGCCCCGGTAGTGTACCGGTGAAATTACAGTATACCTATACAACAAAACAGTAACCAGTATAACTACAGTATATAACAATACAGTAGTTAGAAAACTATAGTATATAAGTATACAGTAGTTGGTAAAACTACAGTATACAATAGTACAGTAGTTGGTAAAACTACAGTATACAACAATATAATAGTACAAGTATTTCTAACATACTCTGTGTATCCTTTCACCGTCTACTGTTGGGACTGTATAATATGTTGAGGTTGAAGTATTCCCTCAACACCCTGATGAATCCTTTGATTATTAGGACACTTATGAATCACCGTTCAGTATTAATATTCTACAGGTGGAGGAGTTAGTGTAAATATTCACTGACTCCAGCTCTATGTATGGGAGTTATTCCACTCTGTATTTTCCCTTATAAGGAAATTAAATATTAATATTGACGGAGGTCTCAGCAATTGCCTGGGAGAGGAAACACAGATATGTGTCTTTCCTATTTCCTTTCTAGCTTATTATCCTAAGCTATTAAATATAATAGTAAATATTACTATTGATAAGTATGCATTTACATTAATGATATGAACAATTCAATACTCATTTCACCTTTTCTTTCCTTACAGGAGGAGCCAATGGTGAAGTGTGCAGTCGTGCTCTGCATCCACATGAGTAAGAACTTTTGTGGGCATACGATGTGCAGGTCTCATGCCCTCTGCTGCATCGTGTCTGGATCCCTGAGATACTGGGACCCGAAGGGTTGCTCCATCTGCTCGACCTTCCTGACACTACGGAGTCAAGGGATACAGCAAGGGAAACCCTTCGGAGGTGGGTAAGAGGGTTCCAGAAGAATTCTTCAGGACCTTACCTACCTAACGAATCTTTAAGGTGCTTCTGTTCCCTAAGGCTCAATCCAGCGCAGTTGTGCCCCAGGTACAGGTCCAGCCTCCCTTCATCCAACTGACAGTGGACGCGGATATTAACAAGGCACTGGAAGGCATGGACATCCACCAAGAACGGATGTCGAAGGTGTCCACCGACACCAAAAAGGACCTACTGCAAGAAGGCCCTGAAGAAGAAGTGGTTCAACTACCTACGGAGGAAGAAGGATCCGTTTCGACGGTAACTGAGGACCCTCAGTTCACCAAGACGGCATATCAACCTGTGCCGTCAACCTCTTCAGCCCCAACTCCCCAACCGGATGTGCAGGTCGGCAGGATCGAAGCACTCCTAGAGTCGATCCAGCAGATGTTGGCAGTGTTCCGGAAGGAACAACAGGAGATAAAGCAAGACCTCAAAAAAATGAAGAGAGAGGTAAGGGAAGGGAAATGCTCTGACACTCCCGTAGGCTTTATTAAGCCCCTTAGAGTATCTGACCTACCTCACTGCTCCAAAACCAACCCCTGGATGTATACGGAGCACATGCCCATGATGAATGGGAAGCTCTATATCTCCGAGAAGTTGGGGGCCAAATCCCTTGAAGATCTCCAATTCTGGCCCAGCTTTTCAGCATACCCAGATTGCTACGTGAGACTGCTGGATGAACCAGCATCCCATGAGGAGATGATACCGAAATAAGTCATTTTCTTCGAGCATGGCAAAGCAGAGGCTATCCTAACCAAGACCCTGAAAGGAGCCGGATATAGCAACTCCAAAGTCTCGGCTTTGAGCAAGAAGCACCCAACCTTCATTGCTCCTTCCTCCAGAGCTTTCCCCTTTTCGGTGAAAGCCCTAGACTTTGTCATGAGAGCAGTCGATGAGGGAAAATTGTGCCCAGTCCTAGAGAAATGTAAACCATTATCTCTAGCCATGCCTACCTGCGAGGAGAAGTGGAAAGAGGTACATCTAACCTTCTCTGTCTTTAAGTTGGATCTGGAGATAGCAGGCTAGCAGTTCTATGAGAACCTTCCAAAGCTGCCAGAGCACCTTTTGAGAAGGGAACAGGAGACAAAAGAGAGACTAGCTGCTTCTTTGTCTCATCAGAACTGCCTGGAAATGTGTGCAGGCCTAACTAATGCCCCAGACATGTATATGGTCTTAGCCAAGTCCCACATGGGTACCCTTGTGAAGGACTTGTATGCCTTCGTTATGTCAAGGAGGACCTGTAGAGAGCATGTGTTTGCCGCAGCAACGGTGAAGAACGAACCCAGGAAGCTGATCACTTCATGCATCTGGGGCAAAGATCTTTTCCCACAAGATGTGGTTCAGGAAGTTATCGCCAAAGCCACCACGGAGAATAGGAACCTTCTCCAAAAGTGGGGCATGTCTTCAAAGAGGAAATCTTCCTCAGACGGAGGTCCCCCGTCTAAGAACAAGAAGGCAAAAAGACCACGTAGACCTGCACAACTTCCGACCGTGACCATGGCCACAGTACCTCAAATGGTAACTTAGCCGTAAACCACCTTTCAGATGGTCCCTCAGCAGCTAGTGGCTCAATCACCTGTGTTCAACCCAGGTTTTGAGAGGCACACAATTATCTTTCGACCCTACAAAGGTAGGCGCTTAAAAAGAGGCTCCTCAAGAAACCCCTCAAGGGGTAGAGGAGGACGCGGTCACAGAAGCAAGTCCTCAGGAACCTCTAAGCAATGAGAGGTTCCAGGTAGGAGGCAGACTCTTCCACTTTTGGGATCGTTGGACCTTCGATCCCTGGGCCCACAGCCTAATCATGAATGGACTCGGTTGGAAATGGAACAAAATTCCATCCCGTTTTCCAGAATTCTTCCAACACTCCACCCCCTTGTTGGAAGAATATACCTCAGAACTCTTGAACAAGAAGGTAATAAGAAAAGCGAAGTCTATCAGATTCCAGGGAAGGTTGATTTGTGTTCCCAAGATAGACTCGGACAAACTCAGAGTCATTCTAGACTTGTCTCCACTCAACAAGTTCATCGAGAACAACAAGTTCCGGATACTTACCTTACAACACATAAGGACCCTGTTACCAAAAGGGGCGTACACAGTCTCAATAGACCTGGCAGATGCTTACTGGCACCTACCAGTCAGCTGCCCCCTCTCCTCGTACCTAGGATTCAGGATACAGAAGACAAAGTATGTCTTCACAGCCATGCCCTTTGGGCTAAACATAGCCCCAAGGATATTCACAAAACTTGCGGATACAATCGTCCAACAACTACGCTCAGAAGGAATTCAGGTAGTAGCATACCTGGACATTGGCTGGTGTGGGCTGCATCCAAGACAACTTGTCTACAAGCAGCCGGGAAGGTGATCCAGTTCCTGGAGCACCTAGGCTTCAAGATCAACCGCAAGAAGTCTCGCCTTTCTCCAGCTCAGAAGTTTCAATGGTTAGGAATCCACTGGAACTTACAGTCACACCATCTCTCCATTCCATTGAAGAAGAGGAGAGAGATAGCGGGATCTGTCAAGAGACTAATCCAACACAAGAGGATTTCAAGATGCCAACAGGAAAGAGTATTGGGCTCTCTCCAGTTCGCAGCAGTGACAGACCCAGTGCTAAAAGCACACTTAAAGGATGCGTCAGGAGTCTGGAGAAGATACGCATCAAACGCTCGAAGAGATCAACAAAGGTTGACACCGACCCGATTGCGCATGCTACTAAGGCCATGTTCAACAGCCAAGAGCCTAGCACGAACAATTCCATTACAACCACCTCAACCATCAGTGGTAATACACACAGATGCCTCCCTAGAAGGATGGGGAGGCCTTTCGCAAGAAAGGAAAGTGCAGGGGCATTGGTCGCACCAGTTCAAAATCTTTCACATCAACATCTTGGAGGCTATGGCAGTCTTCCTAACGTTGAAGAAACTATCCCCTCGCAGGTCAGTCCACATCAGACTGGTCTTGGACAACGCGGTGATAGTAAGATGTCTAAACCGACAAGGCTTGAGATCAGCTCACATCAATCACGTGATGTTAGCCCTCTTCTACCTGGCAAGGAAGAGAAGATAGCACTTATCAGCAGTTCACCTGCAAGGATTCTGCAATGTGATGGGGGATGCTCTATCCAGGCGAAAGCCGATAGAGACAGAATGGTCCCTAGATGCAGACTCATTCTCCTTCATCTCGGAAAAAGCCCCAGAACTGCAGATCGACCTCTTTGCAATGAGCGACAACAAGAAACTACCTGGTTATGTAGCCCCTTACGAGGACCCTCAAGCAGAAGCGATAGATGCCATGTCTCTCGACTGGAACAGATGGAATCGCATCAACCTGTTCCCACCAACCAATCTCCTGCTAAAAGTCCTCGACAAGTTAAGATCCTTCAGACGAACAGCTGCAATATTGGCCCCCAAATGGCCCAGAACCAATTGGTTCCCTCTAATTCTAGAATTGAAACTGAAGCTGTTTCCTCTGCCGAACCCAATTTTATCTTAACTGGTTCAGAAGTCGACTGTCTACGCTTCATCCTTGAGAACCAACAACCTAGATCTCATGATTTTCTCGCCCTAGCAGCCAAGAAAAGGTTTGGGATCTCAAAAGACAAGATCGACTTCATCGAAGAATACAAGTCAAGTTCAACTAGGAGACAATATGAATCGTCTTGGAAGAAGTGGGTTTCCTTTGTGAAAGCAAGGAAACCGACAGAAATATCAATAGACTTCTGTCTCTCCTTCTTCATTCACCTACACGAACAAGGCCTTGCTTCCACCACAATAACTGCGTGTAAGTCGGCTTTGACTAGACCTCTTCTATACGCCTTTCAGGGGGACCTTTCAGGTGAAATCTTCAATAAGATACCAAAAGCATGTGCTAGACTCAAACCAGCAACCCCTCCAAAGCCCATAACATGGACGTTGGACAAAATGTTGCACTATGCTTTGAATATGAACAATGAGGATTGCACCCTAAAGTATCTAACACAGAAAGTGATATTTCTGTTTGCTATTGCCTCAGGGGCTAGAGTTAGTGAAATTGTAGCCTTATCCAGAAATGAAGGCCATATTTAGTTCATGGAAACAGGAGAACTGAATCTTCTCGCTGATTCTACCTTTCTCGCCAAAAACGAGCTGCCCACAAAAGGTGGGGTCCTTGGAGAATCTGCCCTCTGAAGGAAGATGTATCTCTATGCCCAGTAGAGTGTCTCAAGGTCTATCTTCGAAGAACTTCAGACTTCAAGGACGGACAGCTCTTCCGAGGCGAAACCTCAGGATCAAATTTATCTCTAAAACAGCTGAGGGCGAAACTCACCTACTTTATTCGCAGAGCAGATCCTGACAGCACACCCGCAGGTGACGATCCAAGGAAAGTTGCTTCTTCGTTGAATTTCTTTCAACACATGAACTTTGAGAGGCTCCGCTCTTATACAGGGTGGAAATTATCCAGAGTCTTCTATAAACATTATGCAAAGCAAGTGCACGAGATAAAACACTTTGTGGTGGCGGCAGGTAGTGTCATAAAACCTGTCGTCTAGTGCTGCGATGAACAGTGGACTGTTTTGGGACTCAACAGTGTATTGGGTGAATAGGTGGTAACACCTTCTGGTGTAATACCTTCTAGTGAAAATCACTATGGTGTTTAATACTGTTCTATACAGGTGCAGAATCTAACCAATAACACCAGTGCCGTGTGAACATTTGAACGCAGTGTTGAATCACATACAACATCTGAGTAAAACTAGACAAAATTAGCTCCACATTCATTGAGTTTCATTTTTAAAAAATGAATTAATGTATGTATATTCTTCCCTTACAGGTAAAAAATATATGTATATATAACCATGATGTTTATATGTGCAAGGCTAGATTCCTTCTCATGATACATTATTATTTTATTTCGCTTACGAAAATAAAAAGAAAAAATGTATCTGCGTCTTCTTTTATCCTCAGTATAACAATAAAAGAATCCAGAGTTTTTCTATTTTTCTTAAATAGACACCTTGATGGTAATGATTTCCAAAGTACAAATAGGTAATCTCTAGAAAGTTTCCCTTATGTCCTTACGGAAATACAAACTTTGAGTCCTTATAGTCGAATTCGACATTTTCCCTACAGAGGGCAGGAAGCCCTAAGCTAGTTCTAAGCTTAGTGGATATGACAAACAACGGTAATGTCATATATAAGGGTCTCGGAGACCATATAAGGAACTCATTCAAAGTAAAGGCACTTATACAAACCCACAGATATAGTACTTTCAAGTTAATTCTCTGGTAAGCTTCCGCCAGGAAAACACGGCCGAGCCCAAAAATTGGATTTTGAGCAAAGCGAAAAATCTATTTTGGGGGGAGATAGCCATGTCGTCCTGATTGACCCACCTTCTTTCTTAAATGATCCCACCCGAAACCACTATCTGCGGCTATTCATGCTTAAATGCAACTAGGGATGATGGGGCGTAGTAATATGGAGAGGAGGTCCACCGGGTACCTTAATAACGGTTCCCCTTCCGTTCACCACTCTTCCCCCTCAAAGAGTTAAATCTATTCGGGGTGAAGATTGCTATGTGTCGTATAAAAAAATACGTCCCATGTTATTATGCGATATCCTTAAAGATATATTAAGGATACTCGCGCCAGGAGTTAGAATTGTGAAGACCTATGGTTAATTCTCTGGGAGTATCACAGTAGCAAATATCCCTTAGAAAGCTACCTAAAGGAACCTTCCATCAGGACGACATGGCTATCTCACCCAAAAATAGATTTTTCGCTTTGCTCAAAATCCGTTTTACCAATATAATTTCTTAGGTTTGGAGAAAGAGTTCAGATTAGTTACCGAATAGATGTTTGCTTGTGATAACCAATCTAATTTAGATTTGTTTTATTTACCTGTTTTAGGCTATGAAAGATTTGTCCCAAATTACCTATTATATATCCTACATTACATATCTTTGTAACGTCAATCATTATTGACTATCTATCTTTTGCTTTCTGCTGTGTATAGCATAGCTTTTATGTGGTAAAATTAAATTTAGTTCCTCATCAAGTATAATTTGCAAGTGATTTGATTTTGTAATATCTATGGTTAATATAGTCTCTAATCTTGGCAACCGCAGTTGATGAAGCAAAGTCTTTCCCTGGATATAAGGTAGTTTGTGAAAATCTGAAGGATATTATCTCCTTTTTAGAGGAAAAACTTACAGTATCTTCGTCATCTGCTATTTGTTCTTTACAATTTTATGAATCCCAGTTATCAAAGGAATATGATTCCTTTGAAAACACTTGGTTAGTTTGTCAGAATACTATTGATAGTTCAGAATATTATAAGTAGTATAGAGACCACAGGGCATTGAAACACAATGCCTAGAAACTGCAAACAGATCTTAAGTCGGATATAGTGGAACCTTTACATATGATCTTAATTTGTTCCGGGACCTAGTTCGTAGGTTAAAACGATCGTATGTTGGAGCGAATATTCGCATAAGAATACACTATAATTTGTATAATTTGCTCTACAGCCCAAAAACCTATGATAACTCCTTAATAAATTACTACTCCTAATTACACATAATAATACAATTGCATTATATAATAGAGATGTAAAAAAGAAAAATTGTAAAGAAATGATAAGTAAAAAAGGGGTTTTTATTGTCACTTTACCTTAGAGACAGGCCAACGCAGGTGTAGGCTTTGCTACGCAGGAGTAGACGGATGGTCAACGAGGAGGTAGAGATGGTAACTGTGATAACGTATCATAACTAACTCTAACTTTCACTTGGTGAACTTTGACCTAACTTAGCTTATTTATTTTTATTAGATTTTTATATTTTATATCTATTTTACATTTCTTTTTCTTTTTGATTTCTAATTTTCATCACTTTCACTCACTTCAATCTCAGTTTTCTTTGCTTCACTTTCTTTCTCTTCATCACGATCACTAGACCGCTTCGTAGATTTTTTAAAGAAACTATCAAGAGAAAGCTGCTCGTTACGGCTTTTCGGAATTTTTCTGAAATGGGTTAAGCAGACATGATGGAATTGCGAAACTACACGGCAAACCTGAATTTTCTGTGGGTGATACTTATCAATGAAGTCAACCACGTGTTGATGATGTGCTAACATCTCTTTTATTGCAGCCGAACTTAAGATGTGCTCTACCTCCTTGATGTCCCCCGACTCACTCAACTGAGCTTGGAACTCAACATTCTGCATGGCATGCAGCTCCTTGAGTTCCTCAGTGGTGAGCTCTTCATGATGCTCCTCGACGAGTTCGGTGATATCATCTTCATCGACCTCCAGACCCATGGACTTGCCAAGGGATACAATCATTTCTGTCTTCCTCTACGGCAAGCACAGATTTAGGTTCGGGGCCAAAACCTTCAAAATCTTTGGGAGAAACAGCATCAGGCCAAAGCTTCTTCCAACTGAATTCAGTGTCTGTCGTGTTACTCCCTCCCAAGCCTGATACATGATCTTCAAGCGGTGCACGATATTGAAATGGCTCCTCCAAAATTCACTCAAAGTTAAGTTTGTGCTTTGCCTGACATTAAAGCACTACTTAAATAAGTGCTTGGTTTAGAGCTTCTTAAAATTAGAGATGACTTGCTGGTCCATGGGCTGGAGGATAGGGTTGGTGTTCGGTATAAGATACAGCACTCTGATGAACTTGAACTGGGCGATGATATCATCTTCAAGTCCTAGGGGGTGAGCGGGAGCATTATCCAAGCAAAGCAAGCACTTTAAAGGCAAATTCCTCTCCTGATGGTACTTCTTGACAGCAGGGCCGAAAACTTGGTTTACCCATTCAACAAATAAGTTCCTAGTAACCCAAGCCTTAGAATTAGCACGTCAGAAAACATGCAGCATGTCCTTATTGACTCTATGTGCCTTAAATGCCTCAGGGTTTTTGGAATGTTAAACCAATATCGACTTTATTTTGCAGTCCTCGCTGGCGTTAGCACATAGGGCAAGAGTCAACCGATCCTTCATAGGCTTATGTCCAGGCATTTTCTTCTCTTCGGCGGTGATGTATGTTCAACTAGGCATATTTTTCTAAAACAGACTGGTTTCATCATAATTGAAAACTTCATCCTCCACGATCTTTTCAAACTTCTTAACAAAATTGTTAGCAGCCTTGGTGTCCGAACTTAAAGCTTCTCCGTGCTGAACAACTGAATGAATCCCGGTCCATCTCTTGAATTTCTTGAACCAACCGCAAGACGCCTTGAATTCCTCCGCCGTAGGATCGGTTAAACTCTCCCCCGCGTCACCCCCAGAGCCTGCCGCCTTCAAGTCACAATAGATAGCGCTGGCCTTCTCATAAATGATCGTTTCAGTGATCATATCACCAACAATCTCTTTGTCCTTTATCCATATTAACAAAAGTCGTTCCATCTCTTCCAGGGTAGGCCTGCGACGTTTTGAAATAATGGTGATCCCCTTCGATGGTTTAACTGCTTTAATGGCTGCTTTCTGCTTGATGATCGTCGAGATCGTAGACATATTCCGGCCATATTGCTTAGCTAGATCACTCACATGCACACCACACTCATGTTTTTCTATAATTTCTTGCTTCAATCCTAATGAAAGTATTGCCTTCTTCTTTTTCTCACCACTACTAATACCTGTACCGAAACCAAGCTTCTTAGGACCCATGATTATACGTAAAATAAAAAATTAAACACGAAAAAAGGAAGATGATGGGCACTGTTAATAAAGGATCGAACAGGGTACAAGTACATGATGAGCACGAGAACTGAGAACTGACCGTGCTGCCGTCTACCGGTGTAAACAAGAAACTACGACCACGTATGGTCTACGTCGGATGTTGAAGCATGACATTGGGTGTTGAGACGAGAATTCGATCGAATTTTACGTCGGATGCTGGAACAATCGTATGTAAAGGCAATCGTATGTAGAGGTTCCACTGTATTCCAAATTAGTGCAGTCATCCTTAAAAGGACAAGCACTCGCTAATCCCACTCCTAATCATGTGGTAGTATCTGCAAAGCATCATCCTCATCCTAAGTTACCAGATATAAAGTTTCCAAAGTTTAATGGTGGCTAAAGTCATTGGAACAGTCTTTGGGATTCTTTTAGCAGCCTCATTGTTCGTCATCAGGACATTGATCCAGTGTTGCAAATTTGATATACTCAGATCTTATCTTAGAAGTAAAGCCTATAGAACCATAGGTGTATCCATTACAAATGATAAGTACACTGTTATCTTTAGTTTATTGAAGTCTAGGTTTGCAGATGATAACCAATTGTTACAAAAGTTGCATTTACAGCTTATGAATATGAAACTGCCAGAACATAGCCTTAGAGATTTAACAGGTATTCTTTTAACGTTTGAATGTTTGTTATTGCAAGTAGAAAGTGTAACCAAATTCCCTTATGATGACCACTTAGTCAAAGATATAATTTCCCAAAAGCTTAGTGTTCAAGCTTTAGAATATCTATTGATTAAGTACAGTACTTATGACCTGACACTGGAACAGCTTTCAAATGGAATTGGTCATCTTATTAAACTTGTGGAATGTTCCCGATCTCTTTCAGATCAATTTGTAAATCAAACAGGCAATCATCTTTCAAATTCAAGTTTATATTCCAAGGCAAGACATACATTAATCCAAACTTGAGTAAAACCAGTAACATTTCTAAGAAAGTAGGCCTAATTGTGTCTTCCTAAAATTCAAAAGTTAACAATGCAAATTCATCTCCTAAAGTACAAACTTCATGGAATAAGCTTTGTATGTTTTGTTCAGAAGCCCATAGTTTTGAATATTGTCCAAAGTATGCTACATGGGAATCTAGGAAAAATAGAATAAGATTTAAATTGTTGTTTTGTGTGTATGAAGAAAGGTTATAGAGCTTCAGACTGTAGAGTAATACTTCAGTGTAGAAATAGCAGTAGTAAACATCATACCTTTCTTTGTATGAAACTAACTGATAATAGTGCCTATTTTAACCAAGTGGCAACTGGAACTTATTTTGCCAAAGTAGCAACTAATGAAAGACCTAACCTAAAGAGCAGTGAATCTCCCTCTAATCAGTTGTCAGTGGGTGGTGATAAAGAATCAAGAACCATAATCGTATTTTTAGGTTTTAACAGTGTAGTCAGTTCACTACAGACCGATACTCAGACGTCCAAAATTCCTTTTACCTCGCCAGCGCTTCCTATCACTATAATAAGATCTCAGGATCAGGTGTCCATGAAGTAGTATGCGTCTTTTTAGACACTGGAGCCCAATGCTCTTTTATACATTCTGCTTCAATGTGCTGTCTCAAACTGAAGTCTGTTCACACCATTTCACTCAAACTTATTGCATTTGATAATCATGTTCTGACTGTAACCTGTGACTGTAGTTTGTGTTGTTGTTTGTATTGGAACGCAGTGTATTCCAGTCTTTGCTGTAGTTCATGATAAAAGTAATATAGAATTGCACATACCTGGTATTTCTAAAGTTTTGTTAAGCTTAGAGAAAAGGGAATCAAACTTGCTGATCCATATATTAACTCTGATGTCTTTAGTGATATAGGACTTGTAATAGTAGCTGATTATTACTCTAAATTTGTAACAAACAGTAGGCCTACCTTTTTATTCAGGGGTTGTACTCTTATACACTCCTGGTGGTTCCATTATTTTTGGCCCTATCCCTATGCCAAAATGAGCAGATGGTTCTAAGACTGCCAATAATATTAGCATTCAGCATTTATTTTGTGCATGTATTGGCGTTCAGTTAACAGACACAGAATTGAATTAGATTGAAAACATTTGGAAACTTGACGTTGTAGGTATAAAGGTAGAAACCCTTAAGGCCTGTCCACACTATCAGGCATGCCCGACGGGCAAACAGTGATACTAGATCCGGTAATGCCAATACAAACTAGGTGAGTGAGTGGCAGGCACGTAGGTGATGTCAGAAGCAAGGAAACGACGGGCATACATGAACAGACAGCTGCCTGTGAGTGAGCTTGGATGAAACACTTGGAACTCTTTAGCAATAAACTCAAGCAAGTCAGGGGATGATATGGATGATGTTTATAGACCCAAATTATGGTGCTTTAGTGATCCTTTCTTTCTTCAGTGATGGTGACACTGTATTAATATACTACATAAGGGATGATAGTGCAAGAAAAGTTTCTGAATTGTAGACCCCATCATTAGATAAAAGTATGGTAAGCCTGCATAACAGTTGTACTTACATTCGATACATACTATTTAAAAGATATTACAGGTGAGGAATAAAGAAATTTGAGTTATGTGAAGCCAGTTCTAGTTATGTATATCACATTGAGCTATATTCGGGTAAAGATATCTATGTCAGTGGATCATAGCAAGGTCTTGCAATTATAATGGTAATGAGCATCATGGAAATAAAGAATTTATTGAATAAAGTTGTAAATGATAATTTTTATACTACAGTTCCTCTTGCAAATGCTTTGTTGTTTAAAGGCACACCTCTCACCGAAAATATTAGGATTACTTTAAACTTTCTCCCAGCGTCATTGAAAAAGGAAAAAATTGAAGGCGGGTGACAGTATACGTAAGGAAACGCCAACTTCTTAACTGTGGTTTCAAGGGAAAACCCTTTCATAAAACTGTATATTTGTTTACAACATTTCCTCATGTTGGAAGCATTACTTTGAAGACAAAACATGGTGGTCTTTTAAAACATGACAAATTTGTAGATAATTTGTATTTTTCCTAACTATACAAACCTTAGCTATTTACATGGGGTAATTACTTCGGCGTAGCTGAATGACGAGCCATAAGAATTTTAACGAGGGTTTACTACTCCACCGCTAGTTAGCGGGAGGTAGGGAGGGGTAGCTAGCTACCCCCCCCCCTCACACACACCGGTGAATGCTTCACTTTGCTTAGAGGTAGGACTTATCCTAGGGGACAGGGCTGGGAGGCAAATATGTGTAAATAGCTAAGGTTTGTATAGTTAGGAAAAATACAAATTATCTACGAATTTGTCATTTGTTCCGTAACTGAAATACAAACCACGCTATTTACATGGGGTGACTCAACCCTTAGTTAGGGAGGTAAGTCCCTGCCATACTGGCTTTGGCTTGCCAGGGGACTCCATATTCGAGTGTGTAAGTACTCAAGAAATAAGGAGTCCCTGCTCCTCACTAACATGCTGTGAAACTGCTGTGGCCTACATAAGCTGTGTGTGAAGGTGAGAAGTGACTCGTCCTAGGAAGTTGACCTGGAGTTCTTCAGATGGAAATCTAGGCTAGGACTCTCCCAATACCACCTCGTCAGGGTATGGGGACATGACAGTATTACACTTAATACTAGGAACACAAGGGAGCATGGTTTACCTGCAGTGGTTCGAGGTCAGCTGTGTAGAGAACCCAGGATGCTCCTTTTCCAAGGGAGGAGAGGATGAATAAAAGAATAAGGGCCAGAAAAGATCTTTTCATTCACGCAGACTAAAACCGGGTAATAATGCCCTCAACCTTCTGCTACTTGTCCATTAAGGAGCCTGAGGTTAGACCAGCTGTTGTGCAGCCACCACAGGCCCGATAGAGAACGTATCGAGCCTCCTGTGTGTCACGTCTTGCAGGTAGTGGGCCTTGAAGGTGGTCTGACGCTTCCACACCCCAGCTTGAACGACCTGCGTTACTGAATAATTTTTCTTGAAGGCCAGGGACGTAGCTATGCCCCTGACACCATGCGCTCTAGGGCGACGTGACGGAGAAGGGTCAGGATTCAAGGCCAGATGTATTACCTTGCGAATCCAGGCCGAGATAGTATTCCTGGTGACCCTCCTCTTCGTCTTCCCGGTGCTCACGAACAGGGCTTGCACCCGGGGACGAACTGCAGCTGTTCTTTTAAGATTCAACCTCAGACTCCTCACTGGGCACAGTAGGAGATGGTCTGGGTCATCTGTTACAGAACGGAGACTAGAAACCTAGAAAGAGTCGAACCTAGGGTCTGGCACTCCCGGATACTGAGTCTTGGCAACAAACTCAAGGACGAAGCTTAACGTTACCTCCCCCCATCCCCTTGAATGGGCGATGTCGTACGAGAGACCATGTAGTTCACTGACTCGCTTGGCCGAGGCCAATGCTAGCAGGAAAACCATCTTCCAGGTAAGGTGGCGATCTGAAGCCTGGCGTAATGGTTCGTAGGGAGGTTTCTTCAGAGACCTGAGAACTCGAACCACGTTCCATGGAGGAGGTCTCACTTCCGACTGAGGGCAGGTAAGTTCATAACTCCGTATGAGAAGGGAAAGTTCCAGCGAGGAAGAAATGTCCATTCCTTTAAGCCTGAAGACAAGACTTAAGGCTGAGCGATAGCCTTTCACTGCCGAGACTGAAAGGCACATTTCCTCCCGCAAATACACGAGGAACTCCGCTATTGCTGGAATAGTGGCATCAAGGGGAGAGATACCCCTTCCACGACACCAACCACAGAAGACTCGCCACTTTGCCTGGTAGACCCCTGCGGATGACTTGCGCAGGTGACCAGACATCCTGTTCGCAACTTGTTGCGAAAATCCTCTCTCCGTGAGGAGATGCTGGATAGTCTCCAGGCGTGAAGTCGAAGCGAAGCTACGGCTTTGTGGAAGATGTTGGTGTGTGGTTGTTTTAGTAGCTCGTGACGTGGAGGGAGTTCTCTCGGAACCTCCGTGAGGAGATGCAGAAGGTCCGGGAACCATTCTGCGTGATGCCATAGCGGAGCTATAAGGGTCATTGAAAGATTGACTGATATTCTGGTCTTATTGAGCACCCTCCTCATCAGACAGAACAGGGGAAAGGCGTACACATCAACGTTGTCCCACCGTTGTTGGAAGGCAACCTGCCAGAGAGCCTTGGGGTCCGGGACCGGGGAGCAGTACAGCGGGAGCTTGAAGTTCAGCGCTATAGCGAACAGATCCATCGTCGGGGAACCCCACAAAGTCAGGACTTTGTTGGCTACTTGAGGATTCAAAGACCACTCGGTACTCACTATCTGCGTCGCTCTGCTCAGACTGTCGGCGAGCACATTCCTTTTGCCTGGAATGAAGCGAGCCGCTAGTGTGATCGAGTGGACTTCGGACCATCTCAGAATCTCTATTGCAAGATGGGATAGCTGTTCTGAAAAGGTACCTCCCTGCTTGTTGATATAAGCCACCACTGCGGTGTTGTCGCTCATCACCACCACAGAGTGGCCCGCCAGGACTTGGTGGAACTTCTGAAGTACCAGGAACAAGGCCTTCATTTCTAGCAGGTTTATGTGAAGGTACTTTTCTGATTCTGACCACAGGCCTGAGGTCCTGTGGTTCAGAACATGGGCCCCCCACCCTTTGTTTGATGCGTCCGAGAACAACATCAAATCCGGGGGAAGGCCGAGAAGATCCACTCCCTTTCGTAGGTTCTCGTCCGCCACCCACCACTGGAGGTCCGTCCGTTCCGCAGGACCCACGGGGACCAAAGTGTCCGGGGAATTGTGACCTTGATTCCACTGGGACTTGAGTCGCCACTGGAGAGATCTCATTCTGAGGCGACCGTTGGGAACGAGACGGGCCAGGGAGGAGAGGTGGCCGAGGAGACGCAGCCACGTTTATGCTGGGAGTTCTTCTTGATTGAGGAAAGGCCTCGCGACCTTCCTCAGCCTTGCTATCCTGTCGTCTGAAGGGAAGGCTTTGTGGAGATTGGTGTCTATGACCATGCCTAGATATAGCAGTTTCTGAGAGGGCTGCAGAGAGGACTTCTCGAGATTTATCATGATCCCTAGATCCTGGCAAACTTCGAGGAGCTTGTCTCGGTGGCGAAGAAGGGTTGCCTCCGAGTCTGCTAGGATCAGCCAGTCGTCCAGATAACGAAGGAGACGGATGCCGATCCTGTGAGCCCATGAAGATATCAGGGTGAACACTCTGGTGAACGCCTGAGGGGCTGTGGAGAGACCGAAACACAGCACCTTGAACTGGTAGATCTTGTTGTCTAGGCAAAATCTTAGGTACTTCCTTGAAGACGGATGGACTGGGATCTGGAAGTACGCGTCCTTCAGGTCCAGTGTACACATGAAGTCTTGTGGTCTCACTGCGAGTCTGACCGTGTCTGCCATCTCCATACTGAACGGAGTCTGTTTGACAAACCCGTTCAGGGTTGAGAGGTCGATGACTGGTCTCCAGCTTCCAGACGCCTTTCTTACAAGAAAGAGTCGACTGTAGAAGCCTGGGGACCCGTCTACAACCTCCTGGAGAGCGTCCTTCTTCAACATGGTCTGGACTTCTGCCCAAAGGGCTTGCCCTCTTGCCGATCCCATGGCAAGAGAGCTCAACGACACTGGATTCGCCGTCAGGGGAGGTAGAGAAGCTGTGAACGGGACGCGATAACCCTGAGCGATTACGAAAATCGTCCAGGTATCTGCCCCGAGTTGCTGCCACCTCGCCGCACAACTTTGTAGGCATCCCCCCACTGGTGGACATGCAGGGGGACTGCCAACCCTAGCGTTTACGACCTCGGCCATTTCCTCTAGGGTTCTTGCCTCCCCTGGAGGACTTCTTGCTCCTTCTGCTCTTGGCAGGAAAGGACTTAAACACCTTCGGCTTTACTGCTGTCGTCTTCTGTGTGTCCTTAGCCGGACGGGGCTGTTGGGCCACTGGAGGTTTGTAGGGCCTCAATGTCAGGGCCCTATGGATGAGGGAATCCTGGTTGGACTTCCTCCACCTCTCAGCGGTAAGCTCTTACCGAGCACGGAAGAGTGTCTGAGCCTGCTCACATCCGAACTGGGAACCTTCTGGTGGAATCTCTCAGCCACTGCGTCCCGTCGTTTGAGAATCGTAAGTTGCCTGCATGGCACACTTAGCAACCTTCTCCTGGCTTAGGATCTCAGTAGCTGAGTAGGACACGTGCTGGTTGGAGAGTCTCTCTAGAGGGACTCCCCCGGTGAGTTCTTCCACGGAGTGGTGAATAGGAAGACCCAAACAAGACTCCTCAAGGATCTCAAAGTACCTCCTCTGATGGACTCGAGGAGGAGGGAGGAGCTTGTTACCGGCGCTGGATCTACTGGAGGAGGCAAGCTCAGAGAGCTGGCCCTCGACCTTGTCCCTGGCACTCTTCATCCCCTGAGACCAGGGCAGAGCTGCACAGGCCCTAGAGGGTTTCTGGGTGCCGTAGCCACGGTCCAAGACCGTGTCCTTACCCTCATGAGGAGGAATCTCTGGGTCTGGAATCCCGTTGAGGTTCCTCATGAGGGTCAGGACTTGCCAGAACGCGTGTTCTGACTCTTGGGGCTCTCCTCCTGAAGGACTGGCAGCAAAATCTCCTGTCCCCAGTGGCTCTTCCTGGGGGGACACATGGACATTCTCGGAAGGTCTAGCTGGCTCCTGTCTTATCCTTGTTGACGACTTGGGGATTATCTTAGAGTCCTTCGGTTCCCTCCTGGGAGGGATATAGGACTCGAGTAACGATGGGTGCAGGCTCTTTTCCACCCCTGGACGAGAAGACTTCTCAGGGAGAGGCGGCGTTTCCCCCATTGGTGCGATGGGGGAATGGTCCGGCTCGTCCGACTCTCCTGAGGATGGGTAATCCTCATCCGCAGGGGAGGGAGAGAAAGTCTTGGGGGGGGGGGGAAGGAGCCTTGCGCAAGGATCTGCGAGGAGACAGAATAGTCCTCGGAGGTGTTTCCACGGAAGGGACTCCTCTCTTCCTCTTCAGGGGGGAGGAAGCTGCCACTGATTTGTGACCCACGTCAGAGAGGACGGGCTTCATAGCCTGCACAAGAGCTCTGACCAGGGTCCTGAACCAGGGCTGCTGGCTGACAGTCGCACTGTCGGACACTCCCTTTGGAGGGAAGGGAATCGTTCGATCCCTTGGAGGAGTCAACAAATGAGGGTTCGCCTGAGAAGCTGAAACAAAAGAGTCCTTAGACCTGTCCGGGAACCGCCCCTCCTCCGGCGAGCGCGCTGTTCTGTGCTTGCGGGGAGGGGAACGAGACGATGACCTATCCGCCTGGCGACGCTCGCGCTGCAGGTCGCGCGATGGGCCCTGACCAGGATTGCTCGTCATAGGAATCTCGCGCTCGCGCGGGCGTGTGCGTGTATGGGCGCGAGCATGAGAGGTTGGTGGAGCGGGCGCGAGAGCGCAGTGGCGCGTAGGCGAGACCACAGGCGCGTGAGCGCGATGGCGCGCAGGAGATGGCGCGGGCGCGTAGGAGCGGGGCCGCGCAGGAGATGGAGCGCGCGCGCGTAGGAGATGGCGAGGGCGTGTGGCGTGTAGGAGCTGGAACGTGAGGAGGCCGGATACGAGGGCGCCCAACATCCTGATGCGGCACTGACGGGCGCGAGAGGGTAGTGGCGCGTGGGCGCGTATCCGGAAGAACCGGGCGAGAGCGCGAGAGCGCAGGTTCAGGATAGCGCGAGGGTGGGGCCGCGCGTTGGAGCGTAGGTGGGCGCTGATCCGAGAGAACAGGCATATTAACCTGTGGGCGCGCTGGGCGCGCAGGGGATCGTGGGCGCATGGCGCGCATCAGGATGTGGGCGCGCCGGTGTGCGCTGCTGCGGTGGGCGAGCAGGGCGCGCGGCTGGATTAGGGCGCACGGGTGTGCGCTGGAGGGTTGCATGAGGCGCCTTGAGAGGGACTGGAACCTGGCGCGCAACCGGAGCGTCGCGCGCGACTGGAACGCATGCAGGATTGCGCGGTCTGGGAGGAGAGTCAGAGGTGCCTGTGAGCGCCCGTGCGCTAGCTTAGGCACCTCCTGGACTGCGCGCTGTGATGTAGAAGCGCACTGGCGCGTTGGCGAGCGCGCGTGCGCTGTAACTGGAACTGCGCGCGATGGGCGCACTTCGCGCCTAACTCCAGACGGGCGCTGCGAGTCCAGAGGTACCTGTGAGCGCCTGTGCGCTAACGTAGGAGTCTCTTGAACTGTGCGCGACGTGGCAGGAACCCTGGGGCGCAGGTGGGCGCGTGTGTGCAGGTGGGCGCTGGCGCGCTGGATCAGGAACTGCTGGAGGATGCCGGGGCGCAGAAGGCTGTGGGCGCGCAGGGGAACCCTGGCGCGTAACAGGAACAGGGGCGCGCACGTGCGCAGGTGAGCGCTGTGGCGCTAAGTCTGGAACAGCAGCAGCAGCAGCATGAGGGCACGCAGGTTGAACCTGGCGCTTGAGGGCAAGAGGGGCAGATTTGCGCTCAAGGCCCTTATGCCATGAAGGGCCCAGTGCCTGCGCAGTGGAAGGATCAGGTGGCGCGTAACGCGCATCAGCATCGTTGAAAGGTGATGGCAGGTCAGCAGGTCTGGAGGGAGACTGGTCACAGGGTCCCGAAGGACGACCATAATCCGAAGGGGATTGCGAACGATCCCCGGAGAGGTCTAAGGTGGTAGCTGGCAGGATCGGCCAGGACTGTGGTGACGACGAGCCGAAGAGGCGCCTTCTAACTCCCTTATGAGGGGAAGGAAGGCCTCTACGGCGAAGGGGAGGACGAGCCTTCTGCCTTATACGCCCACGAAGGGCCGTGGGGTCAGCAGGCTGACCATCATAGGGCCTCCGAAGAGGAGTCTCTGTGAGTGAACTCCCCCCCGGGGGAGAATCACCGGTAGGAGAGACCGTAGGACTTAGATCCTCCCTCGAAAGGTGTTTGGAGGGGGAATCTAAGCCTTCAGCTACCTCAGCAACAGGAACGGGGGTTTGACTAGGCCCACGAGATGCCTCCGTCATAACAACGTCAACAACAGACAGAGGATCTATCCCTGCTGTATTTGGCGATTGTTTGACAGCTGCACCAAGTTTGATCATGTCAAACAGGGCTTCCCTGGAGGGCTAACCCTGCAGCCCCAAGGAAGCCCAAAGCTGCAACAAATCATGATTATTCACAGGTAAATCAATGTTCATATCCTCCTCCCTCCCGCCTCGCTATGGGAGGCAACTACCTCTCCCGCACCCCGGGATCGGTCAACAGCAGTACGGTCTACGCTACCACTCGCCGGCCTCTCGGAAGAGACCACTCGAGGGGGAGCATCGGAGGAGGAAAGGGCTACGAAAGAAGAAGTCTTGGAATTTTCTCTCTTCAAAGAAGCCTCTGAAGGAGAAAGATCCCTTTTAGACTTTTTCTTCCGGCGCCGGGCAAATCTCTCCCACTGGGAGGTAGACCACTCCCTACATTCGATACATACATTATCGCTATCACACCGTTGGCCCCTACAGTGAGGACACAAGGTGTGGGGATCGGTGTCGACCGCCGACATAAAGGTCCCACAAGGGTGGCCGGGAAGTTCAGGGCATGTATGCATAGTCAGTAGAGGCCAACTTCAAACACACTGGAAAAGAAAAAGCAAAAACAGATTAAATATGGCAGTCAAAGCAAGGGCGAGAGCAGACAGGTCTGTTCTCCGCCCGAGCCAAAAGTAAAGTGAAGCATTCACCGGTGTGTGTGAGGGGGGGGGGGTAGCTAGCTACCTCTCCCTACCCCACGCTAACTAGCAGCGGGGTAGTAAACCCTCGTTAAAATTCTTATGGCTACGCCGAAGTAATTACCCTATGTAAATAGCGTGGTTTGTATTTCAGTTACGGAACAACTAAAGTTATCATTGATTATAATATTGGAAAGGAGGGTGTTGACATTAATGACAAGGTGTATCTTTACATAGCTCCAAGATCTACGAGATATTAGAAAAAAAATATTGATGAAACTGTTTGACATTGCAGTGCTAGATTAATTTGCAATATACAAGACAAATACTGATAAACCTGTTGATATTAGCACATTTATTAGTTTGTTAGTAGGTGCACTTTGTACAAATGATGAACCTCTTTTCCACCCGGTTTTCCCATCATCACCTTTATCATCTCCTTCAAATACATGAAAAAGTAACAGTTAATCAAGCTATGGCTCACCTGGTCCTTCTTCTAATGGAATTGGGATACAGCACAATTAGGCAAGACTGGAAGGTACGAAACTAAGAGTGTATGCTGTATGTCCTAAAAGGTCAAATGTAGTAGATTGGCCAAGACACCAGCCACCAGTTGAGATACTACCACTAGAGAGTTATGGGATCCTTTGACTGGCCAGACAGTACTACATTGGATCCTTCTCTCTGGTTATGATTCTCTTTCTCTTAGCGTACACATAAACCGAATAGTCTGACCTATTCTTTACAGATTCTCCTCTGTCCTCATACATCTGACAACACTGACATTACCAGACAATTCTTCTTTCACCCAAGGGGTTAACTACTGCACTTTAATTGTTCAGTGGCTACTTTCCTCTTGGTAAGGGTAGAAGAGACTCTTTAGCTATGGTAAGCAGCTCTTCTAGCAGGAGGAAACTCCAAAATCAAACTATTGCTCTTTAGTTGGGTAGTGTCATAACCTCTGTACCGTGGTCTTCATCTATCTTGGATTTGAGTTCACTTGTTTGAGGGTACACTCGGGCACACTTTTCCATCTAGTTTCTTTTCCTCTTGTTTTTTCTAAAAGAAAGTTTTTATAATTTATATAGGAAATATTTATTTTAATGTTATTACTGTTCTTGAAATATTTTATTTTTCCTTGTTTCCTTTCCTCACTGGGCTATTTTCCCTGTTGGTGCCCCTAGGCTTATAGCATCCTGCTTTTCCAACTGGGGTTATAGCTTAGCAAGTAATAACAATAATAATAAATGGTGATCAGGATTTAATGTCAGCTTTCATGAAAAGAGATGGCCCGAATTGGACCAATACTTTAGGGTGAAAGAACTCCTTAAAAACTAATCTAAAGAGGATGCATAAAAAGGGAAATAAAGCCTATAAATTTGTACATATGCAAATAGGTATGGATTCTTTTGTATATTATTTTTTTATTGTTTTCATAAAGTAGGTAGCCTATCCTTAGCATTTGCCGTAATGTACGTATGTAAATTTGCACATACAAATATACATAAGGACATTAATATCACATATAATAAATTATGGTCTATTTCTAATAGCTTTTAACGTGATTGTTTACTAAATTTACTGACATAAAAAGAAATAATATGCATCAAAAACTATTTCACCAAGCCCTCCAAACCAAATAAAAAAGATTTAATTATTGGTCATTAATCTACTGTAAATTACAACTCCATTATAATGATGTATAAATATTGTGTAATTTGTTTATCAATAATCAAGAAAATATTAGTTTTATAATAAGGTTGAGAAAATGGATTTTGACCGAAGCGAAAAATCTATTTTTGGGTGAGATACCCATGTCGTCCTGATGGAAGGTTCCTTTAAGTAGCTTCCTAGGGTATATTTGACTACAGTGTTATTCCCAGCGAATTTACCTTTAGGTCTCCAGAATTCTAACTCCTGGCACGAATATCCTTAAAATTTCTCTCAAGGATATCGCATAATATCAGGGGTCGTATATCTTGATACGACACATAGCAATCTTCACCCCAAATAGCGTTTTCGCTTCGAGGGGAAAAGTGGCAAAAATAGAAGGGGAGCCGTTATCAAGGTACCCTTCCTCCGTTACTACCTTGAGTATCTAGATGGCGCCATCATCGCCGCCATGTTTATTCCTTGTAGCATTGAGCAAGGTGCTACAGATATAGTAGTTTTGGGAGGGATCCTGCCAAGGCCTTTTCTATGAAAAGGAGGGTGGGTCCATCAGGACGACATGGCTATCTCACCCAAAAATACATTTTTTACTTCGCTCAAAATTCGTTTTTTGGGCTCAGGCCATGTTGTCCTGATAGAAGATTGCCAGAGCATTATTTAGAAAGTACTGTATCTGTGGATTTTCCAAATGTGCCTTAACCTCAAGACAATATTTCCTTGGTCACTCAGACCATAGAGACATATGGCGTTACCGTTATATGTCATTACTTCTACTCATGAACTATGTTAGTGCTTCCTGCCCCTTGCAGGGAAGAGTCATACTAGACTCACGAAAAAGTCTTGAGATTTGCATATCCCATATGAACAAACCTAGCAACAAGAGCATAAAGGTCTCACTGTATGCAAAACCAGTCGAAGTTTGTATTCTCAATACAAACAAAGGTTCAAATAATACTCTCACATATCTTTATTCAATCAAATTTGGGGCTAAGTAAGACGCAAATACCAATAAAATATTTATTGGTAATCAATATATAGTAATTCAACACACATTATATAGCGGTAATAAAATGTTAGTGAATACAAAAAAACATAAAATACGGACGAGACCAGAAATGCTTAATTCACCTGAAAGGGAATAAAAATTAATGCCACAAAACTGAAAATTTAATGAATTTTCTAATATGCATTTCTATGAATGACTGTCTTTTCATACTGTGTAAAGAACACATGGCACAAGTGTTAGCTCTATGTTTCTTCACCTTTAATAACTGGAACAGTCCATAGTGCCACCATGGTGACACTTCACTTTAAGTGGTGCACTGTGAGGTGTCAACACCTTCACCCGATTCTAAACAGTCCCAATCAATTCACTGTTCTTCGCAGTGCTAAGCGACAGGTTTTACCACAATACCTGCCGCTACCATATACCTTTTCAGCTCTTGCACTTGCTTCGCGTAGTGTTTAGATAACACTCTGGATGACTTCCATCCAGTATACGAGCGAAGACGCTCAAAATCTATGTATTGGAAAAAAATTCAACGAGTAAGCAATTTTTTGGATCATGACCTGCGGGTGTACTGTCAGGATCCGCTCTGCAAATGAAATAGGTGATCTTCGCCCTTAGTTGTTTTAGGGATAAGTTTGAGCCTGAGGTTTCTCCTTTAAAGAGCTGTCCTCCCCTGAAGTCTGAGGTTCTACGAAGATAGACCTTTAGACACTCTACTGGACACAGTGAGACATCTTCCTTCAGAGGGCAGATTTTCCAGGGACCCCACCTTTTGGTAGGTAGCTCGTTTTTGGCGAGAAACGTTGAGTCAGGGAAGAGATTCAGTTCTCCCACTTCTGTGAACTGAATATGGCCCTCATCCCGAGAAAGGGCCACTATTTCACTAACTCTGGCCTCCAAGGCTAGAGCAAACAAGATTATAACTTTTTGTGTCAGGTCTTTCAGAGAGCAATCCTCATTGTTCACTGTTGAGGCAAAGTGTAGGACCTTATCCAAGGACCATGAAATGGACTTGGGAGGGGCTGCAGGCCTAAGTCTAGGACAGGCCTTAGGGATCTTGTTAAAGATTTCATTGGATAAGTCTACTTGAAAGGCGTAAAGCAGAGGTCTAGTCAAGGCTGACTTACACGTTGTTATTGTGTTGGCTGCTAAACCTTGTCCATGAAGGTGAATAAAGAAGGACAAACAGAAATCTGTTGAGATCTCTTTTGGTCTTCTTGCCTTGACAAAGGTATCCCACTTCTTCCAAGACAACTCATATGGTCTTTTGGTAGATTTAGACTTATATTCTTCTAAGAAGTCTATACTGTCTCTCGAGATCCCAAACCTTTTCTTGACTGCTAAGGAGAGAAAATCATGAGCTGAAGGTTTTGGGTTTTCTGTAATGAAGCGAAGACAGTCGACTTCTGTACTTGTTGAGTCAGAACTGGGTCCGGCAGAGGGACCAGCCTCAACTTCAATTCCAATACTAGAGGGAACCAATAGCTCTTCGGCCTTTTGGGAGCCACTAGGGCTGCCATTCCATGAAAGGATCTCAGCTTGTTGAGGACCTTCAATAGAAGGTTGGTTGGAGGGAACAGGTAAACGCAGGTCCATCTGTTCCAGTCGAGGGACATGGCGTCCACCGCTTCCGCCAGAGGGTCCTCGTGTGGGGCCACATAACGAGGTAGCTTCTTGTCGCTCATCGCGAAGAGGTCGATCTGCGGTTCTGGGACATGACGTAAGATGAAGGAGAATGATCCTGCATCTAGGAACCATTCTGACTCTATCGGCGTGAGCCTGGATAGACGCTCCGCCGTCACATTGCGGAACCCTTGAAGGTGAACTGCTGATAAGTGCCATCTCTTCTTTTCCGCCAAGCGTAACATGGCCAACATCACTTGGTTGATTTGGGGTGATCTCGAACCTTGACGATTCAAACATCTCACTATCACCTCGCTGTCCAGAATCAGTTTTATGTGGACTGAATGGCGAGGGGACAATTTCTTCAGCGTGAGAAAGACTACCATGGCTTCCAAAATGTTGATGTGGAAGGTCTTGAATAGAGAGGACCAAGTCCCTTGGACTTTCCGTTGGTGAGAGTGACCTCCCCATCCTTCCTTTGATGCGTCCGTGTGGATGATGACTGAAGGTAGAGGGGGTTGCAAAGGCACAGACCTCTTCAGGTTCTTGGCCTTCGACCATGGCTTTCAGAAGTTATCGTAGTCGAGTCGGTATCGGTCTTCTTAGATCTCTTCGAGCGTTTGTTGCGTATCTTCTCCAGACTCCTGATGAATCCTTTAGCTGTGCTCTTAGCACAGGGTCTGTCACTGATGCAAACTGAAGGGAGCCCAGCACTCTCTCCTGTTGGCGTCTTGATATCCTGTTAGATTTCAGTAGTCTCTTGACAGATCCCGCTATCTCTCTCCTCTTCTTTGGTCAAATGGAGAGACAGTGTGACTGTAAGTTCCAATGTGTTCCGAGCCATTGAAACTCCTGAGCTGGAGATAGTTGAGACTTTTTGACGTTGATCTTGAATCGCAGATGTTGCAGGAACTGGATCACTTTCTTGGATGTTTGCATGCATTCCGTCTCGGATGCTGCCCACACCAGCCAATCGTCCAGGTAGGCTACCACCTGGACACATTCTAGGCGTAGTTGTTGAACGACTGCATCTGCAAGCTTTGTAAAGATCCTTGGGGCTATGTTTAGTCCGAAGGGCATGGCTCTGAAGACGTATTTCTTCTTCTGTAGCCTGAATCCTAGGTAGGAGGAGAGTGGGCGATTGATTGGAATATGCCAATAGGCACCTGCCATGTCTATGGAGACTGTGTATGCCCGTTTTGGCAGCAGGGTCCTTATGTGTTGAAGGGTTAACATCCTGAACTTGTAGTTTTCTATGAACTTGTTGAGAGGCGACAAGTCCAGAATGACTCTGAGTTTGTCTGAGTCCTTCTTGGGAACACAAAACAGCCTTCCTTGGAATTTGATGGACTTTGCCTTCCTTATCCCCCGTTTGCTCAAGAGTTCTCGGGTATATTCTTCCAGGACGGGGATGGAGTGTTAGAAGAATTGAGGAAATGATGGTGGAGCTGTCCGTCAGCTCCAACCTAGTCCGTTCTTGATTAGGCTGCAGGCCCAGGGATCGAAGGTCCAGCAATCCAGAAATGTTTGGAGTCTTCCTCCTACCGGAAGCATCTCATTGCTTCGGTTGTCCGGAGGACTTGCCTCCTTGACCGCGCCCTCCCCTACCCCATCTTCCTCTTGAGGGGCGTCTAGAGGAGCCTCTATTTGACCCTCTACCTTTAGGGCGAAAGGTAGTGGTCTGCCTCTCATAGGCGGGAGTAAAGGCTGGTGACTGGGTCACCATCTGCTGGGGTACCATCTGGTAGGTGGGTTGGGGTTGTGCCACCATCTGGGGCACCACGGTCATTGGGAGTTGCTGTTGTTGTCTGACAGGGCGAGAGGGCAACCTTGGTCTCTTTGTCTTCCTCTTCGGTTGGGCCGGGGAAGACTTCCTCTTAGCCGACATGCCCCACTTTTGGAGAAGATTCCTGTTCTCCTTGGCAGCCTTGTCGACTATTTCCTAGACCACTTCACTCGGGAAGAGGTCCTTTCCCCAGATATTGGAAGATATCAGCTTCCTGGGTTCGTGCATCGCCGAAGCAAATACGAACTTCCTACGTGCTCTTCTGGCCCTAACAAAGCCATATAGGTCCTTGACCAGCGTTGCCAAATGTGATTTGGCCACGACCATGAACATGTCTGGGGATCTATGATCACTTGCCATTGCCTCCAAGGTAATTTGGAGGGACAGAGATGCGGCAAGCCTTTTCTTTGTCTCTTGCTCCCTACGCAAGAGAAAGTCAGACAACTTAGGGAGGTTTTCGCTGAACTGGCATCCAGCGATATCCGCCTCCAACTTCCCAACTGAGAGGGTAAAAGGTATTTCCTTCCAGTCTTTATCGTCTGTAGGCAGAGCTAGGGATAAAGGTCTACACTCCTCAAGTGTAGGACAGGGTTTCTCAGCTTCTACTGCCTTCATAACTGCCTTCATAGCTGCCTTGAACCCTTTTTTCCGTAAAGGGAAAGGCCACTTTAGCTGGAGCAAGAAAAGAAGGGTGTTTCTTACTCAGGACTGGCACTTTAGAATTAGTGAAGCCCCTGTCTTTCAGACTGCTAGCCATCTAAGCTTGAGCTTTCCCATGGTCAAGAACTATGACCTCTTTCGGCTCTGTCTCCTCCTTGGACACAGGTTCCGCCTTCAGACGGACAAAGCACTCTGGGTAAGACTCAAAGCTGGGCCAAAAGTCGACATCCTCAATGAGGATGGCTCTCAGCTTCTCTGAAATAAAGATCTTCCCGTTTGTAATTGGCATGTTGCGAGATGGTGTATCTCTTTCCTCAATGCAGCTTCCCTTTCTTCGTTTTGCTTACGAAGACTCTCCATCATCGTCATGAGATTAGCCAGGGCTTTTTCCATTTTGTCAGATGGAGGAGCAGAAGACGTAGAGGGCACTGGTTCTGGGGCTGGAACCGACGAAACGGACACCGATTCGACTTCATCCTCTTCAGTCTCAGAAGCCAAGGTAGACTTCTCTTCTTGACCCTCCGCAAGAAGGTCCTTCTCGGTGTCTTCCGACACCTCTGACATCCTCTCATCTAGATGGATGTCCTTCATCGCGTCCGAAACATCCGTATCCACGGAAATCTGGACGCAAGGGATCTCAGGGTGAGGCTGTGGTATGACGGCATCCGCAGTTGCCTTAGGGAACAGATAGGCCCGCATCTGTTCATTCGGAAGGTAAGGCCCTGTGGTATTTTTCTGGAAGCCACGAACCCATCTACGTAGCTTACTCCATGCTGCATCCCTTGACTCCGTTGTCTTGGGGTCATCAAAGGCCTCAGTAACCAAGGCTTTGCATACGTTACATACCTGGGGGTCCCAATACTTGAGAGTTCCCTTGGTGATGGAACAGAGGGAGTGTGCCCTGCACTCCTCATGGCTGCAGAAGTCCCTGCTCATAATGTTGCAGAAGACTCGCATTCACTTAGGGTGGTCCTCCTGTAAAGAGAGAAAAACTAAATGAGTATATGGTAGTTCATCTCACCTGATAAACTATGTAAATATTAATATTTTTGCATTTTTATTGCATATAGCTTATGATAGACAAGCTAGAAAAGAATTAGGAAAGACACATACATGTGTTTCCTGTCCAGCCAATTGCTGTGACCTCCCTCAAAATTAAAGCCTAGAGTTATCCTATTCAGGAAGCCCAATGGAAGAGTTCTACCCTGTAAGGATAGATAAGTGTAACTTAACACTGACTTCCAAAAGGGTTAATAATGAGGGTCATTTGTAACTGATCATCTATCAGTATATGAAAAGAAATCTTCCTTTCCTTATATAGTATGGTCTCAAAAATAGACTGTGCAGGGACACACAGGGTATGTTGGAAAATTAACTACTGTATACTTTATACTATAGCTTTCTATTTGCAGTATGATCTATACTGCAAATGTACTGGCCACTGTATAGGCATATACTGTATTTCTAGCCGGCATGTTGCTGGCAAGGCTAGCACCTGAGGCAATGCGCTGGCTGGGGTGGTGGCCAGCAGCTCGACGGCTGCTGGCGGGCCGCCGGCAAGTCAGTTGTGCCGGCAGCTTGCTGGCTGCCGGTGCACTAGTCCAGCTGGCGTCTTGCCGGCTAGGGTAGTGGCCGGCAGCATTAACCCAACCGGCAGCTGCCGGATAAGTTAGTACCCGGCAGCACTAGCCGATAGAGATAGAGAAAGCAAGGAGTGAAGGGTGATGTAAGAGCTCAGTCTTACTACCTTCCTCCAGAATGAGGGTTCAAATGGAAGGGGAGAATGTATCATTCAGGCATCTACCCACCCACAAACCATTGCCGGTCTCTGCCGGCCACAGGTCTGTGAATGGCAATCCAAGAGAGGACTGAAGAACACTCTATAATAAAGGGATCTCCTGCCGGCAGCCGGCCCAGCCGGCAGCCGGCCCAGCCGGCACAAGCAGAAGTCCCGGCCGGCCCCACAACCTGCCGGCAAGCGGTGAGATTGTAGGACAATGGCCAAAGGGTTGCAATGGCTAGGCCATCACTAAAGGACAGAGGGCGGGGGGGAAGGGTCCTGTATGAGGTGTGGAAGGAGCCGACAGGGTTGCTAGTCCATCCACGCCTTTAAGAAACTCTGTTTCGGTATCAACGCTATCCTAGGCGGCAGGAGAATATCTATTCTCCAGCCTAGGGTCTGCTAATACAGTTAAGGGGCCGGCAGCAAGCTTGCCGCCTCCTCTTAACAGGAGAGAAACAGAGTTCCAGTGCCGGCGCCATCCTAGGCGGCAGAAGAATGTTTATTCTTCAGCCTAGGGACTGCGAGCACAGGACTAGTCTACTAGTCCGCAAGGAGAAGGTGACAATATCATATAACCCCTTCAGGTGCGGTCTAGGGAGGCCTAGCCTCCTATGCCGGCAGCGTAGGCTGACAGTGGAGTGACTATTCACCCTGCTGGCCAGCTGCCGGCACAAGACTCTGCTATCTATGGCTAAGGGAACGGACAGAAAACCCTAGCCTAGTCCTGCCTAAATGACAACTCGAGGCACGACCAACTAGGGTTGTAGCCTAAGGCTACACTCAGAGGGAAGGAGGGATTACCCCTAAATCTCCACTGGAGACAAGTATCGGTTTGTATAATATTTTTAGAAGATATATATCTCCGCCTGAATTGATAAAACGATACATGATGGTAACCGGGGAATATGTATGAAAGTATACTAAAGCCACTAGGCTAGTAGCCTAGTGGCAGGCGAGAATCGACTACCATAATCACCGAAACTCTCTCGTATACTATCTCAGAAAGGGAAAAATTATATGCAATCAATGTATCTTACATGTATAAATTGCCTAAATAGCTTCATTTAAATTTAATAACACTAGGAATGTCTATTATATCATACATGAAAATAAACTAAAACGCCTAGGCTAGGAAGCCTAGCGTAAGCAAGGTTCGGTTACCTAAATCGCCGAAACTATAACGAATACAATCGGCATAATATAATTAACTCCTAGCAATGAAGACTGAATAGCTATAGTTATTCATGCTATTTATACCGGGAAAGTCGTTCTGACTAACTAAATAACTCATGCGTTACGAACGGCAGCGCCCATGACGCTTCCGGTTCAGGCAACAGCTCTTTCACTTAATTTAACATAATTTCACTGTGAGACAAGAGCTAAAATTCATACAATGTAAAGATCAAATACTCAACTTTCCAAAGGCAGAAGAGGCTGAAGATTGCATGATAAATCCAATGAGATAAGCGAAAACACGAGAGCGAACAGGAAAATCACCGAGCTAGTAGCGCTAGGCTTAAAGGAATAAACATGGCGGCGACGATGGCGCCATCTAGATACTCAAGGTAGTAATGGAGGAAGGGTACCTTGATAATGGCTCATCTTCTATTTTCGCCATTTTCTCCCTCGAAGCAAAAACGCTATTCGGGGTGAAGATTGCTATGTGTCGTATCAAGATATACGTCCCCTGATATTATGCGATGTCCTTGAGAGAAATTTTAAGGATATTCGCGCCAGGAGTCAGAATTCTGGAGACCTAAAGGTAAATTCTCTGGGAATATCACTGTAGTCAAATATACCCTAGGAAGCTACTTAAAGGAACCTTCCATCAGGACATGTCCTGAGCCCAAAAAATCAGGATGTGGCCGTTGTCCGTTGGCAGCATTCCCCTAGCCTAGCACCTCATGGGTTAAGCATACATTTTCAGCAGGAATGATTACACCGGGAAATTTGTTCATACATTTAAGCATAACCTGAAGTGTAGAAAAGTAAATGAAAATAACATATTTTTCCATGTAGTAAAGTTTTCATTGTCATATAAAACAACAACAAAGCACAACAGGCGTGACAGCATAAAATTTGTTGATGGGAAAGAAAAATATGTGTAAGATAGATTTGATGAATCCAAGTTTGCAAAGTGAATTAGAAAAGAGAGGTTATAAACAAGAGGAAAATCTTTGAAAAGTAAATTTTTTTTTCACAATCTCATGTCATATTAAGATCATACAATACCTCAGGAGAGATTGTTAGAGAATTAAAAAAATTACATTATGATGTTCAAGTTGGTTGAATAATTGTAAAACGTCATACTGATCAATTACAACCATTATATGTGAATCCAGTAAATCATTCAAATGTTAGAGATGGAAAATTTGCAGAAGTAGTTATATCAAATGAAACAAAGGTTCACCAAGATGTTTAAACATCTAATTCAGACTCTGTTCATGCACCAGTTCAGGATGAAGTTACACTACTTCCCAATAGGATAAATAAAGGGAAACGAACTATAAGATGAGATTCGTAAATTTTTGTACAATCTTATTGTTTTTGAAGATTGCCTGGCCCTTGTGGTTAAGCTCTCTCTCTCTCTCTCTCTCTCTCTCTCTCTCTCTCTCTCTCTCTCTCTCTCTCTCTCTCTCTCTCTCTCTCTCATTGACACACATAAGTGAAATGAACACTGAGTAAAGAAAAAAGACCGAGATATAATCTGTCTTCACTGGTAATGACTCTGCTTTCAGATTACCTGTCAAAGAACTTGATCTCTTTGAACCTGCGAGTCAAAGCATTAAATACCTAGAGTGAGGTGGAGGAAAATAGTTAAACTACGGTATAATCTGTGTTTACTGTCAATGACTTAAAGGTTTATTGATTATTTTGTCAATGAACATAATCTCTTGGCACCTACGTGTTAAGTCATTAAAGGTCGATACAGATCAAGAAAAGATTTCCCGTAGAGGTTTGGAAAGACGATTTTGGGTGATGACTTTCTCGGTCCATTCTACGGAACAATGGAAGTTGGAACCTTGTATTGAATTGTAAAATTTCGTAGGATCTTTTGATGACCGCCCCCTCTTTTTATAATTACTTTTATTATGTATTTACTTCTTATACTTAATTGTATTCTATTTTATTTTGGTATTTTAAGTATCATCTCTAATACGATATTGACTAGTGTTTGTGATATATTTCAAATGATTAATTTAGTGTGGTGTAACCATTACTTTCATTATGTAATTACTTTAACTCTATAATATATTAATATATACAGTAGCACAGACAACGAGATAGAAACCAAGTCGTTATCGGAATATGCACGATATTATGACAGAAGTATACAATATACAAAAACTGATGCTTGGTCAATAAACTGATGAACTGAATTATGTTGCGGCCCTTTGAATACCACCTTGTCCAGAGTTTCCAATATTTTCCGTTAGGATGTCGATAAAAAATGTTGCATGGTGTAGCCTACCCTGTTGATCTTGCTAATAGATTTACCCGCTATAAACTTGCTATGTTTGTCTGACCTACAAGCTACACACGTCTGACCTACAGTACATGCTACCGCCAGTGCCATCAAACCCACCAAATCTGTACACTCGCTCATGTACGGGTTTGAGTCCCGACCGTGATTTGCATCTATTCGGATACCAGACGGTACGTGCGTCACTCAAAAAATAACTTTGAAAGCCCTAAAGTTAAACGTGTTTGGTTGCCATCTGAGAGAATCGAAGCAAAAGGTATTGTAAGGACATCACTTCCTCCGTCGTCCAGCAATTTCACCGAATTCTCTATTTTATTTAAATTCTCTTTTCGCCACACTGTGGCTAACTGTATATATTTATTCCGCTCCCTCAGAACTACAATTTCATGCATTCATTATTTCATTACCTATTTTTATTGACTTGTAATTCAAGTATTTGTGCGTGTGTAAAAACACACATATTTTGGTGGTTAGTTCAAGCCGAATTGGTGCTGCGCGCATGCTACTTTTCTGTCCGCACCCTGTATTATATTCCCACGTATGTTTGAATAAACTGTCAGTTGTCGTTGGTGAAGCTTGTCTCACTGTCCTTACAAATGGTGACCCCGGAGTTGAAGTAGCATCAGCGGTTTTGGCTTTGCCATTAACGGACTTATTACGGCTGTGCTACCTTCTTTTACTCCGTTACCTTAGGCGTGAGCTTCGGCCTTTGGTGCTCCCACACCTCGGTGCATGTAAGGCAGTAGGATGAGCTTAACCGACATATCAACTTCCCACCTCTTTGCCGACTTGTCGACTGACCACAATGGCAGATTCAACCAGCCCATCACGCCCAACGGCCTCGCCTCCACACCCAAAGTCAAACTGCTGCCGTTTTCTCAACACAACACCGCTTCCTGGTTCCTGAGAGCGGACGTACTCTTCCGAGTCACTAGGCTCAGCGACTCCTGCGCCAAGGCCGACATCGTTCTCACCTCCATCACAGAGGAGGTATTCGACAAGATTTCCCCATGACTTGACGCCCAGGCTGGACCTCGCCGGTAAACCCATGGGTGACACCTCTCCTGTCGAGGCATGGGACGAGTTAACCGGCCTGCTAATGCTCCCCGAAACCGACAGTAACGGCCGATGGTGCGAGATTAGCCTATCTCGTGAGATTTTCCTTCGACGCCTACCGCAGGACGTAAGGGCCCAATTGACGGACGCCGACACACTTCCAATGAACAAACTCCTGTCGAAGGCTCAGAAGCTCCATGAGGCCTCCAAAGCATCTCGCCTCGGGGCATCATCAGTATCGTCTTCGTTCTCCTCCTTCAGCTGCTCTTCCATAGACTCTTCAGCAACGGCTCCTGACAACGACGACGAGATCAACGTTCTAGCAAGAAGGAAACCACCGCAACCGACACGTCCGAACCCTAGGCCTAACCCAGCATGGTGCTTCTACCACCAACAGTTCAGCAGCAACGCCAAGAAATGTAGAGCACCGTGCAACTTCCCTAGAAGATGACGCCAGAAGAGACCACCTACCACCATCGCAGCTGCAGGAAACCAAAACAAGAATGGTTTCTATATCCTTGACACCGTCTCCAACCGACCTAGACCTTGGTCCCAGCAAAGACGCCCCCTCACTCGTTGCCGCCAACGGATCTCCCATATGGCGTTATGGGACGAGGACCCTCAGGATATCTATCATGGGCCGTTCGTATTCCTGGCCCTTCGCCATCGCTGACATCAGTCGCCCCCTCCTGGGTGCAGATTTCCTCGCTCACCACGGACTACTTGTTGACGTTGCTGGGAAACGCCTCATCGACACAGGAACCTGCCAGTCCCGCGCCCTAAGAGCCGGCCCTGCCACAATATCCATATCCGCTGTAAGGACGCAGCCCTATGCCGACCTCCTGCAAGAATTTCCTAACGTTTTCAAGCCCGAGCTCCGACACTCGCCGGGATCCCCCTCCAAGCACGGGATCTACCACCACATCACGACAACGGGACCTCCTACTCACGCCAAATTCCGCCGCCTCCCGCCCCAGAAGCTGAAGGACGCCAAACGCGCCTTTGAGGACATGGAACGCATGGGTATCTGTAAGAAGCATCGAGCCCCAGGGCATCTCCCCTACACATGGTAAAGAAGCCTGACGGGACCTGTAGACCTTGCGGCGACTACAGGCGCCTCAATCTCATCACAACGCCCGATCACTACCCCCTGCCCAACATGCAAGACCTGACGAATGCGTTGCATGATGCGAAATACTTCACCAAGATGGACCTTCTCAAGTCTTACTTCCAGGTCCCCGTATTTCCGGAGGACATTCCGAAAACTGCCATTGTGACACCGTTCGGATCCTATACCTTCGCATACTCAACCTTTGGTCTACGCAATGCGGGGGCGACCTTCCAACGACTAATGGATAGCATCCTGGGTGACCTACCATTCTGCGTCTGCTACGTCGACGATATCCTGATATTCTCAAAGGCCAAGGAGGAACACCGGAGGCACGTCTGCGCCGTCCTCAAACGCCAACAGGAGAATGGCCTGGTCGTACGTTTCGACAAATGCACGTTCGGCGGGGAAGGAGTGGACTTTCTCGGTCATCACGTATCTCGTGCTGGGTAAAACCCATGACAACCAAGGTGGACGCCATCAGAAAGTTCCCGGTACCTATGACCACCCGCCAACTTCAAGAGTTCCTGGGGATGATCATTTACTACAGGCGCTTCATCCCCAACGTCGCACAGACCCTGACACCCCTCGACGAAGTCCTGAAGGGAAAGGCGAAGAAACTTGAGTGGGGTTTTCCCCAACAAAACTCATTCACCCGGACAAAGGACGCCCTCGCAAAAGCCACCACCCTGGCTTATTTCGACGATAACGCACCCCTGCGACTGACGACCGATGCCAGCAATGTCGCCTGTGGGGCTGTGCTGGAACAGCTCGTCGATGGTTCTCCTCGACCGCTGGCATTCTTCAGCAGGAAATTGAAACCCGCTGAAACAAGATACAGCACCTTCGACAGGGAACTCCTCGCCGTCTACCTCGCCGTCCGCCACTTCTGGCACATCCTGGAGGGCACACCCTTCACAATCGCAACGGACCATCAACCCCTCGTACACGCCTTCACAAAATCGACAGACGCATGGTCCTCCCGACAACAACGTCATCTCGCAGCAATCGCCGAATTCGGGTGCACCATAAGCTACGTTCCCGGAAAGAAAAACCCAGTCGCGGACGCCCTTTCAAGGATTGAAATCGATGCAATCAACCTGGGAATTGATTACGCCAACCTTGCATCCGAGCAGCGCACCAACCAAGAGGCACAGGATCACCTGACGGGGCCATCCGCGCTCAAGATAACTGCGATTCCCCTCGGGCCAGCAGGAGTAACTATACTCTGCGACACCAGCACCGGCCGCCCACGTCCCTGGATTCCAGCTTCCTGCAGAAGAAAAATATTCGACATCATCCATGGACTTTCACACCCCTCGGGACGCACCACTGCTCGCCTTCTGTCTGAAAAGTTCGTCTGGCCAGGGATCAAAAAGGACGCCCGGGAATGGGTGAAGACATGAATCAACTGCCAATCAAGCAAAATCAGCCGCCACACCGAATCGGGGATAGGTGATTTTCCCCAACCGAAAAGACGTTTCTGTCACATACACATCGACGTCGTGGGACCGTTGCCGCCTTCGGGATCTGCTCGCTACCTGCTGACAATCATCGATCGCTCCACGAGGTGGTTGGAAGCATCGCCGATGACCGAAGCTACGACCCAAGCATGCGCCGAAGCCCTTTTGTCAAGTTGGGTGAGCAGATTTGGCGTTCCTGACGACATCACGACAGACAGAGGCCCCGCTTTCCTGTCGGAGATATGGCTCGCTCTGGCAAACCTGATGGGAACGACTCTCCACAGCACCACGGCATACCACCCCGCAGCATGGTCGAACGAACTCATCGCGCCCTCAAGGCGTCCCTGATGGCAAGCTGCACCGACGGGGACTGGAAATCACGACTTCCTTGGGTACTCCTCGGCCTTCGCACCACCCCTCGTGCAGATGGCGAGCCATCGCCCGTCAAAAAGGTTTACGGAGAGGTGCTCGCAGTCCCCGGCGAATTCTTTCCCACATCAACCGACGACACGCAGCTGAATCATCTTAGGGACATCGCCAGGAAATTCAGGCCATGTCTTAAAACTTACCAGGACAGAACTGAGCATTTCAAGCCAAAGAACCTGGATGACAGCGGGTATGTTTTCGTCCGTGTCGACGCCATGGACAGCCGTTAACTAGACCTTATCGAGGCCCCTACCGAGTAATCAAGAAAAGGACGAAAGCCTTCCTTCTCGACGTGCATGGCCAAGAAGACTGGGCCTCAATAGACCGCGCGAAACCGGCGTTTCTCAAAGGGAGCGACAATGCCTCCGCGGGACCTGGCAGATCCAGAGTGCCACCTCAAAACAAGGCGCCTAATGAGAAGAAAAGCAACAAACGACGACGAGAGGTAGCGATCCATACACCGACCGCCGACGCGCCCCTCCGTTCAAGAACAAGAGGAACCCTCTGACGCCTGAAACGATACGAAGATTAGTCTCATTAGCCCTCTACACCGCCTGATGTCTTGGGGGGGGGGGGGAGGGAGTACTTGAAAGGACATCACTTCCTCCGTCGTCCAGCAATTTCATCAAATTCTCTATTTTATTTAAATTCTCTTTTCGCCACACTGTGGCTAACTGTATATATTTATTCCGCTCCCTCAGAGCTACAATTTCATGTATTCATTATTTCATTACCTATTTCTATGGATTTGTAATTCAAGTATTTGTGCGTGTGTAAAAACACACATATTTTGGCGGTTAGTTCAAGCCGAATTGGCGCTGCGCGCATGCTACTTTTCCGTCCGCACCCTGTATTATATTCCCACGTAGGCTATGTTTGAATAAACTGTCAGTTGTCATTGGTGAAGCTTGTCTCACTGTCCTTACAGTATCGGAGAATTTAGTAGAGTAAGAAAAATAAAAACAAAATTATTGAATGTATGAAATATATTTTTTTTTCTTAAAAGTAAAATCAGGATAATGGGAAAAGAGGTACACATTATTCATATCTAGATAAAACATTGGCGATCTTTATAAATAAACTCGGTTTTAATCCCCCTACTCTCTTAGATTTAGCTCACAGGCCAACCGAGGAAACCAGATTTAACTGGTATCTTCAGGCTTCTTTACCCGTGTATCGGGACATTTTGAGTTGAATGCAGACCGGAAAGGCGATTGGTTGAACTGAAGTGAATGTCGAAAATCTAGCCGACCGTTTTCTTCCTTGGCTCTCATTCTTCTTTCAATCTCTTTAAAGACAAACTTTTCACTATTTGCATCATGAAAAACCAAGTGGTTTCTTTGTTTTACTTTTCTCAGTACAAGTAACGCATTTACTACATGCTACTCCCGTATATAGAAATAGGTGCAACAAATTGCGAAATTCATCAAACGTACTTCTTTAGAAACTCGTTGGATGCTAGATAGTATATTTCATTCTAATTATTGTCATCCTCTTTATCAATGATTAATTGTAGAATCACAGAAGGTATTTCCCCAGTGAAAGGTCAAGGTAGGATTGGCGGGTGGGGGGTGGGCGGGGGGGTGGTGGGCTTTATCCCCCTACTTTATTCTCCGAAAAATCTATTTTCCTATTTTTTTTTCTTTACTTCAGAAAAGAATGAAAAATATTAAACATTATAAATTTAGTAACTCAGAAAAGATTCAAAGATATTAAATTTTATAGATTTAGTAACTAATTCTTCATAAGAATTATCATTCAAAAGTATTTTCTCGAATAGACGGTTTTTCTTAGCATGCATTTCCATGTTCCAGTAAGGAATTTTTCTACTTATATATATATATATATATATATATATGTATATATATATATATATATATATATATATATATATATATATATATATATATATATATATATATATGGGTCTGGCCAACTGTCATAATCCAGACACCCACAAACCCGACCTCCAAAATCTCGACACGCCAGGGCGCCGGCATACCCAAAATCCTGACAGCCATAATCCCTAAAATGTGTTTTCTTACTATAGTCGATCTAAATCTTGGGCAATTTTACATGGAGAAGTCTTGACACAGAAGATGGATTGAGATAAGACAATTCCTTGGGTTATTATCCTGGATGTAGTTTCCTTTTCGGCTATTTTCATTCCGGGTGGTCAGTGAAAAGTGGAAGGAGACCTTGGAACATTTGATCCCTGGTCATTCAGAGCCACAAAGGGTGTGTGTAATTGGAGCATATAAAGCATAGCCTAGAACACTATGTCAAATGCATTTCAATTGAGAGAGAGAGAGAGAGAGAGAGAGAGAGAGAGAGAGAGAGAGAGAGAGAGAGAGAGAGAGAGAGATAGAGAGAGAGAGAGAGAGAGAGAGAGAGAGCTTATTACTGAGGAAGAGTACTAAATTTCAAATTTAAAAGTGATTGATTACAATAATTGATTCTAGTATACTGAGAACTGAAACCACGTAGACAGGAAATAACTAAAAGAATTAAAAGGTTGAGATTTAGATGTCAACCCTTCTCAGATGATAACAGGATTAGTGTAACACGCGGTATTAGATGATCTGTAGCTATTAAGCTGGTGAGATTGTTTTCTCGTGTCTTCATTTAATGATCGTTAAGGTATGAACTAAAAGTCCTATTTTTTTTTCCGTCCATACGCAGCATTGAGATAAGAAAGTCTCTCAACGGACACACAGTGGTGTACCTAGGGCTTCACCTGAGGGGAGATTAGAGTAGAACTTATGTCAGCAAGCACAATGAACAGTCAAAATACCCTCAGGGATCGGAAGAGGATCTACAGCGTTTCAAGTATTTTTTGAGGAAAAGGAGAATCGCGGTCATTATGTTAATGTTTCTTAAATAATTGTTCCTGCATCTTATGTTTGAGAGAGAGAGAGAGAGAGAGAGAGAGAGAGAGAGAGAGAGAGAGAGAGAGAGAGAGAGAGAGAGAGAGAGAGAGAGCACTGGGATTTCAATGTTCGGGTAGTATAATAACGGACTTCTATGGAGTGGGGGCAGAGAAACTGACACACACACACATATATATGTATATATATATATATATATATATATATATATATATATATATATATATATATATATATATATTTATACATATATATTTATATATATATATATATATATATATATATATATATATATATATATATATATATATATACAGTATATATATATTATATATATTCTTACATATATATATATATATATATATATATATATATATATATATATATATATATATATATATATATATATATATATATATCCTTCTCCTCGCCAGGATTGAAGTAGGCTACTTGAGGCTACAATAAGGCGTTTTATTGAAGAATTTTCAGTGAAGGTTGAATCTTACACTGGTTATTATAACTTTCTGATGGAAAGCTTTTGAATTCAAATTAATCTTTATAATCTTTATAGCTTGTATTTGAATCATAATAAATCTATATGACCAATTAATTGGGGGTTCTAGGTAAAAACCAAAATTTTACTGTCATATAAAATGAGCCAAGATTATATTGAATTATTTTTGGCGTGGGTAAAATAAGAATTAAGGGAATAATAATGATAATCCTACTTCGGTGCACTTTTCTGCAGCTTTTAAGAAAAATTTTGCTCAAAATGATAATCAGGATGTCCACCCATACTTAAGTGTTTAAGTTTTGTTGCTCATTTACGTAACTCGATTGATGTAATAAATGCGTCTTCTCCAAAGAACAGGTTAATAGAAGATAGCAGTTTGGATGAAACTGATATTAATGAGAACTATACTTAGATCCCTGCGTCCTTTCACCTAACACTTTCTTCTAGTAGTATTGTAGAATATATTGCAGGATTCACGATTCATAAATTGGAGATATCCTTGCTTTTATTGTCAAGGACTATAATGTAGTAAAATGGGGGAAGAAAAAATCTAGGGGTGAGTGGGGTTAGAACAAATCATTCCATTAATAGTGCTGTGTCAAAGCATTTGCTGTGGTTTGGCCCCATATAGATAGTATTCTTTTGTACAGTTGACGCCATATATATTTTATAATATTCATCTTATATATGTACTTACTATGCACAAAAGTCTGGAAAAAGTGGAAAAAAAGTTTTGCAAAACTTTATAGTGACACGTGTAAACTTTGATTTTGTCTTCCCCCAGAGAAAGGAGAAGCCCAGGTTGGGTAAGAAAAAGTCAGCAAGACCCTCCTAGTCCTTCTGTAGGGCCCTCCCCCTAGTACCACCATACCTGAGGGGGGGGGGATGATTTTTTCTTACCCCTTAAAAGATATCCTTATGTGGGGTAAGAAAAGATCAAATGCCTATATTTTTTCTTACCCCAAACATGATTTTCTTTTACCCTAAACTGACTTTTTCTTACCCCATCTTGATTCCATTTTACCCATTGTTTAAACGTACTTATACCTGTTACTGTTGTGAGGCGTTATGAGAATGGCAGTCGTTCTAGCTTGTTGAAATACGTTGCTGAGACAACTCATTCCCATCTGCACAAGCACTTCATGATCAGTAGCAGGTAAGGAGGCGTAGGGTAAGTGTCATAATGCCCAGGATATACAGAAAGGTTGAAAAGCCATACACAAAAGCAACAATTGAACTTGCTGTACAGGAAGTAAAAGATGGCGCCTCCATTACAGCAACGAGTATCAAGACAGATATTGAAAAACGAGGTGCTCTGTATGCTAAACATTTAAGCTGGAGGACGCTTGTTGCTGAAGTACAGGCCAGGGCTCCTACAGGAATGAAGTTCAACATTCTTTTGGTTGAAAAGGAGAGGGAAACTACTTTAGAAGAAGTTTTGCACAGTAGAGGAAGAAGTGGAACACCACAAATTACAAGAAGAAAAATTAGTATGCATAGCTTAATGATAACCTAAAAAGAATGTAGCAAGAAAATGACAGAGCATGACACACTGAAGAAAAGAAAGCTTAACAAAGTGCCAAGAAAGAAAAAGAAAGAACTAGAGCTACTATCTGATACCACAACTGAAGAAGAGATGGAAGAAATGGAAAACTAATCTGCTGATGATATCAGTTTCACTTTAAATATAGATAAAAGTGATACAGAATGTGAAGATGATGTACAGACACTAACGCTTCCAACAGACCCTCCTGCAATTACAGATGATTCAGTAGGAAACTATGTATTATACTGAACCACGTACAGTTTACTACTGGGGCAAGATTACAAAAAACTCTTCCTGATAATGATAATGGTCCAGTGGTGCAAGTAAAAATCGACTGTCTTCGGAAAAAAAAATCTTTCTGGTGACCCAAAGAAGTGGACATGGATTGTGTGTAAATTCTTTCCACGCTTTATTTTAGTCACCCCCGTTATTCCATTTTTTATTTTTTGTTTGTTATTTTCTGGATTTTACGCATCTCGTTTTTCTTTTGTTTCCTTTGTAACCTTCATTATTATACCCTTAAATATTCATTGCTGCTAACATGTCCATCATTCCCCTGTAATGCTTTACCTTTCATCACCTCATTCCTCTGTAGATGATTTTTTCTCATTTCCTGAGCTCACAGTACATTGTTTGACGATGCAACCGACCGTCGACAATTTTCAAAAACAGCACTTGGTTGCGTTCTGTTCCAAATGCTCTTGAAGCTTTGCATGTTTAACCACAATAGGTTTGTATTTAAGTAACTCTTTAATTTACGTAACTCATTGATCTTAGCTTATTGCTATTTACATCTCAGTACCTATTTATAAGTCTGTTTAGCTAGGATTGTTTTCTGTGTTATTGAACATCACTAAACGCCACTTATTTTTTTTGTATGTATATTAATTTTTATAAACCAGACAGTAGGATTTCTTTATAACCACTTTCCCCTGAAGTTTCAAGAATGATCCTTGTATTTATAAAAAGCACCCTTCAGCGAACCACACACTCATGAAAATTGGAAGAAGAAGAACTCAACCAGCTTGAACCAGCTCAGCGGCGGCAAGCAGAAGCGTGCGAGCGGCCCACTTAAAAACCAGGAAGCGTGGAAGGCGGACGTAGGCATAGCCTCTTCATCTGAGACGTCGTTTTAACATAGGCATCGGTTCAACTACCTGTTGGTCAACCATTTACTAACCAACAGTATGCCTTACTTTGTGTCATTATTTAGAAGATAAACTTACGAAGACAAAACACGTCAGTGCAGAACTGAAGATGCACCGTGTTGTTAACAGTTTACAAGATGCCTCCACTACATCTACAATCAACCCTCAAGAGCGTGAGTACTAATTAATGGTGCTCAACCTTGGCCAAGGAACTGCCCCCCCCCCCCCTTTTTTCTAGCCTTTATTTGACGATGTGCACATTTAGCTAGGAAGTCATGTTCAAACTGTCTGGTTTAATCATTCGTGGCATGTCCATTAACACAAGTTGTGTTCCCGTTCCCCTCTATCAAGTTTGAAATTTTATTGCCCGAGAGGAATGTGTTCAAAGTAGTGAGTAGAACTTTTGGTATTATTTCAGGCACCATTTTTACTTTCATTGGCTGATTAGTCATTTGATTATTGATTTACGATTTAATTGATTTTACCATTTTCTTGGCATTTTTAATTTTTCATATGCCATGCGGTCTTTATTCAAATTTCAATTAGGTAGTTTTGCTGTTTTTTCGTGTGTCAGTTAGGTGAAAATTCCTGTTGTACTTTATGGAAATAAACGCCATTTTTAGGTTAAAATTATTAACTGTTTTTAACTTGACCTTCACATTTTGAAATGACTAAATGAGTTATCACATGAGGTGAGATATGACTTAAGGGTAAGTTTATATTTACGTCAATCTAAAGCTATCGGTGACAATCCTTTATTGTAATGTTCTACGGTATTACCTCCCGGTGGTCCTTAGGACGTTTTGACTTTTACAGTACTGCTCCCCCTAACTCTTTGTGAAACTGTCGTTAACGTAACGGATTCAGTCCAACCACACTTGATTGGGATTTACTATTCTGCACCCTGGAGTAGCGTCTGAACATCAAGGTGATATCGGTGCCGACAGTCCCAGTATAGAATAATCTTTGGACTTAAACGTGTGTAGGGGAAAGCAAACCGTCTTCGTTGCGGTTCTCTAGTTTGTCAAGTGTGAGAGTGTTGGCGCTCTATCCTTCAGGCTCGGGTCTGGAAATCAGAAACGGGGAAGCCTTTCCCGGAATCATTTCCCACACTTTGATAAATAACACTGGTCCTTCGAACCGGATCTGACACCATTGATTTGTGGAATAATGAAATTTTAAACATTATAAATTCATTTGTAGTGTTTTCGCTACGTAAACATCACCCAGTTGAGTCGTACCGCAAAACCTCACACACTAGCCAATTTGTAGAGTTATTAAGCCCAGACTTTGATAGGTAACGAGATGTGCAGTGTTTTAGGACGTAATTTATGGTAACCTTTGACGAATAAAGGCACCTGTGTAACCAAGCGTTTTAGCCAGACAGTTCTATCCTGAAGGACAACTCAGGTTTTATTTTATTTTGTTCGGATCATCGGTATATGTTGCACGTTTTTGGTATGTACTGTGAGCTTTGGAGCTGCTATTTTGATCTGTTCATTTTTCCCCTTAACCATTAATTTATTTTCACGCTTTGGTTTACTGTTCCCTGTTATAGGTAGGCTATATTTATCCTTGTCCTTTGTACCCCTCTCGGTGACCGTTTGTCTGTAACATTCTCTGTGCCGTGTGTTATTTAAGTTTGACTTTGTTTGTCTGCATAATTTGTTTTTTTGTGGACCTTCTGTACCATCGTACATGTGGTCTTCCCAAGAAGGCGGCCAAAGACAGTCACATTAAACTCCCACAGCAGGCTGGGGAGATGCCGGCTACTTTAGACCTTAATGCTCGTCTTGAAGAACAAATGCAGGAGTTCAGATTCATTTACGAAGAGGCAAACATAACTCTGAATGCTGTTTCCTCAATAGATTTTGCCTGTGCAACCCCTGAGGGTTTAGAGCACTATAAAAACAAAGTAAGTAGAGTTCTTGCAGAACTTAGGGACTTTAAAACTTTGTGGAATCCTCATTGGAACAACCAGACTGTCCTGTCTAGTTATACCGATCTTGTCAGTTTGTTAACTGATGCAGAAATGATGCACCTTCAACTTGTAACATAGGGAAAAATCAACCCTTCAAATCCCCCTCAAGCGCCTAATGCTAACCCTCAGTTTGTATGCGTCTCAGTCGCTGCAGATCCTGATACCACTCCCTTTGATGGTTGTAGAGATTGTTGGGCCGGCTGGTGGAGTTTGTTTTGCCAGATGGTACATGAAAATTCCAAGTACTTTCCCACAGAAAAATACAAGATTTTGTTGCGTACCCTTGAGGGACCGGCGCGTAAACTTCTCGGTAACCAAGTGTGGACAGAGGGTCTGTACGAAAGATCGATAGACAGTCTTAAGCGAGAGTATGAGTCCCCCATTCTGACTAAATACCTCGTGATAAATAAATTTTATAAAGCATCCTCCCCTAATGATGATAGCACTGATCTCCGTCGTTTCCTCATGGAATGGGACAACACGGAAACTGTATATGTACAACTAACTGGGTCGTCTTTACCAGAGGTAATGTTAGAGCATATTTTCACTAGTAAGCTCAGACCCTTCCACCTAGGTATAGTTTACCGATATTACAATCGCGAGGAGGTAACCTTGGCTCATACTCGCACGAAGGAAATGATGAAGCTCATGGCCAGCCCTGACGACGGCCCCAAACCTAATACCTGTGATAAACCCACGCGCGCCAACCGTTACGGAAACTCACGCTCTCAAGGTAAATCACTTAACCAGCCTAGACCTTCCTCCAACGTGAACAATCATATACCTAAACTTAAAGGTTATAACGGGCCTGTCCAGTCCGTGGATCTACAAACGACTCCTAGTCGATCAAATGGACGGCCTATCGCTGGCCCCAGTAACGGGACTGCTAGAGGTAAATGTATTTTTTGTGGCAATAGTGACCATGTGCAATCCAAATGTCCCCATTTCCCCGATTCAAGAAGTAGGATATCAAAGTTGCGAGAAATGAATCGTTGCACAAAATGTTTTTCCACTCAACACTTTGCCAGTAATTGCAATGCAACTATTGCTAGTCTGAACTGTCAGCAGGCTCATAAATTGCCTGTATGCCCAAATATCCTTGCAGTATCCAACCACTTCATCCAACCCATTTGTGGGTTTGCTAACAACACCCCTAACTCCCAACCCCTTAGACCTCCCATTAATAACCCCCCCCTAACATGCAACCCATAAGACCTCCCATTAATAACCCCCCTGACATGCAACCCCTTATCCCTCCCAGTATCAATACCCCAGCGGTAAACCTCAATCACATTGCTTGTATCCGCAACGACACCACGAGTGTTGAGCCTAATGACCTCGCCCCAGTCGCACTACCGACTTTCACTGCCGAATTAGTCTCCGGTAAATTTAAACACTCCACAAGAGTTTTTCTAGATTGTGGTGCACAGCGTACTTTTGTGAACCCAAATGTTGTTGAATCATTAAATCTTAAACCTGTTGGACAGATGGTGTTCCAGCTTAACTCATTTAACTGTACCGAACCCCCTAAAAGTTCTGATCTAGTACAATTTAATATGAAAATCGGCAGACGGAGACATAAGATTGTGGCTATTGTTAGTGCCAATGTAGGTAAAGGTTACACCCGTACTGTCCATACGCTAGAAGCTAATGGAATTCGTCTCGCGGATCATCGTCCCGATGATAATGCTGCCGGTATTGAAATCATTCTCGGTGCCGATTATCTTCCCAGGCTCCTCAAGCTTACCCATAATATCCAAGGTGTAAACCTGTTTAGCACTTCCGCCGGGTACGTGGTATGGGGAGAGTTGCCTGATTGGTCACGTCCTGACGTGGACCCAAGAGATGTCAGTGCAGTCATAATTACCATTAACCGAATTGATGTCGACTCGCCTATGACTATAAACCCACCTCTTGAAAACCTTTGGAAACTTGACACCATTGGTATCGCTAAAGAACCCTTCAGCCATCTTGAAGAGAAAGCAGTTGATCATTTCAAGAGAACTACTCAATATAAAACTGGAAAGTATGTTGTTCATCTACCTTTCAAGAGTGATAAGCGTCCCGCTTCAAATTATGCTAGAGCCTTTGCCCAACTCATGCCAGTCAAAAAATCAAAGAACCCCCAATTGGTTACTGATTACCATAAGATTCTGGATGAGTATCTTGAAGAAAATTTTATTGAGCCTGTCCCCTTAGGCACCCCTGTTGATGGAAAAGTAAATTATTTACCGCATCATCCCGTAGTTAAGAATTCAGCCACCACCCCTATACTTATTGTCTTCAACGCTTCATCCAGGTCGAACCCAAATTCACTTTCTCTGAACGATTCTCTGTACACAGGACCCAATCTTGCATCGAAGATTCAATCGATGATTTTAATGTTCAGCGAGAAGCCCTTTGGTTTAACTGCAGATATTTCCAAGGCATTCCTTCGCATAGAGATTGTCCCAGAACAGAGAGACTTCTGTCACTTTCTTTTCTTTGAAGATCCAGAAATGACAAGGATAGTCGCATATCGATTTAAAGTCGTTCTGTCTGGCACCACCTCGAGCCCCTACTTGCTTAACCAAACTATCCAACATCATTTGGACAGTCAGTCCAGTAGATTGGCATCGACACTCAAAACCAGTTTCTATGTTGATAACTTTCAACGCTGTTATGTCGACCCCAAAGACATTCTGAGTGAGAGGCCCTTCATTGAGGCACTTATGTTAAAGGCTAACATGCCGTTAGCCAAATGGACGACTAATGCCCCTCTTAACGGCGATTTCACAGAAAGAGTCATTCAGGATTACCTCGGTCTTGAATGGGATACTGTTAATGATACCTTGAATGTTAAATTACCCCCTGAATTAGAGATATGTCATTCCCACATCAACACTAAAAGAAATGTCGTGTCCTTGTTCTCTTCCTTTTATGACCCTATTGGTCTTATTTCTCCTGTTACAATTATAGGCAAACTCTTCATTCAAAAACTGTGGATGACTGATAAGGGCTGGGACACCCCTATTGACCCTGAGCAAGTTCAAGAACTAAGTGATATCATCAAAAGGTACAAAGGTCTTGAACAAATTAAAGTCCCTCGTAATGCGCATAATGGCAGTCAACCAGCATTGCACATTTTTGCCGATGCTTCCAAGCTCGCTTTCGAAGTAGCTGCTTACATAGTCACCCAGGAAGGTAATTCTCGCCTCCTTACAGCTAAAGCCCGAGTCACCCCCAAACGTATGTTGGAAATGGATGAAAGTTTAACCATTCCCAAACTTGAGTTAACTGCGCTCTTACTGGGCTGTCGTTTAGCCAAACACTTGTCAGAACTGCGCCCTGGCATATACGCTTCGGTCACTGTTTGGTCCGACGCTTCAACTGCCCTCCAGTGGGTCCATAATTCTGAAAGTAACTCCCCTTACATCCTTAACCGTGTGGAGGAGATAATCAACATTAGATTAACTTGTAATCTTAACCTGAAGCATGTCCCCACTAATAGCAATCCTGTGGACCTGGCATCACGTGGTGTCGCTGTCAGGCATAGACATATTCTTAAGAGTAAATTTTGGCTACAAGGCCCTCCTTGGCTCAGTAACCCTTCAGAGTACCCCGATCAAAGCAGGTTCTCTATTAAGCCAGAGATATGTGCATGCCCTATTCGGCTCGACCCCCCCGTAGTATGACTGTTTGATCATTACAGGTCCCTTGACGACGCGATCAAGTGCTACACTGCACTCCTTCATTTAATTCGCCAATGGATACAACCCTTGTCACAACGTTACCCTAATCTAACCAATGAATTCAACCTTCCACCCTTAACAGTCATGTTGAAATGTTCCCAGGCCCAGAGTTATCCTAACATTCTGAAGCAGGTGCAAGGTGAAGACGTTCGTCTCAATTCGGACGAACGAGCTTTCATCGGCCAACGTAAACCTTACCTGGATAGCCAAGGTTTTCTCAAAGCTAGTTCCCGTCTCAGTAATGCCCCCGTGGAATTAGATTATGTAGATCCCATTTTGCTGGAACATCATTGTGCCCTTTGGACACTTATCGTCAGACATTGGCATGAACGTTTGCTGCACTGTCATACTTCAACACTCCTTGTTGAATTGCATAAACAATTTTGGGTTCCCCAAATGCAGCAGCAAATCAAGAAAATTTTGCGCCGTTGCTTCCATTGCTGGAAGGTGCAAGCGGTCCCGTACCCAATGCCTTCATTAGCCCAGTATCATCCCAATCGCCTCATTTCAAGAGTGCCCTTCCGAGTAACTGGCTTAGATTTCACTGGAGCTTTTAAGGTATACAATTCACATGTAGATTTTGTTTACATCTTGCTTTTCACCTGCGCAGCAACCAGAGCCGTAGCTCTAGAAGTCAAAACTTCGTTAATGGTCATTGAATTTGTGCAAGCAGTGCGCAGATTTGCCGCTCGATTTGGTATGCCACACTGTATTGTCTATGATAATGCTTCCACTTTCCAAGCTGGTCAAACTCTTCTAACTGAACTTATGCATCACCCTATAATTGATGAGTTTAAATCTTCCCATAACCTGACCTGGAAATTCATCACTCCCCGTGCCCCTTGGCAGGGAGGTTTTTATGAAAGGCTAATAGGCTTCACCAAACTTAATTTAAGGAAAGCCATGTATCACTTGTATCCTACCTATAATGAATTTGTCACTTTGGTACAAGAAGCCGAATGCGTCATCAACGATAGACCTTTAGTTTACTTGGATGTCAACGACGTTACTGATACCCCCTTGACTCCGAGTCATCTGCTTTACGGTCGAACCCTCTCACTTGCTCCTCAGGTCCTTATGACCGACCTCAATGACCCCACATATAGGGAAGGGAACAGCCTCCCAGCTAGTTATCAGAAACTCACGAACATGTTGCAAGTGTTTTTAAAACGATGGACCCAGGATTATGTCAATTCCCTTTGTGAACGTCACATAAAAAATAATCGTATCCACCCTGTACCTCCTAAAATTGGAGATTTATGTTTGTTAATTTTAGATGAAGTAAATCGGGAAGATTATCCCATGGCCCGTATTCTTGAAACCTACCCCGGTCAAGATGGTCATATTAGATCTGTGAAGGTGCGCACCCCTCATGGAATATATGTGCGTCCCATTAACCGTCTTATCCCATTGGAGATAAATGTCGCAGGTCCCTATATCACTGAACTGGAGCAAGATGGTCCTGATGCGCTCACATCACCCCAGTTACCAGATCCTCCCTCAGAGGACCCTCTAAATGACTATTCTTCTGATGATGTCGTCCCTCTTCACAAACCTGATCCTGTGTCCTCTCGAGGGCAACCTCTTAGGGCGGCGGCAGATAAAGCCTGTGCCTTATTCCAGAAAGTGCTGTAAATTTGATGGAAGTATACCTTGGGACAACCTTTCCATGATCATTTGGATCAATCGAGACAAATGACGTACCCTCCATCTTGTTAGTGGACCCCCCCCTCTTCTCTCTTGCTCTTACTTGGCAGGGTGTGGAAATTCTTTCCACGCTTTATTTTAGTCACCCCCGTTATTCCATTTTTTATTTTTTGTTTGCTATTTTCTGGATTTTACGCATCTCGTTTTTCTTTTGTTTCCTTTGTAACTTTCATTATTATACCCTTAAATATTCATTGCTGCTAACATGTCCATCATTCCCCTGTAATGCTTTACCTTTCATCACCTCATTCCTCTGTAGATGATTTCCTCTCATTTCGTGAGCTCACAGTACATTGCTCTGACGATGCAACCAACCGTCGACAATTTTCAAAGACAGCGCTTGGTTGCGTTCTGTTCCAAATGCTCTTGAAGCTTTGCATGTTTAACCACAATTGGTTTGTATTTAAGTAACTCTTTAATTTACGTAACTCATTGATCTTAGCTTATTGCTATTTACATCTCAGTACCTATTTATAAGTCTGTTTAGCTAGGATTGTTTTCTGTGTTATTGAACATCACTAAACGCCACTTAATTTTTTTATATGTATATTAATTTTTATAAACCAGACAGTAGGATTTCTTTATAATTACTTTCCCCTGGAGTTTCAAGAATGATCCTTGTATTTATAAAAAGCACCCTTCAGCAAACCACCTTTCTATGATCATTTGGATCAATCGAGACAAATGACGTACCCTCCATCTTGTTAGTGGACCCCCCCCCCCTCTTCTCTCTTGCTCTTACTTGGCAGGGTGTGGAAATTCTTTCCACGCTTTATTTTAGTCACCCCCGTTATTCCATTTTTTATTTTTTGTTTGCTATTTTCTGGATTTTACGCATCTCGTTTTTCTTTTGTTTCCTTTGTAACTTTCATTATTATACCCTTAAATATTCATTGCTGCTAACATGTCCATCATTCCCCTGTAATGCTTTACCTTTCATCACCTCATTCCTCTGTAGATGATTTCCTCTCATTTCGTGAGCTCACAGTACATTGCTCTGACGATGCAACCAACCGTCGACAATTTTCAAAGACAGCGCTTGGTTGCGTTCTGTTCCAAATGCTCTTGAAGCTTTGTATGTTTAACCACAATTGGTTTGTATTTAAGTAACTCTTTAATTTACGTAACTCATTGATCTTAGCTTATTGCTATTTACATCTCAGTACCTATTTAAGTCTGTTTAGCTAGGATTGTTTTCTGTGTTATTGAACATCACTAAACGCCACTTAATTTTTTTATATGTATATTAATTTTTATAAACCAGACAGTAGGATTTCTTTATAATTACTTTCCCCTGGAGTTTCAAGAATGATCCTTGTACAGTGATACCTCGGTAGTCGAACGACTCTATACTCGAACAATTCGGAGTTCGACCAAAATTTTCGAGAAATTTTTGCTGCGGTGCTCGACCAAAAATTCGGTACTCGACCAGCCGAACACGTGACGACCGCATGGGCTTTGTGATGATCGCGCCATCTCGGCCACTCTCGCTTGTTCGGGAAGCATCAGTTCTCTCGAGAGCGTCACTCAGACAACGCGCGATCAGCATTCGTTGTGATTTAGTGATTTTCAGTGCTTTTAATTGCTTTTTTAGCTTCCATAATGAGTCCCAAGAAAGTAATGAGTGTTAAGGGGAAGGAGAAGAGGAAAACAGTGCGAACAACGATCGAGTTGAAGAAGGAAATTATAGCGAAATATGAGAATGGTGTACGAGTGTCCGATTTAGCGGTAGAATACGGAATGGCGAAGTCGACCATTTCTACGTTTTTAAAGCATAAAGAAATGATTAAGAAGGCGAATGTTGCAACGGGAGTTACGGCGGTAACTAAGCAAAGGCCACAAGTGATTGAGGAGATGGAAAAGTTGCTTTTAATATTTATTAAAGAAAAACAGTTGGCCGGGGAAAGTGTTAGTGAAGCGTTCATTTGTGAAAAAGCGTTGCTTATCTATGAAGAATTAGTGAAGAAAAGTCCGAGTACCAGTGAAAGTGATTCATTTACATTTAAAGCGAGCAGGGGTTGGTTTGAAAAGTTTCGTAATAGAACAGGTATTCATCGTGTTACTAGGCATGGGGAGGCAGCTAGTTCGGATCAAATTGCAGCCGATAAATACGTGGGGGAATTCGATCGGTACATAAATGAACAAAATTTGATCGCACAACAAGTCTTTAATTGTGATGAGACTGGGTTATTTTGGAAGAAAATGCCAGCCAATACGTACATTACCAAGGACGAGACGAAGATGCCAGGTCACAAGCCAATGAAAGATAGGCTAACATTGTTGCTGTGTGCAAATGCAAGTGGCGATTGCAAGATCAAACCCTTGTTAGTGTACCACTCGGACAACCCCCGGGTGTTCAAACGAAATAATATTTGTAAAAGTGCACTACCAGTTATGTGGCGCTCGAACACTAAATCTTGGGTCACAAGACAATTCTTTACTGAGTGGATAAACGAAGTGTTTGCCCCCCAGGTTAAGGCTTACCTCATTGAAAAGAGCTTGCCAATGAAATGTCTTCTGGTTATGGACAATGCTCCTGCACATCCTCCAGGTCTCGAGGATGACTTGAAAGAAGAATACAGCTTTATCAAAATCAAATTCTTGCCCCCCAATACTACTCCCATACTCCAGCCCATGGACCAACAGGTCATTTCAAACTTCAAAAAACTCTATACCAAGGCCCTTTTCAGAAAGTGTTTTGAAGTGACCAGTGACACGAAGTTGACCCTAAAGGAATTCTGGAAGGAACACTTCAGCATCCTCAACTCTGTTAACATGATTGACCAAGCTTGGCGAGGTGTGACCTATAGGACATTGAACTCTGCCTGGCGTAAGCTGTGGCCATCATGTGTCACAGAGAGGGAGTTTGAAGGTTTCCAACCAGAGGCGGGTCCAAGCACTGCTACCCCTGTAATTTCTGATGACACTGATGTCGTTGAGGAAATTGTTGTCATGGGCAGGAGTTTGGGGCTTGAGGTCGACAAGGATGATATTGATGAGCTTGTAGAAAGCCATTCTACCGAGTTGACTGTGGAGGAATTGTTGCACCTGCAACAACAACAGCAGCAGGATCTGATTGTGGAGCAGGAATCTTCAGAAGAGGATGAGGTAAGGGAGGATGTTCCAAGTTCTCTCATCAATGAAATTTGTTCCAAGTGGGCAGATGTGCAGGCTTTTGCTGAAAAATACCACCCAGAAATTGCAGTAGCAAACCGGGCAGTGCATATGTTTAATGATAGTGTCATGTATCATTTTCGAAGAATACTGCAGAGGAGGAAGAAACAATTAACAATAGACCAGTTTTTCACAAAAGAAAAGAAAGCTGCTACATCAAAGCCTGTTTCTCCTCCAAAGAAGAGACAAAGAAGAGAAGAAACCCCTGAAATAGATCTGCCCACCCTTTCATTGGAGAGAGAAACAACTCCTGAAGGAGAACTACCCCGCCACATCATGGAAGGGGACTCTCCTTCCAAGCAGTAACCTCCCCCTTCCATCCTCTCCACATCCATCCCTGTATGCCATCGAACCGCTGCTCAAAGGTATGTTCACTACAGTACAGAAAATGGTTTAAAATTGTTTTATTTTAGTACAGTAAATGGTTTAAAATTGTTTTATAGGATTTTCTGACCAATTTCATACACATTTAGATAATTATTGTTGTTTAGGTACACGTTTTATTAATATTTTGGGCCTGTTCGAGTGCTTGGGAACGGAATAGAATATATACCATTATTTCTTATGGGGAAAAAAAATTCGGTACTCGAACAAATCGGAGGTCGAACACGGATCTCGAACGGATTATGGTCGAGTACCGAGGTATCACTGTATTTATAAAAAGCACCCTTCAGCAAACCACGTACTCATGAAAATTTGAAGAAGAAGAACTCGACCAGCTTGAACCAGCTCAGCGGCGGCAAGCAGAAGCGTGCGAGCGGCCCACTTAAAAACCAGGAAGCGTGGAAGGCGGACGTAGGCATAGCCTCTTCATCTGAGACGTCGTTTTAACATAGGCATCGGTTCAACTACCTGTTGGTCAACCATTTACTAACCAACAGTATGCCTTATTTTGTGCCATTATTCAAATGATAGGACTAAGACAAAACACGACTGTGCAGAACTGAAGATGAACCGTGTTGTTAACAGTTTTCAAGATGCTTCCACTTCAATCAACCCTCAAGAGCGTGAGTACAAATTAGCGGTGCTCAACCTTGGTCAAGGAATTGTCTCCCCTTTTTTTCTAGCTTTTATTTGACAATGTGCACATTTAGCTAGGAAGTCATGTTCAAACTGTCTGGTTTAATCATTCGTGGCGTGTCTATTAACAAAAGTTGTGTTCCCGTTCCCCTCTATCAAGTTTGAAATTTTATTGCCCGAGAGGAATGTGTTCAAAGTAGTGAGTAGAACTTTTGGCATTATTTCAGTCACCATTTTTACTTTCATTGGTTGATTAGTTATTTTGATTATTGATTTACGATTTAATTGATTTGACCATTTTCTTAGCATTTTTCATTTTTCATATGCCATGCGGTCTTTATTCAAATTTCAATTAGGTAGTTTTGCTGTTTTTTTCCTGTGTCAGCTAGGTGAAAATTCCTGTTGTACTTTATGGAAATAAACGCCATTTTTAGGTTAAAATTATTAACTGTTTTTAGCTTGACCTTTACATTTTGAAATGACTAAATGAGTTATCACATGAGGTGAGATATGACTTAGGAGTAAGTTTATATTTACGTCAATCTAAAGCTATCGGTGACAATCCTTTATTGTAATGTTCTACGGTATTACCTCCCGGTGGTCCTTAGGACATTTTGACTTTTACAGTACTGCTCCCCCTAACTCTTTG
>NC_090731.1:109914382-109926882 GCF_036898095.1 Palaemon carinicauda | reverse complement strand
CTTTTCTAATATAGTAGTATAATAGATTTTAAATAATAAGGATTGATAAGTATATGTAATGTATCGTTTGTGCAATGACCAGGACTTGAACTTTATACAGTATATGACTTTTTTGTTATCTATTGTCAAATTTATTAATGACTATATTGTTTAAAATAGATAATTAGAAAGAGGTGTAGATGACATTGAAAATTAGTGAATGATAAAATTAATTGGGACAGGATTAGCCCTTTCACTTTTAATGAACAACAATGAATCAACGTTGTCCTGACCGAGCATGCTACGGCAAATTCGGTTTAATATATCTAGATCTGAAAGAACTCTTTCACATTTTACTTGAGTACAAGGTACCGAGAGAATTACTTCACAAACTTTTTACAAGTTTGTAAATGAGCTGTAGTGAAGATTACAGTATATATGAGAAGTAAAAGCACACAGGCTATGACTCATTAGCACAAGAGGATTCACACATTTCTATTCACTGCCAATGTCAGGGGTGAATTTTGATCTGGGTCCCCTCGGTGAACACTACCATCTCAATCTTTACAAAGTGCCAAAAGTTCTTTTTATAGATTTTCTCTATCAACTTCAGCAAGATCTGCTACAGCATGCATTCGTTCGTCAGGAATAACTTTTTGAAAGAGTAAGAGTTTTTGGGCATCAAAGAAGGCGATATCTCTCAATAGGCCATCACCGTCTTCAAATCGGCTCCTTATTGATGATGACGCTGAATCTAGAATGACATTAAAGCAGTGACTTAGAAAGCCTGCTAAGTTTGTGTATTTTCTGCAAGCCCTCATTATCTCCTGTTTCTGATGATAGTCATTTTTCCTAAGGGCCTGAACAGGTAACTGAGATAGCTTGTGTCCATGCTTTCTAGTTCCAAGGTATCTATAACAGGAAATTATATAATGAAATGTACAAGTCTCTCCTATTTTTAGCAACTGATCATTGTCATTTCACATAAAAGCAGCAGACTCCTTTATAATCAATATGTCCAGTCCATTTGTTTGAAGATTCTTGTAATCAAAGTTACATAGAGGTAAAATCTTCTATGTTAATGCTATTGAAATAGCTTTGAAATTCATCCAGTTGCTTCTCAGAAGTTCAGCTTGGTAAGCTGTTTTTGGATGAAATTCTTTAGATGCACAATAAGTATTAGGACTAGCCCTTGATGCTTCAATTTTAGAGTCTAAGGCGAGATCCTTACTATTACATTTAATATTGCTTAATGTCTTCAGTCTTTGAGAAGAATCTTCATCAAAATTATCAGCAAAAAGTTTCCATAAATTTATTCATTTGTATCATCCTTAAACACTGGTGTCGTTTCACTGAAACCAAATAAATTTCTAGATTAAAGACAGCAAACAGTTGAATCTGTTATCAAGAGGCTGAAATGATGGGAATATTATAGCATTATGATAAAAGAAAGACTTTGGTGCAGGATTTTTTCTATCGGTGCTTGTAAGCCAATATATTTTTCAGACATTTTGGCATCTTCATCATACGACTGTTCAGCTATATTTCCAGGATCCAGACCTAGAGAGCACAATGTTGTGGTAACCATTTACACTTGTTAAAGACGATTTAGAATCACATATGGTAATCAATCTCTCTTTGACACTCCATCTCTAACATACCTCGGGCACAATGCTTATTGGTATACAATTCCAACATCTCGTGCCGATTCCATTTATTCCACTCAATCACTTCCTTCACTGTAGTTACTTTCATTAATGTTCTTGTAATATTCAAAGTCGATTTAGATAGTAGAGTTATCTAAGATTCTTTTGCTTTACTCCCTTTGGTTTCGCTTTCTTAAATTTGCTTCCAATTTTTGCTAATTACTGTTGTCTTATTCGAATGTGTTTGGAATAGGATCATCCTTGATAATCGATACTACAACAGTTAAAATTTTCCTTCAATTGTTATTCTTCATGTTATTTTTCTTGTATGTTATTGTGGGATGTGGTATTTTGGTATTTTCTTATGAAAGCTAAAGATGTCTGGCTATATGTGATAGTTATCAATGAATATAAAAGAAACAACTAAATCATTAACACTGTACACATAGATACAGATTTCCACAGAAAATTATCTTTTTTCCATAAAGTATTGTAACGAGATGACAATACAAAAAACTTTTTAATTAAGTTGAAACCACATTCTTTTGGATTTGCCAATATTTGTGCTCTCTATGTATCTATATATCTATATCTATTTTGCTTTACTTGGGAGGGACCCAGTAGATACTTTTAAGGGAAGAGCCCGGGAGGGAAATTCCCCCTTCCCTCCCTCCGGCAAGTCCAACGCTGTATCAAGATTAACAGAAGAAACGATAAAAACTGTGTGCAAAATATCTAAAAAAAGTTAAAATTGCTAGTGGAAGTTTAAATGGACATATACGAGGAAACTGTTGATGCAAGTCTGCCTGACGGCTATTTCTTTAGCGGTTTTACAGCAAGTCAAATCTAACGTGTTCCATTTCCAGGTAAATTCGCACCCATGTATATATATACATACACACACACACACACACACATATATATATATATATATATATACATATATTTACATATCTATCTATCTATCTGTCCATCTACCTATCTATATATCTATCTATTTATCTACCTATCTATCTATATATATATATATATATATATATATATATATATATATATATATATATATATATATATATATATATATATATATATATATATATATATATGTGTGTGTGTGTGTGTGTGATCATCATCTTGAACCGTTGATAGTCCACTGCAGGGGAAAGGTATCACATGTCCTTACACTCCCGTCTGTTTATGTTCTGTCTATGCCAGTCTATACCCACAAATGTTCTCAGCCCAATAATGCATCATCTTTTCCTTCATCTGCTTCGTTTGCAATCTCTAGGGACCCATTCAATTATATATATATATATATATATATATATATATATATATATACATATATATATATATATAAATATATATATATATATATATATATATATATATATATATATATGTATATATATATATACATACATACATACATACATACCATACATACAGTCAAACCTCTAGCTATGGAAGAATCGGCTTACAAAATTTTCACTTTGCGAAAGGAGATGTGAAGAATTTTACGACTCGAAACCTGAAAAATTTTTCAGACAACGAAAGGCGGTACGGAGAGAGAGTCTGACCGTATCTGAGACGGATTTTAAAATTCGCGCCCCGCCAGCCCTTAAACTCGCTACCATCCTCCTGTGTTCCCATTGGTTACCTCCCTACTCGGATGCAAGTTACCACCATGATATCCTGCATTGGTGTTCCTATGTCTTCTCGTTCCGGCAATGGTATCGTACGCATTGACATAGTTTTTGTGAATTCGCTTTTGTAACAATTTTACAGTACATACTGTTATTGTGTGTGATACTTAAGATACATCATTAGCCATGGGTCCCAAGAAAGTTGCTGATGTCAAGGGAAAGAAGAGGATGATGCTTTCCATAGAGATGAAGTTGGAAATAATCAAGAAATATGAGGCTTGCATGTGGTTAAGTGTGCTCGCAAAGGAATATGGCTGAAATCCGTGTACGATAGAAACAATCCTGAAGCAGAAGGAAGCTATCAAGCCAGCAACATCTTCTAAGGGCGTGACTGTTTTCTGCAGCAAGAGGAGCCACCTCCATGATGAGATGGAGAGACTGCTGCTTCTCTGGATAAAGGACAAAGAAATGGTTGGAGACACTATCACTGAAGTGATAATCTGCCAGAAAGCCAGCGCCATTTTCGGTGCTCTCGTGCTTGCTCAGGTCAAAGCCGACGCAGGAGAAGGAACATCGAAGCACGAACCCCCGGAGTTCAAGGCTTCTCATGGGTAGTTTGAAAAATTTAAGAGATTCTCAGGCATTCATTTGGTGGTGCATCATGGCGAGGCTGCAAGCTCGGACACGAAAGCCGCCAAAGCCTTTGTTAAGATGTTCAACGAGTTTACTGTCCGGGAAGGCTACAGTCTCCAGCAAGTCTTCAATTGCGACGAGATTGGGCTATTTTTGGAAAAAAAATGCCTCGTTCAACGTACATCATGACAGAAGAAAAGAGGCTACCTGGGCATAAGCCTATGAAGGACAGGCTTACCCTTGCACTCGGTGCAAATGCCAGTGGGGATTGCAAGGTTAAACCCCTGCTTGTGTATCACTCCGATACTCCTCAAGCCTTCAAGACCCACAAAGTCACTAAGGAAAATCTAAACATGTTGTGGTGGGCTAATGGAAAAGCCTGTGAAAAAGTATTTGGAAGAGAAGTGCCTCCCTATGAAATGCCTGCTGGTGCTGGACAATGCCCCATCTCACCCTCCTTCCCTCCATGAAGATAGTGCAGCACAATATTCCTGCATGAAAATTCTATATGTTCCGTCGAACACCACCCCTCTTCTCCAGCCCATGTACCAGCAAGTGATTTCAAACTTCAAGAAGCTTTATACGAAATATCTCTTCAAGAGATGTTTCGAAATCATTGAGAGCACAAACCTCACCTTTCGTCAATTTCGGAAGGAGCATTTTGATATTGTCATATGCCTCAAATTGATCAATCAAGCTTGGCAAGAGGTTTCAAGGTGCACCTTGAACTCTGCTCTGAAGAAGCTGTTGCCTGATACCATCTCCGTATGAGATTTCGGGGGCTTCCACGCAGACCAAACTGAAGACGATTCCAAAAATGTTGACGATCCTGAACCTTTTGCTCAATCTGAAGTTGCTGAGATCGTTACACTCGGGAAGTCCATGGGTCTAGAAGTTGATGAGACAGCATTGATGAGCTTATCGAGGAGCACCAAGAGGAACTTACGATGGATGACCTGAAGGAGTTGGAGGCCATGCGAGTGAACGTCGTTCAGGAAGAGTACAGTGGGGGGGAGGAGGATGACCCACTGACAACGGCAGAAATTAAAGAATGTCTAGATGGCTACTTTAAAATGGTGGCTCTCGTAGAAAAGAGACACCCAGAAAAAATTCTCACAGGTCATGCGCTTGAGTACTGTAATGAAGTTTGCCTGAGCTATTTCAGGAAAATTTTAAGAAGCAGGAAGAAACAAGCTTTTCTGGACGAGTATTTTAGTAAGAGGTCTTTGGTAGAAGCAGACCAAACGCCAGCTAAGAAATGAAAGAAAAGTGGCAGGGATGAAGAAAATACATAGTGTAATTAAATTCAGAAAATAGAAAGCATAAAGTGAAAGAAAATAATAGAAAAAGAAAAAAAAATTACTTTAAGTTTATTGTAAAGTTAAGTGTTAATATTTCCTGCCATTTGTAGATGAGTTTCCTAAAATTAAGTGTTAATGTTTTCTGTCATTTATTAGTCTGTTTTGTAAATTTAAGTGTTTGCGTTTTCTGCCACTTGTACGTAAACGTTTTCCTCCTTTGTATCCTCCTCTACCAACCCACACTTTGCTCTCGGATATCGCCTCACTCCAAAAGTAAGGTTCCACCTTTTTATTACTGTATTTTTACTGTTTGCTCTAATTAAGCACTTCTTTTTCCGATTATCAGTGTTTGTTTATTATTAAATGATCAAAATACAATACTTTTCATATATTTAGTACTGTTTAGTGGTGCATATCCTTTTTATAATAATTTAATGTGGTGTTTTTCTAGGGTGTGGAACAAATTAGGCTATTTTCATGTAAAAGGTGACTCACTACACTGAAAAATCACTTTACGAAAGCCCTTACAGAACCAATTAACTTTGTTTTGCGAGGCATTACTGTATACGTATATGTATAAAGATTATTATTGACATACAAAATATTTATGATTTCATATAGACACTCACACAAGTCTGATTATTCATATCTGTATATATATAAATGTTTATATATAGACATAAAAATGTATATATATATATATATATATATATATATATATATATATATATATATATATATATATATATATATATATATATATATATTTATATATATCATGGTCCCGGGTCTGGGCACATAGAATATAATATACTATATATATTACCGCTGGCAAGTTACACACCCTCTCGAGTTCCAAACTCACCTGTTATATTTGAATAATACCCATTTTTTTAACTGGGTTACGAGAGAATACAGTAAGAAACACTAGTAATTGAATTAATACAAACTTTACAAAAATAAATGCTCCATAAAAATTACAATATTTTGAAAGAATTTACTTCAAAAAATAAATCACTCGAAATATTAAGTCTGAACAAAACTTAGATGAAGAAGAGAAAATGTTACCCTCTGAAAATTATACAGTCACTTGAATCAAAATATTAGATCTGAATAAAACATTAGACTAAGACAAGAAAATATTACACTTTAAAAATTATATAATCACTTGATTTGAAAAACTATATCTGAATAAAACCTTAGACTGATACAAGAAAATATTATACTCTGAAAATTATATAATCATTTGTTTCACTCTAAATTAAATTTTACTCAAATATCTATTATTGATAATTAATGAAAATAGTTGATGTTTAACTCTCTAAGGATTAAACTCTTAAAGAAGTTACATAAAGTAACAGATAAACTTACGAGCTTTTAGCTCATACAAAGTTTTAACCAGATAGGGATTCAAATACATTCCATGTTATTCTACTTGCATATGGCCTGTTACAAAATCTCTAAGATAATTCTTTATAAAATACTCACTATATTTACAAAACCCTGTCACACCAAAACTTCGATATTTCACAATCACTGAACACTTTTAGAAAATACACTGATCTTGTACGAGAGGTGTGTAAGAGAGAGAGGGTCGATGGCTTATGATTTAAGGCAGGAATTCTCTGTCTGTCTCTATGCATCCCTGGGGGCGTATATATATTAACTTAGTAACTTCTAGATTATTCTAGGTCACAGGTCTAGAAGCTTGGGGGCTACTTTTAGCAACACCAGAATTACCAACTATCACATATCGAACAGGAGAATCTAACCTCGCTTGTAAGGCAACCCTCTCTCAGCAGCTCCACCATACCCTGCTCTCTGAATAATAAAAAAAAGATAACCCTAACACTAGTGTTTTTGAGAACCCTCTATAACACGTGGCAAATATAAGAATTGCATAATTTCTCCCAAGCATGATGCAATACCTCATAAAAATATAAAAAAACTATTACATAAGTTCTCGTTCATGCCTCGTATGGTTCGTATAGCACACTAAATCAAGGTTACACAAGATTTCGTAGCAAAACACGATAAATAAAAAGTTTATTCTAAAAAATAATGTAAATTTACATATACTGACTTAAATGAAGAATACTATTAAATGAATGACGGAAGTCCCATGTAATTTACATACAAAACTTGAAACTACAAGAGAGAAACTCACTTTATGATATGGCTATTCAGCTCCTAAATACAAATATGAATTACATAAATAAATTATTTATTCTACGCTAGACCAGCTTTGTAACATAGCTCCCCTCCCAAAAAGATTATTTATTCTGGGCCTGAATCCACCAATTCACCCCGAGATAAATCATCTGCAACCATGTTATCGTTACCTGAGATATGCTTTACATTAATACAATATGGTAGCAAACATAATGACCACCTTGTTAACCTTTGATTATTATTTTTCATCTTATTAACAAAAGACAAAGGATTATGATCTGAATACACTGTAGTCTTCATTCCGTGGTCAATTTACATAGACCTCAAAATTTTGTATCACTGTGATTAGCACCACCACCTCCTTTTCAACTGTTGAGTAGGCTCGCTGAAGTTTCTTAAGCTTCGATGATATAAAACCAACAAGGTGAAGAATTTCTTCCTCGTCTTCTTGCAATAAGACAGTTCCAATCACATTATCCAACTCATCCACTTGGATAAGGAATTTCGTTGAAATTAGGTGCTTGCAGTATTGGTTTCGAAGTTATTATAGCTTTTTTCTGTCGAAGGATTTCTGGCACTCGTTGGCCCATACAAATTTTTTCTTGGGGCGACTATAGTCGAAAAGTTCAGGCAAAAGCTTACCGCCCCAACCTCATATCCAGCGTCATCTTCTGTGGATGGTATGGTTTGCGCTATACACACCTGTAAATCTTCGATTTACTTTTTGCTTCAGTAGGGTTTCAGTAGGTTAACGTGTACCTTCCTTTGCCTTTTTCTTCTTCCTGGGGTTTTGATAACGTAGATCAGGTTACTGATCTCTAAAATCTTGAATGGTCCTTGGAACTTGCTGGTGAGGCAGAATCTCTTTATCTGCAAGAAAACCAATAACTGTTGTTTTACCGAAAACTATCTGTCCTTACTTTTCATATCGAACCTTTTCTTCATTTTTCATGACTTGTTTTAAGGTTTCCTTGGGAAAATTTCCTTGTCTCGCCAATCCTTTTCCTCAAATTCTTGACATATTCTCCATCCGTTTCCTCTCCATCCATCCATTTTTCTGCTAATATTTTAATTGGTACTCGTACTTTTCGTCCAAAGACCATTTCATTCGGGCTACATCCCATGCTTTCTTGATAAGCATTACGTACTTCAAATAACATCAACGGTAGTCCAATGTCCCAATCATTCCCCGTTTCGTTGCAGAAATTCGTTAATACACTCTTCAGAGTTTGATGAAACCTCTCTAATGCACCTTGAGTCTCTGGATGATAAGCAGTTGATAGTTGCTGTTTCACGTTTTAAAACAGTTTTGATGTGAAATTTATTCCTCGGTCACTTTGAATGATATCCAGGATACCAAACTTAGTAAAAACATCTAGTAACTTCTTGGCGATTATTTTGGCACTAATGTTCCTGATGGGTATTGCTTCTTGGTATATTGTCACTGGACACATGAAGGTTAACATATTCATGACCTTTTTTTCGTCCTTGGTAATGGCCTCACAATATTGATCATTACCTTGCTGAAGGGTTCTCCTCGCACTTCAATCGGGTGTAAGGGAGCTTTCATAATGTACTCGTTTTGATTTCCAGCCATCTGACAAATGTGACATGCATGGCCAAACTGGCTCACATCCTTATGCATGCCAGGCCAGAAAAAGTTTTACATAATCTTCTCCTTCGTCATCCTTATTCTTAAGTGTCTCGTCCCGTGTGCTACGACAATCACCTGTCTTCTCAACGGTGCGGGAATTAATATCTGACAGTATATCCCCCATTTGGCATTCCCAGGAATATCGGTGGGTCTATGCTTCCTCCTAAGCAACCTGTCTTTAAGTAACAGGTGGGAGACTGCTGTACCTCCGTCTCATCCACCACATGGTACAATAACTCTGTTAACGTTGCATCCCTCCATTGCAATCCAATCAGCCTTTCCCTACTCACTTGTCCTATTCTAATGGTGAGTTTTCTATTTCTTCCAGGTCCATTTCTTCTTTGTCTTCTTGACCACTCGTGTGTCATTCCTCATCTCTCAGGCTTACTCGGGAGTTCTCCCCTTGCGTATCGTCAAGGGAATCCACTTTTTCGGAAAAAAAATCTTCCAAGTTCATCGATAATTCGGTTTCTTTTTCTTCTTCAGCAGCCACCTTCTTCGTCATTTTCCTAGTCGTCATACAACTAGGAAAGAGATACGGGTAATCCTTCTCGACTTCAGTCCTAGGATTATACTTTAATGGTTTCTCCATTACAGTGGGACAAGGCACAAACGACGCTCCACAAACCTCAATACCAAGCATGAGTTCTACTCCTTCGACAGCCAATGAATCCTTTACGGCAAAGTCAAAATGACCTGTCACCAACTCGCATGACAGTTTCAAAAGGTAAATAGGGGTAACTTCTTCACTTCATATTCTCTTCAAAATAACCAAGTCTCCTGTGAGAGACTGTTCCACTAACGAGTGTACTCCTTGTGTCACCGCACTATGGTTGCAACCTGCGTCTCGTAATATCTTGACCAAGGTTTGCTCATTCCCGTCTATTGCTACTAACATACCTTCATAAATATACGGTCTAAAGGCATCAATGCTGTTTGGGTTTGCCCTGTTCGTCATGTAAAAGTTAGCTGGTTTATTTTCCTCTTCGTCCTTTCCTGATCGTTTCTTCGTCTTCGCCTTCTGTGAAGTTGATTTATCCTTAACCACTTGGGTGACTGCTTTCAGTTGATTCGACTAACATTCCTTACTGATATGGCCTCTTTTGCCCCACTTATAACAGACAATATTAACCATCTGCACGTCTTTCATGATACTTGAAGGAGGACGATTCGACGATTGTTGCTGTGGTACTATCGCATTATGCTTTGGAACGGTACCAGTGCTACTTCCGATGTAACTATTGAACTTGTTCACATAGTTATTACTGAACTGGTTTCCATGTTTCAGCGAATACTTGATACTTGGTCGGAACGACGGTTGAAACTTCATACCCGAGGAGGGTTTAAGACTGATAATATCACAATCTTTACTCAGCGAAGTGGCTTTATCAAGTTTCTTCACTCTCTCTCTCTCTCTCTCTCTCTCTCTCTCTCTCTCTCTCTCTCTCTCTCTCTCTCTCTCTCTCTCTTAAGTACGTTTGAATATGATCAGGAATTCCTCGTAGATTTTGTTCTAGTACTATCAATTCTTCTAAATCAGCCATCTCCATCACGTTAGCCGCATCTGTCCATCTCTTAAGACATCGTCGTAATTTATAAGAGTAATCCAGGAAAGTCATTAGCTTGTCCTTCCTCAAACTTCCGATTCTTTCATTATAATATTCAGGGGTCATCTGATACACTTGCAGCACGCTCCTCTTCCCTTCTCATAGCACAGAACATTTATCTTTTGGCCATTCCATCGTCAATGCAACCATTTCAAAATAATAGAAGAACTCATCGGAAGCCTGTTCCGTGAACTATGGTATTGACCTCTGGACGTTCATCACATTAAACACGGGATTGGGCAAAGCCATGGTCATCTCTGTCTGTGTTGCCGACTTTGCACGGGCATTCAATAGTTCCAATTCCCTTGCGTGTCCCACTTCTTCTATCTCTTTTTCTTCCTGTCTTCTCTCTTTTTCTTCCTGTCTTCTCTCTTTTTATTCCTGTCTTCTCTCTCTTTCTTCTCTTCTTGCAATTTCTCTTGCTCCCATTTCCCTCACATGTCTTGCGATCTCTCTGGCTTCTTCTGCTTTCATTTCCCTCGCAAGTTGTGCTTTTTCTCTCTTCACTGTCATCATCTTCAACTTAATCAAAATCTCTTACACTGCAATTCATTGAATCTCAGCCTCTGCATCCCTTTTTGTTTTCATGCCTTCAGTTTGTGGGTCAACTGGTCCTTGCTTTGCTACAAATTCTTCTTCAGTTTTCTCCAACACTTCACGAGCTGCTACAATATCTTCTTCTGACAATTTCTGCGAGTTTATCAACGTTTCTAAGGCAATACAGTTAATTTGGGCTTTAATCATTCCACTCATTGTATGGCCCACCACATGCATTAAAATAGAGAGCCACTGAGCTTTAGTTACATCAGCTTCTGACAATTCCTGAATATTTGGGTTTTCCAAAAACTCTTGGATATTGTACTGTGCTATCTTGTACTTTACAATACTCAATACCTCTCCAAAAAAATATATTCTAACCATACACAGAATCCTATCAACACTAAACTGTTCAAACCTTTAGTGAAAACCGGGCCCTGTTATCACTAATATTTAAAACAGACTCGCTCGATCGGTCCTAAGGATCTGGGCACCAAAAATATATTGTCTCGGGTCGGGGCACCAAAAATATATTTTACTATATATATTACAGCTGGTAAGTTACTCAACCTCTCGAGTTCCAAACTCACCTGTTTGTTTTTACATAAATCTGTTATATTTGAATAATACCCAAGCTCTGAGAGAATCATATGACTACCAGGAGGCAGTATATAAATACACTGAATATCCAAAGGTTTCTTACGTACACTCAAAACAAATTGGGTAATTATTATTAAGAACTATTCAAAACAACCTCTTACTTCGATTTTTTAACAGGGATATGAGAGAGTACCAAAGGAAAACACCGGTGATCGAAATAATACATGCTTTACAAAAATAAATATATTCTATGAAAATTACAACACTTTGAAAGAATTTACATCAAAATATAGATCACTTGAAATATTAAGTCTTAACCAAACTTAGATTAAGACAAGAAAATGTTACACTCTAAAAATTTTACAATCACTTAACTCGAAATATTAAACTTGAACAAAACCTTAGACTAAGACAAGAAAATATTACACTCTGAAAATGAAATATCTCTTAAATCGAAATATTAAATCTGCCTAAAACCCTAGACTAAGACAAGAAAAAATTACATTCTGAAAATCATATAATCACTTGCTTCACGAGAAATTAAATTTTACACAAATAATTAATCTTGATAATTAATGAAAATAGTTAACCTTTAACACTCTAAGGATTAAACTCTTAAAGAAACTCCATAAAGTAACTAATAAAATACGAGATTTTAGCCCACACGAAGTTTTAACCAGATAGCGATTCAAATACACATCACGTTGTCCTACTTGCACAGGGCC
>NC_090731.1:109844382-109911882 GCF_036898095.1 Palaemon carinicauda | reverse complement strand
GCTTTAGAGGAGCAGATATTGGTAGTGATCACCAGCTCCTCATTGCCACACTGAAATAAAACTGAAAGCACCCAACAGAAAGATAGATAGAATACCTAGGTTTGATACAACTAAGCCTATAGAGGAAGAGCACAGAGAAACATTTGCAATTGAATGTAGGAATCGATTTGCAGTCTTAGAGACTTTAAGGGACGAAGAACAGACGATTAATGAAGAATGGTGTGATATTAAGAACATATATCAGTCAGTTGGTAGTGAAGTCTTGGGACAAACAGTTACAAGAAGAAAGCCATGGATATCGAATGGTACTTGGGACACTATAAAAAGGAGACAAAGACAAATTGATTGTTAAAAGTTTTTGAGGAAGTAATGATAATTACAAGGGAGAGCATGCTAAGTATTCCAGTATTGACAGCGAGGTCAAAAGAAAAGCCAGGAATGACTGGAGAGAGTATTTAGACAGTAAAGGAGATGAGGCCGACAAATCTATGAATTCAAGAAGTGGCTATGGTGTGAGAATTGCTCATAGAATTATTAAGGAAATCTCGACTTGGGCAAAGAAGAAGAAGCATTTACCCATCAAAAGGAGAGATGGCTCTGTTATAGCAACAAATGATGAAGAAAGACAACGTTGGATGGAACACTTTAGTGAGGTTATGAAAAGGACATATGAAGGGAATAATTTGATAGATATACCTCAAGCTGATAAAGACCTTGATGTGCCCTTGAATGAATTCAGTGTGTTTGAAGTCGAAGCTATCCTCAAAAAACTAAAGAATGGAAAGCCCGGATACAATAGAATAACTGCAGAGATGATACTGGCCGAAAATGAAGTGACTTCCAGACTACTTACAAGGTTATTTTGTAGAATTTGGCATGAAGAGGTAAAAGCTAATGAATGGGAGTTAGGAGTGTTGGTGAGAATAGCTAAAAAGGGAGACCAGATTGATTGCAATAATTGCAGAGGCATAACACTTACGTCAGTTGTTATGAAAATTTATATTATGCTTATTCTTAGGAGACTGGAGAGAAAGATTGGTGAAAAGCTGAGAGATGAACAAGCAGGTTTTAGGAAAGGTAGAAGTAGCACTGACCAAATTTTCATTTTGAGACATGTTGTATAGCAATGCGTAGAATATAGAATCCCCTTTTGATGTTATTAGTGGACTAAGAAAAAGCGTTCGATATTGTGCACTGGCCAATTTTGTGGAGAATCCTGCGTTATTATGGAATTCCTCATAAATATGTAAATTTGATTAAGTCTGTTCATGAACATAGTAAGTGCAAAGTTAATGGTAATGGAGTCTTATCATTCGAGTTTCCAGTGAACAGCGGAGTACTCCAAGGATATGTGTTGTCACCTATGTTGTTCATCCTCTTCATAAACTTTGTAATGTGTAGAACAGCCAGAGATGATGGAGAAGGATTGGACTGGATTGGTGATAGAAATTTAGCAGACCTAGAGTATGCTGATGATGCTGTCCTTCTTAGCAGAACACCACAGGATTTGCAATGCTTGCTTAACAGAATGCATGAAATATCACACGAGGTTAGGCTGGAGATAAATATAAGAAAGACAGAGATGATGAGAATGGAGTATGCAATGGAAGATGAAATATCATTGGAAGGAGAAAGGATTGAGGTAGAATCATTTAAATATTTAGGAACAATGATCTCCAATACAGGGTCTTTATAATTAGAGTTTAGAGAAAGATTGAAAAAAGCAAATCATATGATGGCTAGGTTAAGTAAGATTTGGAAATCAAATCGCCTAAAATTTCATATAAATATCAGACTATATATCAGTTTAGTGAGATCGGTGTTACTCTATGGATATGAGTCATGGTATAACAATGAAACAATCTCCTATTGATTTGGTAGATTTGAGAATAAAGCCCTCAGAAGGATATTGGGAGTTAAATGGCAGGACAGGATTAGATATGAAACTACAAGAGAGATTACTCGAGTACCATATGCGGATGAGATCATGATGAGGGGTAGATGGAGATTGTTTGGGCATGCTCTTCGCACTCCCCAAGAGAGATTAGTTCACCAAAGGTTTAGCTGGGCTCCACTAGGCACTAGAAGAATTGGAAGACCGAGGCCTACATGGCTTAGAACTATAAAGCACGAAGTAGGAGATGATGAATGGAGAAGTACTGAATTAAAAGCGCAAGACAGAGACGACTGGCGAAATCTAATCGAGGCCCTGTGCATCAATAGGCATAAGAGGAGATGAAGATGATGATGATGATATATTGTTAAACATACTTTAAATTTATACATATTATGTTATAGGACCTATGAAAAAGATTATTTTTACCTAATAATTATCAATGTAAAAATGAAATAATTGCAACTAGAAGACATCGTTGCATTCTAGAAGAAGTGCAATTTGTGATTTCTGATTAATGAAGTCTTCCATTGCTTAAGATCTATCTGTGGTGAAAAGTTTGTCAAAATCCATTAATTGGTTTTGAGGGTAACTTCAAAATGAGACAAATGGTAATACAAATTCGGATCGGGATCATCTCTAATATTTAAATGGTGTATCCATGACCTCAGATCTATCTGTGGTGAAAATTTTGTCAAAATCCGTCGAGTAGTTTTGACGTCACATTTAAAATGGTGAAAAATGGAAATTCAAATATAGAATCCAGACCCTCTCCAAAATTAAATGTAGTTGTCCATGACCTACGATTTATCTGTGGTGGAAATTTTGTCAAAATCCGCCGAGTAGTTTTTATGTAATCCTGTCCACAGACACACGAAAAATGCTAATCCAGATCTAGAATCTGGATCCGGATCAACTCAAAGATTTAAGAGGCTCGTCCATGACTTAAGATCTATCTACGGTGAAAATTTTGTCAAAATCCAATGAGTAATTTCGACCTAATCCTGTCCACAGACACTTAATAAATGCAAATCCGGATCTAGAAACCGGATCCGGATCTAGAAACCGGATCCGGATCTAGAAACCGGATCCGGATCTAGAAACCGGATCCGGATCTGGATCATCTCGAAAATCTTATGGATTCTTCCATGACTTGAGATATATCTGTAGTGAAAATTTTGTCAAGATCCGTTAAGTATTTTCTATGTAATCCAGTCCACAGTCACACGAAAAATGCAAATCCAGATCTGTATCAGTTCCAAAAATTAATAGGCTCGTCCATGACCTAAGATTTATTTGTGGTGAAAATTTTGTCAAAATCCGTCGAGTGGTTTTGATGTAATCCTCTCCACAGACACATGAAAAATGCAAATTCGTATCAAGAATCTGGATCTGGATCAGCTCAAAATTTTGATAGGCTTGTCCATGACCTAATCTATCTGTGGTGAAAATTTTGTCTAAATCAATTGAGTAGCTGGGACCTAATCCTGTCTACAGACACTTGAAAAAGGCAAATCCGGATTTATAAACCGGATCCGGATCTGGATCATCTTCAAAATTTATTTGGGTTGTCCATGACTTAAGATCTATCTACAGTGAAAATTTCATCAAAATCCGTCGAGTATTGTTGATGTAATCCTGTCCATAGACACGAAAAAAGCAAATATGGATCCGGATCCAGAAACTGGATCTGTATCAGCTCCAAAAATTAATAGGCTCGTCCATGACCTAAGACTTATCCTTGGTGAAAATTTCATCAAAATCCATCAAGTAGCTTTGATGTAATCGTGTCCACAGACACACAGACAACTAAATAAATGAATAAACTAGAATCCAGATCCGGATTCGGATCATCTCCAAAAGTTTTTGAGTCGCCCATGACCTAAGATCTATCTGTGGTGAAAATTTCGTCAAAATCCGTTGAGTAGTCTTGATGTAATCATGTCCACAGAAGCAACGAAAAAAGCAAATTCAGATCTAGAATCCGGATACCAGATCAGCTCCTAAATTTAATAGGGTCGTCCATGACTTAAGATCTATCTATGGTGAAAATTTCGTCAACATCCATTGAGTAGTTTTAACCTAATCCTGTCCACAGACACTTGAAAAAGGTAAATCCGGATTTAAAAACCTGATCCGGATCTGGATCTTCTTCAAAATTTAGTGCGGTTGTCCATAACTTAAGATCTATCTGTAGTGAAAATTTCTTCAAAATCCGTCAACTAGTGTTGATGTAATCCTGTCCACAGACACATGAAAAATGCAAATCCGGATCTAGAAATGGCTCCGCATGAGCTCCAAAAATTAATAGGCTTGTCCATGACCTAAGATTTATCATATGTGAAAATTTTGTCAAAATCCGTCAAGTAGTTTTGACGTAATTTTGTCCCCAGACACAAAGACAACTAGATAAATGAATAAATAAATTAGAATCCAGATCTGGATTCGGATCATCTCCAAAATTTTTGGAGTTATCCATGACCTAAGATCTCTCTGTTGTGAAAATTTTGTCAAAATCTGTCGAATAGTTTTGATTTAATCCTGTCCACAGATACATGAAAAAGGCAAATTTGGATCTAGAATCCGGATATGGATCAGCTCCAAATTTGATAGGCTTGTCCATGACCTAAGATCTATCTGTGGTGAAAATTTCGTCTAAATGCATTGAGTAGTTCTGACCAAACCCTGTTTACAGATACACGAAAAATGCAAATCGGGATCCAGAAACCTGATCCGGGTTCGGTTCGTCTTCAAAATCTAATGACCTAAGATCTATCTGTGGTGAAAATTTCATCGAAATATGATGAGTAGTTTTGATATAATCATATTTACAGGTAAATGTAAATAAACAGACTTGATCGCAATACGTCCTTTGCGAAGGTAACAAGATATTACTCATAATTTCTTTTGCTTCGCCATTGGCCCTTCGTGCGTGTTGCATGATATTTGCAGAGTTGTACAGAAAGGTTCGGGAGATGGGTCCCTTTTACAAAAGAGGATGTGATGCAGAATTAGAGCAGATTTGGTCCGTTTAATTTTATACTTCATTTACAGTGATATAATAACTTGAAGAAGATAAGGAATACTTGGAAAATCGAAATATCATTAGAAGCTGTATTCCTGTTCATCAGCTTTTGTATAGGAAATTATGATGTGGAAAATCCCTCAAAACATAGAGACGAATTTTGTCGTCGTCTGTCCCTCGGCGATTGAAAACTTGTAAGCCAAGACCTACCTAACCATATTTTATGCAGTTTATTTAGTTGGTGTGCTATGAGTATTATGTGGACCTTGTAAAGTATTGTAAATACTTATGTAAAATCTTCAATATAATTATGGATATTTGTTGATGGTTATCATTTTCTTTTGCTGTTACTGTTTTGCTAAATCAATTATATTTTACATAAAATTTACGTTGTGTATAGCCGAACATAACAGAATTGGGGCTTTGTCCGGGAGACTGAATTGTTATTCTACATGAAATTCGGAGATTGCTTATAAATTTTGTCAATTTTACAGAATTGAGAAGTTAAGCAAGCTCAAGATATTAAATTTAGTAATTTTAGGCAAACATCTTGAGCATAATGTAAAAAATTCAATTAGGAAAGAGGATATTAAACATGTGTTAGTTCAACATTTGGTTGAAGACGCTGTGTTATCTAAGGATGTGTTAGATGAGATTGATAGTGAATCAGTGTTTTTAGGTTCATCAGCTATAGAACTTGAAAAAAAACTTAGAAAAGAGGCTGAGCCAGAGAAATTATAGTTAGAAGCCAATTTTAAACGTGAACAATTACAAGCCGAGAAGAAAGCTAAAGGTAGGGAAACTGAGATAAAACCTCATGAGATTAATGAGTTAGAACTTGAAAAAAAAGATTCTAAAGATGCAGATAAATCTAAGTCAGATAGTTTTAACGAATATTTGGTCTGTTTTGAGAGAAAAGCTAAAAAATGTAAGTGGCCGGCAGAAAATTGGGCTTATATGTCATCAGGTGTTTTGTGTAACAGGGCAAAAAAGGTATATGCTTCCACTGCTGAGGATAGAGATGATGATTTTGAATTCTTGAAAAAGGCCATTTTGCAGGCCTATGCACTAATTCTTGAAGCCTTTCGGAAGAAGTTTAGGAGTTAGACAAAACCAGATAAGCAGCCAAATGTAGAATTTAGTAGGGAAACAATCAGATTGGTTTGATAATTAGTGTAAGGCAGCAGAGTGTAGGAATGGTTTTAAAAGATTAAGGGAAATCATTTTTACTGAGTAGTGTAGAAATCGTGTTAGTGAGAATATTAAGGTTTATTTAAATGAGAGAAAGTTATCTATCCTACGTGAAATAGCTGATGATTATAACTGGCTCACAAGGATTCGAGGTCTTGTGATAAAAAGTTTAATAGGTCAAAAGGCTATAGGGACACATATATGAAATTAATGTAAGATCAAAGAAAAAAATAAACAGATCATACAGTGCCTGAGTGTTTAAAGTTGAAGAGGAAAGAAGATAAAAATGTGGTTCTTACTCTACCATGGTATTGCTTCCATTTGCTACCATTAGAGGTTAAACTGTAGATAAATACGTTTTTGACTGTGAATTCCATTGATTGTTCCAGACCTGCTAATAATGTTTTCCAGCCATATACTGCTAATGGCGTTATAAGCGATTATTAAGTTTCGCTGCACCCTGTTTGTATTATGCATGATACTGATTGTGTCCAATCATTTGTTTTGAAGGATGTAATCCCTGTGACTGAGCATTCGTTTATTGAGGAGTATGCTACCGTTCATGGGGTTGGTGGTGGCTATTTCAGTGCTCCCTTGCATCATATGGATCTTCATTATGACTGGATATCAGGACCTGTTGTTGTTGGTGTGGTTTTCGAGTTGCCTATTAATGGCATTCCATTTCTGCTTGGTAATGACTTGTTAGATGAGAAAATTGATATCCGACCGAAGATGGTTAAAGAGCCAAATCCTAATCAGGAGTTGAAGGTTCTCATTCCTGATTTGTTTACTCTTTTTTCTTCATATGATGTGTTTCTTCAGAAGACTGAGAGTTCTACCTGCACAATGATTTGTTGGTTTGTGATAATGTCTCCACTATTGTTTGTTCCACCTACTTGCCTCGGGAAGAGATGTTGGTTTGTGGTGGCCATGTAACCACTAATGATTGTTCTACTGACCTATCTCGTGAAGCTATATTAATTCACAATATTTATTCAACTGTTGATTGTTCTACTAGCATGTCTGGTAAAGATATGTTAGTTCCTGATAATGTTTCTGTTGTCAACTGTTCTACCAACCTATTTTGAGAAGATATTTTTGCTCCTGATGTCATGTCTTCTGACAGTTTTACTAACCTGTCTTGTGAAGACACGTTAGTTTGTGATGAATCTCTTATTTAGAGTTCTAATGACTTGTTTTTCAAGATACCCTAGTTCATTTAACATGTCTGAGACATTTTTGTTTAATCACTTTAATACTGATTTGTCTAATTCCAGTCATGTGTCAGAAATGACTGCTATTATGTTAATCACTGAGTACTGTTTACCTTATTCTGGTTCAAAGTTAATTGTAGATCAGAAGTCTGATCATGTTGATGCCTTCAGTCTTACCGATGAACAATCTATGACTGATAATTTTGGAGTGGGTAAAACTTTCATCCTTGTCCTAAAAGAGGAGGTTGACCCCTGGACGAAAAGAATTTTGATACCTATTAAGAAGGTACCTTTTAGTTTTCTTTACGATTTTGCTGACATGGTTATGAGTGCTTATCAATCCTGCATATTTAGAATTGTCATTGGAAATTTTTAATACAAAATTGTATTCTGGTAATCTTGTATAATATAATTTTGCTTGTATTTGTGAAAAGTTGTTGGTTGATGACCTAGGCATGGGGATTTGTTATATATACTGTTGCGGACAATAGTTTCTATCCACTCCGGGTGAAAATTTCTCACATCTACTGCTCCTGTACCGCACGTGTATCACACACGTTGATATACTGTAACAGTATTTCTGTTTTTCTTTATATTATCATTATCACTCTCCTCTTGCACTGACTGCCCGTTTAATCCTGTATCTGCTTGTATCAATCTGTTTTAGTCTTTGTGACCTTCTGTTTTTGTGACCTTTCGCTGAAACTGTTGTTATAAAAGCTTGCTGTCCTTTGAAATAAAATCAGTTGCCTTCACGAGAGTCTCTGTTATAACCTAACTACTCTCCTGTATGTTGGTAACCACTGGAGTGTTCAGGCAGTTCAGCTCTCTCCTGCCTTTCCCCCCTCACTGCCGTGCCTTACTGGTTGATGATGCCGCCGTCAGGCACTATCTCTGCTATCAAAGCCACACCCCTGAAACTTCCGTCCATCGCCAGGGGAGAAGCGTTCATATGGTTCCAGCATGCTGAAGTCCGGTTTCTCATAAAGGGAGTGACTCGGTCAAGCACCAAAGCAGATTACGTTCTCGCGGCCATCCCCCAGGACGCTTTCTGTAAATATCCAATTGGCTGTGCTAACATGAGGACACCCCCATAATGTACAAAGACCTCAAATTATACCTCCTGGAGCAGTACTTGTCATCACTGTCCACCCGCATGGTGAAACTTTTTCAGATCTCCCAACAACTGTTGGGGAACCAAAAGGCTTCGCTCACCATCAGGGAAATGACCAGTACCCATAGAGTACTACTCCATGCCCTATGGGTACGTTGCCTACCCGAACCTGTATGTGCTGCCATCCGACATATCAATATTTTGTCCATGAAGGACCTGATATCCAAAGTCGATACCTTTAGGGACAGTCTCTTCGCCACCTTCCAGACATCTGTCAGCACCTTCACTCCTGACAAAGTGGACAACTATTCAACATCAACCAAAACTAACGTGAATGTGGTAGGACACAGACGCCCACCCCATGACGTGCCAAAGCAGCAACAAGGCAGTCCACTACCCACGTATACTACCCCTCACATCCACCCCAACCACTGACCTATCCAGCCACTTACTGACACCCATCGGCTGCAGTTTTGCTATTACCACTCTAAATTTGGGGCTTTTGCAAAGAAATGTGCGAATAATTGTCAGTGGCCAAAAAACTTGTGAGTAGACTATCATTTTCGGCGGTGGCCTCCCCTGTCACTAATCTTTTCTTGTTACATGATGCAGGTACTGGTAAATAATTTTTGGTAGATACAGGTGTTTAACGTTCTCTTCTGCCAAGACCACTCTCCAAGACACACCGTAGTCTGTCTAAATGTGCCTACATCTGCCTGGTAGCTGCCAAAGGATCTGCGATACCCACCTCCAGTTTGATGTAGCTCACCGACGGTTAGTCAACGCAGATTTGTTCTCCACCCCCCCCCCGACCTTGCTTTCCACATCAGCTCACCAACGGATGCCTAGCTATGCCTCCTCACATCGTACCGAGAAGTCTTACGTTCAGAAATTCGTCAAACCCCCATGGTTCCCGCTAAACACAATATTTATCATCATATCAAGACGACGGGGGCCCCAGTATTTGCAAGATTCAGACGTCTGGCACTGGATCGTTTGGCAGTTGCTAAAGAAAAGTTTGCTGAAATGTAAGAAATGAGTCTTTGCCAAAGAGCTTCAAACCCATGGTCATTACCCTTACACATTGTCCTGAAGAAAGATGGGTCTCTGCATCCGTGTGGAGATTACAGGCGCCTGAACTTGCAGACAAAACTGGATTACTACCTCGCCCAAATATTGCCAACAGGACCTCCTACTTGCACAAAGGTGTTTTCTCCACATCTACCTTCTGAAGGTTTATTATCAAGTGCCCATGAATCCGGAAGACATCCCCAAGACCGGCATCAACCCCATTTCAGTACATACACCTTCAATTGCTCCTGTTTTGGCCTTCGCAATGCTGGAGCCACTTTTTAACGTCTCATGGATGGCATCTTAGGGGACCTCCCCTTCTGTGTATGTTACGTGGACGACATACTTGTGTTCTCTTCTACCAAAGAGGAACACCTCTGTCATCTATGAATCGTGTTCGACCGCCTACAACAAAATGGCCTTGTAGTCCGGTATGACAAGTGTACCTTTGGGACCAACAAAGTTTCGTTCTTAAGGTACCGTATCACTCCTGAAGGAGTCTTTTCCCTCCCCAAGAAGGTAGCAGCTGTTCAGAATTTCCCCTCGCCCTTGACCGTCAAAGCACTGCAAGAATTCTTGGGCATGATCGATTATTATCACCGTTTCCTACCAGCCATTGCCGCCACTCATGTCCCCCTCTATGCCTCCCTCAAGGGCAAGCCAAAAGACCTGAAGTGGAGTCCCCTTCAAGAAGCAGCCTTCTGCAATGCAAGGAATTCCCTATCAACTGGTGCTTATCTCACTTTTCCTGTACCATATGCACCTCTCCTTTTCTCCACCGATATCACTATTGGGGCAGTCCTAGAGCAGGTGGTCAACGGCTCGCCCGGCCCATTGACCTTCTTCAGTAAAAAACTGTCCAAGGCAGAATGAGGATACTCTACCTTCGACCACGAATTGCTGGTGGTGCACTTGGCTATCCATCACTTTTGCCACTTCTTGGAAGGTACGTCCTTCGTCATTCACACTGACCAGTCTGGCGCCTTGTCCGTCCGTCAATGCCGACATCTCTCCACCGGGGCTAAATACAATTATACCCCTGAGCACGTCCCTGGGAAAATAAATCTTGTTGCCAATGTCCTGTCAAGAAACACATTGGCCACCATTCACCTGGAATTGGCTTACAACGCCTTGGCAGAAGCCCAACAAGAAGATCCTGAGTACCAAGCATGTAGGAGATCCTGCACATCACTTGGTTGTGAGGACATCCCTCTCGATGACTCCAACGCCACCCTCCTCTATGACGTCAGTACTCGTAGACCTAGACCGCAGATACCTTCCCCCATGTGCCAAGAGGCGTTTTATTTCATTTATGGCCTTTCACATCCTTGAGCTGTTCTGCTACAGTTACTGAAGACAAAGTTCATTTGGCATGGCATTACTAAGGATGCTAAGGATTGAGTCCATGCCTGTACTTCATGCCAAACCTCAAAATTACAATGACACACGGATTCAGGAGTGTGCACCTTTCCTCAACCTCAGTGGCTCTTTGCCTACATTCACATCGATGTTAAAGGTCCCCTACCCACATCCCAAGGACATCGTTATCTGTTTACCATTATCGACCGCTCCACTCGTACTGAAGCCATTCCCATGGAATCTGCAACGTCCTCCTCATGTACATCTACCTTGCACTCAGGACGGATAGCGCAGTTTGGTATCCTTGAGCATATTACTTCCAACAAGGGTACCGCTTTCACCACTCAATTGTGGACATCTTTGGCGAATCTCCTAATTATCGCCCTTCATCAGACAACCGCATGCAACCCTGCTGCTAACGGTATGATTGAACGTTTTCACTGTAATCTCAAAGCAGCTTTAATGTCCCGCTGCAATGACTCCAACTAGTTTACCCAGCTTCCTTAGGTCCTCCTAGGACTTAAAGATCACTCTTAAAGACGCCCTGAATGTTTTGGCAGCTTAAATGGTGTATGGTGACTCGTTACTTGTCCCTGCCAATTTATTTCCCGTTTGTATCCTCCTCTGACAATCCCCAGCACCTACGTCACATTGTTGGGAAATTTAGTCCATGCCGTCAGTTTTACAAGTCCCAAGCTAGGCAACACATACCGACAGATCTGCACTCGGCAACTCTCGTTTCCTGTGCAACAACACTAGCAAGCCACCTTTAACGCCCCTTACATGGGCCCTTTCCTTGTGATCTGTAGTACGCCGAAAACATTGCTCTTCCATGCGTGACAAAAGAGACTAGGTCTCCATTGATCACCTAAAACCTGCGTATATCTTGCAAGATGACCCACTTACAGTACACCTCTCAAGAGCAGGGCGTCCTATTTCACTTGTATATCTTTTAAGGGGGGAGCCATACACCGCACGTGTATCACACACGCTCATACACTGTAACGGTATTTCTTTTTTTTGTATATTGTCGTTATTGTTCTCCCCTCACACTGATTGCCTGTGCATTCCTGTATCTGCTTGTATTGATCTGTTTGAGTTTTTGTGACTTTTTTTCACTGATACTGTTGTAATAAGAGCTCGCTGTCCTTTGAAATAAAATCATTCGCATTCACGAGAGTCTGTTACAACAAAACTGCTCTCCTGTACACTCCCTTTCGAGATGGCAGGTTGATTATGACGTTACAACCATGTTAACTAGCGACCGGGCATTTCTGTATATAAAGACAGACCATCCCCCACTTTCTCTCTCTCTCTCTCCTCTCTCTCTCTCTCTCTCTCTCTCTCTCTCTCTCTCTATCTCTCTCCCGCGCGCGCGTGTGCACGAGTGTTACTGTATGCTGGTGAGTCCCCTTGTGTGATCCGAGAAATCAGCTGATTTAACGCGGATAACAAAAGGCTATCGAGTGCAATATAGCTAAAAGTTTTCGTGAATAGTCGGTGATTAGTTTAAGGTCAGAAAAGTAGGATAAAATGTCAGCATAGGATAGTTATCTTGTGAATTACTAAAAATCTGAACAAGATGGCAGGCTATAACACAGGCAAGGCATGGAGGGATATTGCTGCAATCAGGAAGAGTAAATTCCATGAGTTGGCACAACAAGAACTAGACCTTCTGATAACAGAGGTCGCTAATAGCTCCAACCAGTGTGACAGAAAAATATTCTCAAACATTTTGAAACAATATGATCCAACAAACTGGAGCAAGTCTGCAGAAATCATCATCAAAATAATAGGAGGAATTCCAAAGAAGATCCAGGTGATAAAGAGACTTATAAAGAAAGTTTACATCAATCAGCACATTCCATTAAAGAACAATAAGAAGTCCAATATGGTGAATATGCTGATTGATGCATTGGGAAAAAGAATGCCAAAATGGTGCAATACATGTAAGGTGGTACAGCATTGTTAATCCGCAACAACTGATTAGGAAATGCAATGCATGTCATGTACCAATACACCCTACTTTCGCTGAAGTACAACAAAAAATAAATTTAATTAAGTCGAGACTGAATCTGCAATTAGTTGAAGAAGAAGAAGAAGAAGAAGAAGAAGAAGAAGAAGAAGAAGAAGAAGAAGAAGAAGAAGAGAAAAAAGAACAGGATATATGTGAAGATGCAGATAAAATCATTGATACAACATATGATGCCATTCAGCAACATGCTTACGAAGAAATAAATAATCAGATGGAAACAAATAATAATCCCAAGAGACTCTACCCGGACCTACATACTTTTAGGGAAGAACAGGAAAAAAAAAAGATAAAATAGAAAAGAAAGATATAGTGTGCAATTTACTGAAAAGAGGGAATTGCAGATTTGGCAAAAGATGCTACTACAAGCATCCAAAGATATGCCATAATTATGAAATATATGGTAAATGTGCATATTTAGACGGATTTGGAGACGAATGCAAAGATCTCCATCCAAAAATACGCAAAAACCTGAAAGAAGGAAAAGGATGCAGATTCAACAAAAATTGTCGAAATATGCATCCTGCAACCATGATTGAAATTCAGAAAATTCAAAAGCAAACAGATAAGAAAAATGAAATAAAAAATGAAAAAAAAAAAAAACAAGCCGAGCATATACTGCACTATTCACAAAAGGCCCCAAGATACGATGCCTTTCAACCCAAATATGCACAATTAGAGCCCAACTACAAAGAATGCATCTATAATGCCAAGGGTTGGTGCAGATATGGGGATAAATGCAGGTATACACACAAAAATAAATATGAAGGCGAAAGAGCCTATATAATAGAAAAGTAGGATTTTTAATGGCAGAATTCCTGGAAATGAAGAAAAAAAACATCATATCAGAACAGGGAGGAAACATTGGAGAATCCATATTATCACCAATATTAGATAATGGGGATGAAACACAAACCATCATAGTGATGAATGCACAGGGTTTAGTCATGAGTGACTCTAAAAGGAAAATGGAGTTCTTAGAACTAACCCAAATTAAAAAAAGAAAAGATATATTGAATATAAGTGAAACCTGGTATTCCCAAGAGACTGGCAGTGATGACCAGATAAAGGGTTTCCAAACATATAGATCAGACAGAACAAATAGGAATCAAGGGGGAACCGCAATAAATGGAAGAGACATAAATCGAGGAAAAGTATGTGCAAAATACAGCAACAGAATGCGAATTGATTGCGGTAGAATTTGAATATGAAAAACTAGTCAATATTGTAGTTTACAGACCCTCAAATACTAAGGAGTTTGACATGATAATAGGAAAAAGTAGATGATATATGTAGAAACCATAAAGACTGGAATATACTCTTAACCGGAGATTTTAACTTTCCATTCGTGGATTGGAAAGAACGGATAGAAGAAAGTGGTTGTATATATACATATAGGAAAGAGAGTAATAGTAGCGCAGAAGATAGGAGGCAATTTGAAAAGCTTCAAGATATGCTATTAGAACATAATATGCAACAAATAAACCACATTCCAACAAGAAAGGACAATGTCCTAGATTTAGTATTTGTGAATGAGGTAATGTTAAAGAAATAATAGTGTATAACACGGGAATTTCAGACCGCAATGTCAGAATTATTAGTCCATTCCAAAGCAAGTAAACGCAGAGATAAACAAAGCACAAAACGATGGGAAGGATATGGAAAATATAATTTTTATAGTAAGAATATAAAATGGTCAGAAATAAATGAAGAATTGAACAAAGATGGGAAAAATGTATTCATAAGTGATAACATACAGGTAGATATGGATATACTGTACAAAATACTGGAGAAAATTGTTAAAAAATGTGTACGGAAAAAAAAAAAAACCATCACACATGCATACCAAGAGACAGAAGGATCTTATTTCAGAAAATTAGAAAGTGGAAGGAAAATCTTGCATAAGAAAAAATTGTATGGAAAATGATGGTAATAAAAAGTAAGATAAAAAGGGCAGAACAAAAGATTATGCAGTCGAAAAAAACTGAAAAAAGGGACTCAGAAGAAAGGACACTTCAAAATATCAAGAAAAACCCTAAGATACTTTACTCCTATGAAAAAAAATGAATAAATGGAGATTAGAAATAGGCCCCTCTAAGAATTGAAGGACGGTTAATGAATAAAAAAAGGAAATATGCAACATATTAGCAGAAAAATATAAGAGTGAATTCACGCCAAGAATTGCGAATGAGAATAATGAAACAGAAATGAGAGAAGAAAATATTGAATATCTAACGGATATAGATATAAATGAAACAGATATTGTGCAGGGTATAAGCGAAATTAAAAATGGATTGGCGGCCGGGGCAGATGGAGTTTCAGCGATTTTGTTAAAAAAACTGCACACACTATCGCGAAGCCGCTTGCAATACTGCTAAGACAAAGTGTAGATATGAGCGAGATATATATTAAACATAAATTAGCATAAATAACCCATATTTTTAAAAGTGGATCAAGACTAGAGGCAAGCAATTATAGACCTGTTAGTCTATCGTCATATATTATGAAAGTGTATGAAAGGGTAATAAAAAAGAAAATAATGAATCATTTGGCTAAAAATGATTTTATTTAATATAAGTCAACATGGTTTTGTGCCCAAAAAAAGTACACAAAACCAACTGATAGCACACTATGAAAACATACAAAAATATGATAAATGAAAAAGACTCAGATGTGGGCTATCTAGATTTTGCGAAAGCCTCTGACAAGGTAGACCATAATATATTAGAGAAAAAAATGAGAAAGCATAATATTGTGGAAAAGATAGGAAAATGGATAAAATAATTTTTACAAAACAGAAAACAGATAGTGGTTGCAAATGACGAGAAATCAGATGAAGCTCAGGTAATATCTGGTGTGCCACAGGGTACGGTATAAGCTGCACTGCTGTTTGTTTTTGAGGATCTCAGACATAGACTGTAATGTTAAAGACTCTGTAGTGAGAAGTTTTGCCGATGACACAAGAATAAGTAGAGAAATTACTTGTGATGAAGATAGGAACTCATTACAAAGAGATCTAAACAAAATATATGAATCGGTGGAGATAAAGAGGATGGTATTTAACTCCGATAAATTCGAATCAATAAATTATGGAAACAGAGAAGGAATGGTATTTGCATACAGGGGACCTAATAATGAGACAGTCACAAACAAGGAAGCAATCAAAGACCTTGGTGTAATGTTAAACTTGAATATATTATGCAACGACCAAATAGCAACACTGTTGGCTAAATGTAAAGCAAAAATGGGAATACTATTCAGACACTTTAAAACAAGAAAAGCTAAACACATATTTATGCTTTACAAAACTTATGTATGTAGTACACTCGAGTACTGCAATGTGATATGTTACCCACACTACCAAAAGGATATTGCACAAATAGAGTGTACAAAGGTCCTTTACTGCTAGAATAGAAGAAGTTAAGGACCTTGACTACTGGGAAAGACTGCAATTTTTAAAATTGTACAGTCTAGAAAGGAGAAGAGAACGCTACATGATAATACAAGCATGGAAGCAAATCGAAGGAATTATTGAAAAACATCATGGAGCTAAAAATATCAGAAAGAGCAAGCCGAGGTAGATTAATAGTGCCCAAAACTATACCAGGAAAACTAAGGAAGGCACACAGGACATTAATCCACTACGCGCCAGCATCAATAATGCAGCGGCTATTTAATGCGCTGCCAGCTCATTTAAGAAACATATCACGAGTAATCGTACATGTGTTTAAGAATAAGCTCGATAAATACCTAAGATGCATCCCAGACCACCCAAGACTGGAAGATGCAAAATACACTGGAAGATGTATTAGCAACACTCTGGTGGATATACGATGAACCCAAACACAGAATAAGGCAATAGGGTAAGGCTCTCTCTCTCTCTCTCTCTCTCTCTCTCTCTCTCTCTCTCTCTCTCTCTCTCTCTCTCGCTGCTATGCTTAACATATAAATGAATGCATTAGTTGATTTTTACAGAAATATCGGGATTATGCGAAGTAATTACTGTGCAAGAGGAGAAACCCAATTAATATTTTGAATGCTCTCTATAATCATAATCATACACTTTTTATCGTAGCCTGTTATATTATGCACAGTCAACGGCATAAACGCTGTTTCTTTTTTATCTAGTGGAGACATGACTGACTTTATGACTGAATGCTTTGATGTTTTACTTCTATCCAGCAAATGCAGAATATTTGCATAGGCTGTAAATTTTTTTTTCTTATCCAGTAAATATTCAGATGGGTGTTTTAGAAAGTTAGGATTACTCTCAGTAGTATTTAGAGTGGCATTTCTTTGGATAAGTGCGATGTTCAAGTAACTTTTTTTTTTTTTATTATATTTAGGCACAACATAGAAATGGCAGATATAAAATGAACAAAATGGGGATGATGAATTATCTGTTTGTGGAAAATTCTCTTTGGTCCTTCTCCAGTTGCTCTAGTTTTCTTTTAAACTAGAAATTGTATCTTTTAAAGGGGCCTAAGTATTTTAAGTTCAAAGTTCATACAAGAATATGATTTATAATCAGCATTGCAATAATTACTCTTCGATGAAAATTAAGTTATTATAGGATATTAGCAAATACAAATATAGATGTCAGCATTGAATAGGGTGAGACAGAAGAGAATGGTGTTGTTCTTGATAAGATATTACAGAAAACTTAATAAGTTTGTCATAGATTGTCGGATTTTACCCTCCCTTATTCGCACACGTAGCTGGATCTTCGTTTATGAATATTGTAATGAATTCATTCAATAAAAATATTGACTTAATTAGTAGAGGGAAAATATAGATAGGTTTCTTGGTAGTGTAAGGAAGAAAAAATTTATATATTTCATGACCAATAGTAATTTGGTCGAAAACCTTAAATACTTTATCTTCTTATCAGTCATTGGTTAGATTGAAGCATCCCTCTTAATCAGTGATTTTTAACAGGAAATTAAGTTACACATAGTTGTAACCCCCCGTCTAGATTCTTGGTAGAAAGACACTTACAACTTGAAATTATTTAAATAATTATTAGTGGAGAAAAATTCAATATTATTTCATGAAGAGTAGATGATTCGAGAAAGATCGGATGATTTTCGTTCTAATACGGGTGTTGTTTATAGAGTTAATTGCTAATGTGTGTGTGTGTGTATTTGTGTGTGTGTGTGTGTGAAAGAGAGAGTAGGAGATCAGCCGACTGTTATGATACTACCGTTAGGAGAGTTAGTGGGTCCTTTGACTGGCCAGACAATACTATATTAGATCCCTCCCTCTGGTTACGGCTATTTTTCCCTTGCCTACACATACACCGAATAGTCTAATCTATTCTTTATACATTCTCCTCTGTCCTCATACACCTGACAACATTGGGATTGCCAAACAATTCTTCTATATTCAACGGGTTAACTACTACCCTGTAATTGTTCAGAGGCTACTTTCTTCTTGGTATGGGTAGAAGAAACTCTTTAGTTATGGTAAGCCGCTCTTCTAGGAGAAGGACACTCCAAAATTAAACCATTGTTCTCTAGTCTTGGGTAGTGCCACGGCGTCTGTACTATGGTCTTCTACTGTCTTGAGGTAGAGTTCTCTTGCTTGAGGTTCACTCGGGCATACTATTCTATCTTATTTCTCTTTCTCTTGTTTTTTTTTTTTTAGTTAACATTTTGTAAATGAAAAATCTATGTTAATGTTTTTACTCATTTTGAAATATTTTATTTTATTTGTTCATTACTTCTCTTGTAGTTAATTTATTTCCTTGATTCCTTTCCTCACTTGGCTATTTTCCCCGTTGGAGCCTTTGGGCTTATAGCATCCTGCTTAGCTAGTAATAATGATAACTAGAATGGGCACTCAGTAGAGTGTATATCTTCGCTTATATCATGTTGTTTATTTCAAGATAGTCAATTGAATTATGCACATTTTGGTACTAGTTTCATGCAAATAGGATAAAAATTGACCACGATATAGCAAAAGGACTTTTTTTGGCCTTTTTGTTACCTTAACCGTAACCTTTGACCCAATCAGTTTCAAAAAGTAAAAGTTCCCTTGGATCATGGTCAATTACCCCACCAAATTTCATGAGATTGTTGTATATCACAAGATTAGCAATGGAATTACCCATATTTTGACACTAGTTTCAAGCAAATCAAATAAGAATTAGCCACGATATGGTGAAAAGACGTTTTTAATCTTTTGTTGACCTTGCCCGTGACATTTGACCCAATCACCCCCAAAATCTAATCAAGCTGTACTTAATCATGATCAATCACCCCTCACAATATCATGAAATCCAGTCAAGTAGACCATGAGTTATGCGACTCGCAAGCAAATAGAAAGACAGACATACAAACATACCCCTTATCAAAACGCAACTTTCACAACGAAGTTGGTGAAGGTAGTAATACATGGGAAGAATATACTTATTAAATAACTGTTGTAAAATCTTATATTGTTGGTGGAGAGATTATCTCTTCGAGAAAACAATGTTTCGAATCGATCATAATTTGACGTGGTTCAATGTGGTGTAAATCCTCTTTGACTTTGGAATTAAATTTGATTTACCATATCAAGATTTAAATCTGTCGTTTTTCATTCGCACAAAACCTCTCCGTTGCATTGTGTCGTTGTTCAATATCCGCGTTACTATGTTGGATCTCGAACTCAGCTTCTTCCTGTATGATGCACGTATTTTATTAATAAAATTTCATTAGTCCTTCACCTTGAGTGGGTTAAACATCTCGTTTAAATTTTATGTTAGTTATTTAACTGTCTTTTTTTAACCTCATTAAGTCATTGGTATTCATTACACAGAAGAATTATGTCAAATATATCTAAGCAAGTAGATGTAAGCTAAATATACATGCTATTACATAGACAGGAATCTAAATATATAAAATAGAAATATCAAGTATTGTTTGTTTTGTATAGATTAAAGATTCAGAGATACAGAGAATGATTCTTGAAGGGTGCTAATGTAGTTTTGTTCATCTACTGTATATACTTCGGTTTTTATTCAGTGAAATATTTGTTCATCATATACTGTACGTGTCCTTTTTTTAAAACATGACATTTCGTTTCTTGATTCAATTCTCTGTCTAATCTCTGCTCTTCTTCCTTTAGAAAGTTTAGACTATACTATGTACCTGATAGCGTTTTGTGCCCATATTTAGCTTACTAGAATTTAGGTGATACAAGAGGCTGTGGGGAGCTTAAGTCCTATGTCCCCAAAGCGTTGCCCACTGTTTGAAAACAGTTTTAAAAGACAGTGGCAAGAGTATGGCCCTGTGCTAGAAAGCGTTAAGTCTAAACATGTAGATCTTCACCTATGGAGAGCAATTCTTGAATATAACAAAAAATTAATATAAGTAAGTAACATTATTATAGTTTACGAATCATCCTCTATTTATTACAGGTATCTTAGAATTGCTTTTAATACTTGATTTACTATCTGGTTTCCTTTCAATTATTCAAATGATCCAAAAGAGGCCAGTTGAAGGTAAAACTGCCAAGCAAACACTCGTTCTATCCCTCTTTCATCTTTTCATATATTTATGGGCTGAACTTTATAAGAGTTGTTGAGGCTGTGTACCAGTATTAATATACTAGAACCTTGAACAAAACTTCATTGAAGAGGAACATCATTGACTGAGTCACATTCTTCATCCCATATCCTTTTATTTCAGGGGCTATATTCGACAAGGACTCTAGAGAGATTCAAGGCGCGTTTCTTCACGCAATGAACGAGTATAATCTGAATTCGACCAGCAGGCGTTCTCAGCTACATGCCTATGTTGATATCATTAACACTGCAGACGCTTTCAAGATATCTAGACTTAGTAAGTAATATGTTACGCTTTATATCAGAGGGAGGATAAATTCTCTGGTAAAAAAAATCTGGAGTTTCAGCCTTCCTGTCTATATACAAAAATTTTAAAATTTCATTATATTTTATGGATTGAAACATTTGTAAAGCTGTTTAGATTGTAGGTAATGTATTTGAGTACTTTCAAAGGAAATATTTTTCACATACTTAAAATCCGTTAAGAGGTAGATCCTATGATGCAAGAGTCAATTTTTAATAACCTCTTTTATATATATATATATATATATATATATATATATATATATATATATATATATATATATATATATATATATATATATATATATAATCGTCTCTTTCTCGAGCTTTCAAATCAGTACTTCATCTTCTACTTCACGTATCATCGTCCTCAACCATGTAGACCTGGGTATTCCAACTCTCCTAGTGACTTGTGGAGCCCAATTAAAAGTTTGGTGAACTCATCTCTTATGGGTAGTGTGAAGAGCGTGCCCAAACCATTTACATCTACCCCTCACCATGACCTCATCCACATAAGGCCCTCGAGTAATGTCACTTGTCGATTCATTTCTAATGCTGTCCTTCCATTTGACTCCCAATATTCCTTTGAGGGCTTTGCACTCAAATCTACAAAATCTGTTGAATATTGTTTCATTGTCATACCAAGACTTATGTCCATGCAGTAACAAAAATTTTACTGAACTGATTTATAGCCTAATTTTCACATGTAATTTCAGGTGATTTGATATCCGAATTTTACTTAACCTTGCCACTGTTTAATTTGCTTCTTTCCGTCTATCCAGTTTTATAGATACTGTATTAAAAATAATAGTTACTAAATATATAAAAGATTCTACCGCATTAATCCTTCTTTCTTCCAATGATATTTCAGCTTCTATTGCATATTTCAGTCTCATCATCTCTGTCTTTCTTGCATCAATCTTGCGCCCAACCTCACCTGATATTACATGCATTTTTGTAAGCAAGCATTTCAAATCCTGTGGTGTCTTGCTAATAAGGACAGCATCATCAACATACTCTAGGTCAGTTAATTTCATATTACCAATCTAGTCTAATAATTTTCACCCCCCCCCTCACTGTTCTACGCACATTATTACAAAACCCTTGAGAACTATAAACATCAGTTACAACACATTCCCTTGGAAGACTCCGCTGTTCACTATAAATTCGTTTGATAGGACTCCACTAATATTAACTTTGCACTTGCTATGCTCATGAACAGACTTAATAAAATGTATATATTTAAGGGGAACTCCATTTTAACGCAGGACTCTCCACAAAACTGGCCGGTGCACACTATCAAATGCCTTTTTTTAGTACACAAATGCCATCAAAAGTGGATTTCTATGTTATACACATTGCTGCATATGTCTTAAAATGAAAATTTTACCAGTATAACGTCTACCTTTTCTAAATCCTGCATATTCATCTCTCCGCATTTCATCAATCTTTCTCTCTAGTTTCTTTGGAATAGTCATAATATGTATTTTCATGATAACTGACATAAGTGTGAAGCCTCTGTAATTATTGCAATCTGTCAGGTCTCCTTTTTTCGTCATTTTCACCAACACTCCTAAACCCCATTCATCAGGTTTTGCCTCTACCATCCACATTCTACAAAATAGTCTTTTAAGTATTCTGGGAGTCACTTTATTTTTGGCCAATATCATCTCAGCAGTTATTCCATCGTATTTAGGGGTAACCATCTACTGAGTTTTTAGTGATATCTTCGACTTCATATGCATTGAATTTATTCATGAACACATCAAGATCTTCTTCAGCTCCAGGTATATCTGTGAAATTATTCCCTTCATATATCCTATTCATTACCTCACTAAAGTGTTCTATCCACTGTTGCCTTTCTTCATCTTCTGTGGTTATAACAGACCCATCTCTCATTTTGATGGGTATATGCTTCTTCTTCTTTGACCTGGTAAAGATTTCATTAATAATTTTATGAGCAATTCTTACACCACAGCCACTCCCTGAATTCATAGCTTTGTCAGTCTCATCTGCTTTCCTGTCTAGATATTCTCTACAGTAATTCCTGGTTTTTCTTTGGACCTCTACCTTGTAATTTGCATTAATTCCTCGAAAACGTTCAACAATTAATTTCTGTCTTTGTCTCCTTTGCATAATATAACGAGTAGTATTTGATATCCATGGCTTTCTCCTTGTAACCGCATGTCCCAAAATTTCACTAACAACTGACTGATATATGTTCTTAATATCACACCATTCTTCATTAACTGTCTGTCCTTTGTCTCCTAAACTCTGTAAGATTGCAAATAGATTTCTACATTCAATTGCAAATGTTTCTCTGTACTCAAATTCTAGAAGCTTAGTTGTATCAAAACTAGGTATTATATATACTTTTCTGTTGGGTGCTCTCAGTTTTATTATCAGTGTGGCAATAAGGACCTGGTGATCACCACCAATATTTGCACCTTTATACCTTATTATATTTATGAGAGTTTTACTTTTCTTTTTATTATTAGCTATGTGATCTATTTGATTTTTGTAATTGTCACATGCACATATATACATTATATATTACATATATAATTGGAATCGTATATATATATATATATATATATATATATATATATATATATATATATATATATATATATATATTCATATTGTACGATGGTCCCGTGTCTGGGAACCAAACATATAGTATTACATATATTACGACTGACAAGCTATACAACCTCTCGAGTTCCAAACTCAACTGTTTGTTTTTACAATAAATCTGTTACACTTGAAAATATGAACACCCGAGTTCTGAGACTGTTAAACAACTCCCAGACAGCAATATACAAAACACTGAATATCCAAAGGTCTCTTTAAGTACACTCGAAACAACACTGGGTAATTATTATTAGAATTATTGAAAACCACCTCTTACTTCGATTCGTTAACAGGATACGAACGAGTATGAAATAAACCCTAGTGATTGAAATAATACACTCTTTATAACAATAGATATATTCTCTATAAATTACAACACTTTGAAAGAATTCACATACAAAACAAAAATAAATCATTTGATATATTAAGTCCAAACAATACTTACATTGAGACAAAAATGTTATGCTCTGAAAATTTTATAATTACTTGACTCGAAATATTAAATCTGAATAAAACCATAGACAAAGACAAAAGGAATATTACTTATACAATCACTTGTTCCACTTCGAATTAAATTTTACACACTATTTAATTAGTCTTAACACTCAATGAATATAGTTAACCAGATAACGATACAAATACCTTTCACGTTACTACAGGGCCAGTTACAAAAACTTTGATAGAATTTTTATAAATACTCACTATGTTTACAAAAACCCATCACACCAAAACGTTGAGATTTCACTGAACACTTTTAAAACAATACACTGAGAGGCGTGTGAGAGAGGGGAAGATGGCTATGACAGAAGGTTGGAATTCTCTATCTGATCTATGCATTCCTGGGATCACTTGTATATGAAACTTAGCTACTTTCAGAAATTTCTAATAGATCTGGAAACGTGGGGGGTCGGTCTAAGGGCGTAGGGTTGCCAAAAAATACTCTTGAACACGTACTGATGCATCACGAGACGGCTCTCTCTCTAAGCTAGCTCCGCTCACCCTTTATCCTCGAAATAAAAAAAAGAAGATAAGATGTAACACTAGGATTATTGGGATCCAATACCTCAGGAAAAATATAAAAGAAGATTACATAAGCCCTTGTTCATAACTCGTATGGTCATATAACCCTCTAAAATAGATTATGTAAGACTTCGTAGCCAAATACTTGATATAACAATTCAATTCTTAAAAACACCGAAAATTTACATGTACTGACTTGAATAAAGAATACAAATAAATTAACGGTGAAAGTCTTACGCGATTTACATTATAAACTTATACCTACATGAGAGGAACTCATCTTAAGAGCTGGCTAACCTCTGTAATGCACATATGAGATCATAATAAAATACACGAATAAAGTACTGTATTTACTCTACACTAGACCAGCTTCGTAAGGGTATATATATACATATACATATATATATATATATATATATATATATATATATATATATATGTATATATATATATATATATATATATATATATATATATATATATATATATATATATATATATATATTTGTGTGTGTGTATCCAGTATGCAGTTAATTCTCAGAATTTTGCCTTCACCATCTCAAGGCTCATCACTGCACATTATTCTTGAAGTTTTATTTCAGCTGTTGCCTGATTGTGAAATTATCATTATGATAAGGTAATTGAATCAGCGGAACCTTTTCCGTTCAAAATTGCAACAATATTTGTATACTGAACATGCTGACACAAGTCTTTCTTACAATTTATTGTGACATATATTTTAACGTTGTTACTGAAGTTAAGATATTTTATATTCTCCATTTATTATTTTTCATATACCGTAATTTATTTTTTTTCTTATTCTCTTCCTTCATTGGTATATTTTCCTATTGGAGCCCTTAGGCTTTTAGCATCCTGCTTTTCAAACTATGATTATAGCTCAGCTAGCCATAATAATAATAATAATGATAATTCGCTATGTATGTATGTATGTATGTATGTATGTGAATATATATGTATATATGATATATATATATATATATATATATATATATATATATATATATATATATATATATATATATGAAATGACAATACATTGATAAACCCATGACCCAAGGGATCATTGGAGAGTTGGAGTGTGATGTCAGCCATAATAGGATGTGAAAATAGACTAAGGTAAATCATTGCATAGGTAACATTTATTTATGTCTTGTCAACATGTCACAAGCATCCCGTGAGAAACAGTTGACCTCTTGATCTCTACACCGAACCACCTGGCTTCCGATTATAATCCTATGTGATCATATTTGTAGTAAATGCTGAGATAACTAATGTCACGTTAACGACGCAAGCCTATTGTAAATCAGTTCTATTCATCTTTTCATACAGAATGGTCTTCCGACCAAACCATCCATACTCCAGTGATGAAGCGCTAACAATAAATTGTTTAAAGTTAACTTAACTGTGACTTATTCTAAGAAGTAACCTACAAGTCTAAATAATTCTATATCACAGTGTAAAGATATGAGACAGAACAACAAATGTGTGCGTATAACATTCTCACACCAACTATTGGTGGCAGCGGTTTCAACTATAACAACCAGAGATTACAACTTTAACAACCAGAGATTACAACTATAACAATCAGCGGATACAACTGTAATAATTAGCAGTTACATCAGTAATGAATCTACAATTACGACGAAGTATCTACATCTACCGAAGTAGTGAACTCATTGAATGTCAATTATAAATCATATATAAACTTAGGAACTGGATCTTCAATCAACATACATCATTAAAACATCCTAAGAATACGGAGAAATGTCCTTCATTTATATCATCAGGAAGTAAAACATTCAACAACGCACGACGAGAAATCATCACCCAGCTAAACTCTTGCAAAACGAGAGGGAGAGAGAGAGGAACTGACGTCATCGGATCTTCGCCATATATACAGAAGCTAAGTACATTCTTTATTCATTCAGTTTTTTGCAGTGAAGTGTTTTATGTCACGAGTCGATCGTCCATTATTGCTGGGGTGAATTATTTGCAATCTTCATTTTCCTTTATTAAAGGAATCTATATTCAACTTCGAATTCTCGTCTAGAATTTTTTTCTCTTTGTGCTAATTCCGTTTTCTTTCAGAAGTTCTCGGGAAATATCTTTGTCTTAATATCATTATATTGGGGGATTTTATTATAATCTGCAACATATCTTTATTGTATAGTGCTTATGCGTTTACGCAGTGGACGTCTGTATTCATATAGATATTTTGATAGGATCGCAGGGAATCGTAGTGATAGAAAAAAAAGTAAAGTTAACATGACGCCACCTGTGAATCCCAGTGACCCCACTCCCGGACCAAGTTACCCCACTCCCAGTAACCCTAATCCCGTTTTAACTTTAGTAAGTGCACGTTCAGCTATCCTTCCTTTACAAGGTCGGGTCAATGGGTTTTTACCTCAGAATGTCTAGTCATGGATATCATCTGTAGACGCTCATTTAAACGCAAAACGTATCACAGACCCATCTGTACAATTACAAGAAGCTAAAAGTTTTATAGACTTTGCTAAAAGAAATGCAAGTGCATATCTTAGGGGAGTTTCTCTTCAAGAGGCAGTTACATGGGACGATTTCAAAGTTAGGCTACGTGCAATATATGGCGGTGAAGAAGCTTTAGATGTAGTTTTGACATTAAGAAATACACTTAATCAAGCCTCTATGACCCCGCTTAATGTTATAGAATGAGCGGCTCTCATTGCAGATAGGCTTAATGAATATCAGGATATTTTAGATAATTCCACATGGGTTACAGGAGATAACATCGCTGTGAAAGATTTCTTACGACTAATGTATTTAACTTGCATGACAATTATATTGCCAGAGGCTTTAGTGCGGTGTTTTGATAAAAAACTAACGTCTGAAATTACAGAATTAGATGTATATAAACAGATAAAGAAACACATGTCTAAGTGTACTGATCTTGATCCCTTGTTTACTCAAGTTTTGCAAAAAATGAAACTAAACCACAACAAGTAAACTTAGGTAATAATAATCAAGTTGCAGGGATGACGTGTTATAATTGCAAACGTCAAGGTCACTTGATTGCAGACTGTGGAACGAGATTTTGTTCGATACATAATAGTTCAACACATTCATATAGTCGATGCTACTCGCGAAATCAACAACAGAATCCTAGAAACGCCCAGTCAATTCCCCAGTCAATTCCATATGGAAATAAAAAGAAAAACTCTCATTTCAATAAAAAGAAACAACGTAGTTAAAAAAAAAAAAAAAAAAAAAACAAATAGTGCTTCAAATAACTCTGTTCCTGGGCCGTCTAGCCAGAACTCGCAAGGTCAGGCGAATTTTCAGAATGTGCAATGCAAAGCAAATACCACATAATTAACTCCAATGAGAGTGATGTTGGGTCATTTGTATCAACTTCCTTTGTATCAAATAATCAATTTAATAATTTATCAGATCATTGTGAGGCAATAGATTTTCCTATGAAACACACGGCCGAATCCAATAAATCAGTGCAGGTTCCCGTAGATTTGCAACAAATTCACGCAATAATAAGCCGAAATGAATTACGACCAACATTATATGCTGTAAATTTAGAACACCGATCCTTCACATTGTTTTTTTGACTCTGGTAGTCCACGTAATATCATGGATTTGAGGACTCATCACTTGTTATTTTCGAACTTCCCTATAGAGAAGTCCGTAGTAAGGCTCTCAGGTATAGGAAATAATGAATTAATTGTAATAGGAGTAACTCATGTTCAGTACAAGGTCCGTAAGCACACATTTGCCGATACCTTTATTGTTGTACAAAACATTGATATGTATCCAGCTGTAATTATAGGATACCCGTCTATTTGCAATCAAAACATTATCTTACCCCCTGCCAAACACGGCGTGTATATCAAAGGAAAATTCTATAAGTCTTCTAATACCTTAAATTCAGTTTTGGATAAAAAGGCAACGACAAATAAAACAATACCGTACGTTGAAGAACCAATCACTTGTCTCATGCATAAAGAAATAATATACGCGACCCAACAGAATTCTTGTTAACCCGTGATATCATCTTGCACACGATCTATCGAGCCGAACGTAACTTCGAATATAATAGTGCGAGTAAAGAAAACTTTACCGGGATCTGAAATATTAATCCTTTCAGACACTTTGAAAACTAACGGATTGTCCGTCACACAAGCTATAAATACAGTCGGCTCACAATAACAATGTAATGTTGAAGTCTGTAATCATTTAAATACCACTTTAGTAATTCACAAAAATCAACATATCTTGTATGTAGAAGTTTATAAACATCGTATTCTTACCTTCGCTGAAATCAATCACGCTCAATCAGTTGCGGATGAATTCCTTTTGCAATCTATTAAAAATAAAATCAATAAAGACAGTCAAGAAGAGGAAATTCAGCAGAAATTTTTTGTTCTTCTAACTAAATATCATGATGTTTTCTCCACTACGGATGGATCCTTAGGTAAAACGTATGTTATAGAACACCAAATGAGGTTAAAAGACAAGCAGAAAATTATCTATGTACCCTCGTACAGACTCCCTATGAAATTCCAGAATGAGATAAATGATGAAGTAGGTAAAATGCTAGAAGAAGGAGTCATTAGGAAATCGAACAGCCCTTATAATTTTCCATTAATAGTTGTACCCCATTAATAGTTGTACCGAAAAAAGATCGAACATGGCGTATCTGCGTAGACTTCCGTCGCTTAAATGAGGAAACGATCCCTGATCGATTCCCAGTACCATGTACTGACGATATTTTATCTTTGCTAGGTCAGAACAAATATTTTACCAGTTTGGACTTACTTAAAGGCTTTCACCAGATATCATTAGAAGAAAATAGTATCCCATACACTGCCTTCAGCACAGCCAGGGGACATTATGAATTTTTACGTATGCCTTTTGGTTTACGTTGTGCTCCCATAACATTTACTAGAATGATTAACATAGTGTTTGGAGACTTGTTAGGTGACATATTGCATGCCTATATGGACGACCTTGTAATCGTTTCTAATACTTTAGAAGAACATCTACGTAAACTGGAACTATTGCCACAGAGATTAAGGCAGCATAACTTAAGGGTAAAGATTAGTAAGTGTGAATTTTTCAAAACAGAATTAGTCTATTTAGATTTTACGGTGTCTAGCCAAGGTCTTAAAGTAGTCCACGATAAGATGTCGGCAATCCAAAATTTTCCGATACCTACTAATGTCAAGGGAATACAGCAATTTCTAGGTTGTAGTGGATATTACAGGCGTTTTATACGCAATTATTCAATAATGGCCGCTCCCCTAACTGATCTTACGAAGAAGGGCATAGATTTCATATGGTCTGAGCAGCATCAACAGGTATTTAATACCTTGAAAGATGAACTGTGTAGTTCTCTTATCTTAAAATTTCCTGACTTCTGTAAAGAATTCTTCATTGCAACAGACGCCTCAGACCTAGGAGTAGGTGGGGTATTGCTTCAGCAATATGACAAACAGTTTTTCCCGATAGCTTTTTATTCACGTAAACTGAGACCTTCCGAAAGTAAATACGCAGTAATAGACAAGGAAGGGCTAGCTATTGTTAATTCACTAGTGGATTTTAAGTTCATAATATACGGTTATCCCGTCAAGGTTCTTACTGATCATAAGCCCCTAACTGACTTCTGTAAAGGCTTTAGTCACAGCCCCAAACGAACTCGGTGGCATTTGATCAGACCCCAACTGGGATATTGTCATACCTACGGTACTAAGTACTCTGAATCACTCATATCATGTATCTATTAAAATGTCGCCGCACGAGGCACTGTACGGTACCCCAGCTAGAACGCCTTTCCATGTATTAACACCTGCAACTAATTTATCAAATCCTTTAAAGGAAGTTATAATGCAAGCATAAGTCGTTATGATATCCTTCGAAAGAATTTAGAAGAATCACAAATTATAATGAAAAGGAATCATGATAAAATAGCGAAGCCAGCTAAAACATATACCGTGGGTGATAATGTTTACATACAGGTAAATGTATGTAAAGGACTCAATTACAAACTGACACCTAAGTTTGAAGGCCCATTTAACATTTTGGAAACATTAACGGCCAATAGATTTAGAGTTCAAAACGTATCCCAACCCATTGATGAGAGAAATGTACCATTGGCTCACATAAGAAATTGAAATAAGAGAGAAGGAAGTGAGGAAAATTTTTGTATTTATGAAACTTGTATAATATTTGTATGTAAAAATTTTTTCTTCTTGATACAGGAGTAATTACATATATTTTTCTCATTGCAGGTTTCCAAATGAAGTTTTTATTGTTTGGAGTGATATTGTTCGCTCAGACATTTTTTTCGTGGGGGAAGAGCCCTAAAACTAAAAATATAGATTTTAAATATGACACTATAGTAGAGAGAACAGAAGACGTTTTATTACAGCAAGCAATATAATTATAGAAGTTAATATGCAAGCGATTTTCCTCCCAGAGAATGACGTCACTAGCTTAATGAGGGACCTGTAAAGGTTTGCTGCTTCATTAAATGAAATGCATAAATGACATTTTCCTTTTAATACAGAGAGTTCGCTTGCACCAACACTAAGCGTAGCAGAAATGCTATAATACGACTTGCAAAATAAGAATGACGAGGCAGAAGCTCTGGCTCGTGACCTACTGATGTGGACAGAGCGACACACTAACCTTGAAAAACGTAACCCGTTTATTTTTGCTGCACTAAACATCTTTGGATCTGTTGCAAGTTCAGGCTTAGGAATTTCAAATCGTCTTAAAATTAGTAATCAAAATAAGAAAATTGAGTTTTTAGAACATGAAAACAAACTAGTTTTATCAGAACTAAGGAATCAATTAACATCAATTAATCAAATAATGAGTTTGGTGAACGAACATTCTAGTAATATCAGTCAGATTATGGCAGTACAAAACTTGCTGGCAACGTTAACGTATTATAATTAAAAAATAGATCATATCCATACTAAAATTTCACATTTTATTGAGAAATAAAAAGACTATGTGGAAGCTATTACGTTAGCAACTAAAGGTGTTTTATCACCTCATCTTTTGCCAATAAAAGACCTAATGTTAATTTTGGAGAACGGACGGAAGAAAATAGGTCATGTTCCTTTGTTAGACGCTCATAAGTTAGAATTTTATTATAGCTTAATTACAGTAAGCGTTGAAAATTACAGGATCATGATTACAGTTCCTTTTGATTCTTCCGATGCCTGGCAATCATACAAAATATCACCATTCCCAACTTTCATGACGAATAACTCAAGTCCAGTAATATCCAGTTTGACAGGACACGTATTGATTTCCCCTGATAAGGAAACATATTAGGTGCCCAAAAAACACTTTTAAAATGTTTATAAAATGCAATGTCCTGGAGTCTCTTCAACTACATATTACTAGTTTACTGACCGCTTTTCACACAATTCACAGTTCCAGACAATTTTACCCCCCGAGTCAAGTGAAATGGCCAATTTCAAACGGCTCTAAATGTAAATCTAAGCAATAGGAGTGTTGTTTGGACATGAAAACATATTTTTAACGTAATTTTAATGTTCAATTACTTGAAGGTAGCTGTCCGAGCTAATGTAATGACAATACATTGATAAACCCATGACCCAAGGGATCATTGGAGAGTTGGAGTGTGACGACAGCCATAACAGGATGTGAATATAGACTAAGCTAAATCATTGCATAGGTAACATTTATTTATGTCTTGTCAACATTTCACAAGCATCCCGTGAGAAACAGTTGACCTTTTGATCTCTACACCGGAGCCACCTGGCTTCCGATTATAATCCTATGTGATCATATTTGTAGTAAATGCTGAGATAACTAATGTCACGTTAACGACGCAAGCCTATTGTAAATCAGTTCTATTCATCTTTTCATACAGAATGGTCTTCCGACCAAGCCATCCATACTCCAGTGATGGAGCGCTAACAATAAATTGTTTAAAGTTAACTTAACTGTGACTTATTCTAAGAAGTAACCTACAAGTCTAAATAATTCTATATCACTTTAAAGAGATATGAGACAGAACAACGAATGTGCGTGTATAACATTTTCACACCAACATATATATATATATATATATATATATATATATATATATATATATATATATATATATATATATATATATATATATATATATATATGTATATATACATGTATCGGTAAACATTTTTATACATTTTAGATATTAATATATAAAGAGGGACAAAATAAAATTGTTACAGTTTCTAAAAATACAGGTATTTTTGCAAGATTTTTTTTTCACCAGACGTGGACAATGTGTCAAAATTGTTTTGTACCAAAGCATTCTCAGATTGATAAATTTTTGCCTACTATAGTCATTGATTTATGATATGTTCACTCCAGGTCCCTCGCTGCTGCGGGACATTCGCCACTCTCACATTGAAATTGTTGACAGCTCTCTCCAACATGTTGTTAGGAATTCTCAAGATCTCTATCCTTATGTTTTTCTTTCCATTTGTCAATTGAGTCTGGATTGTCCCCATACACTCTCTTCTTCAGGTAGCCCCATAGAAAGTAGTCCAGCGGGCAGAGATCAGGGGAGTAGGGCGGCCATGGATTGTCGGTCCACTTTGAGATTAGTTGGTCACCAGTAAAGTGTTTCCTAAGGTAGTGAAGAATTTGGTCAGAATAATGAGGTGTTCGTGTGAAAACCTCTCCTCCTTAATGCTTTAATGGAGCATCTATGAAGCATTTCGATGTATCGGTCTGAATTCACTATCACTAGATGACCATTCTCTTCTTCAAGGAAGTATGGGGCAAAAATACCATTCTTTCCAGTTGCACACTATACTGTTTTTTCTCACACGTAGAGGTTTTTTAACATGTTTATGAGGCTGTTAATTGGCCCAAAACCTAAAGTTTTGCTTATTCACATGCCCTCTCAAATGGAAGTGCGCCTCGTCGCTGAACAGAAGTTGAGGGTAATTCTCAATACGCTCACTAATGGTTTGGACAAACTCAAAGCATTCAGTCTTGTTGGCTACAGTTTGTGCTTGAAGAATCTGAACCTTAAAAGGAAACAGCTTTAAGTCACTGTTAATGATTCATCGCACAGATGTCCTGGAAATGCTCACTTCCTGTGACAGCCATCTGGTGGACTTGCCCAGACTATTGCAAGTGGTCCCTCATGTCTGTAATGTTGGCCGGCATGCACGCTGTGACTTTTGGACCACCATGGCCTTTGTGTTTGTTAATCACACTTCCGTGTTTCTGAGCTTTTCTACCAAGCAAGTGATAGTATGACGATGTGGAATTTTCTTCTCCGGATGTTCGCGTCGGACCTGTCTTTGAACCAGTGTAGGCGACTTAGTGCTAAATATAGCTCCACAATTCTGGTTCTCTCTTCCACTGAAAAGTGGTTGTAGTGGTCCATCCTGCTGTCAGACAAAACTTGCAAGTCTTCTGTCTACCTCACCTGAAAATAAGAAAATTTATATTCCTAGAAAATATGAATTTTTTTGTCTCTTTTTGTGGCCCGCCCTATATATACTGTATATATATTCTATATATATATATATATATATATATATATATATATATATATATATATATATATATATATATATATATATATATATATATATATATATATCTATATATATATATATCTGTATATATATATATATATATATATATATATATATATATATATATATATATATATATATATATATATATATATATATATATATATATATATATACATACAAACACACACATATATATATAAATTATATGCATATATATATGTATATATAATGTATATATATATATATATATATATATATATATATATATATATATATATATATATATATATATATTATATATAATTATGTACATATACTGTATATATAATGTGTATATATATATATATATATGTATATATATATATATATATATATATATATATATATATATATATATATATATATATGTATATATATACATATCATTGTCATCATCATGAGCTGCAACTAGTCCACTGCAGAATAAAGGCCTCAAACATCTCCTTTCACTTTCATCTGTTTATGGTGTTGCTTGTCAGTTTATACCCTAAAATTTTCTTAGTTTGTCAACCCATCATCTTCTCTTCCTTACCTTGGTTCCTTTTAAATCTCTAGGTACCCATCATATTATTCTTAATGTCCATCTGTTATCTGTCATTCGCATTTAATGTCCTGCCCATGTCCATTTCTTTTTCTTACATGTTGCTAGAATATTTTTTATTTTAGTTTGCTTCATGTATGTCTCTTAGTGTTATTCCCATTATATTCTTTCCATAGATCTTTTATTTCTATGGCTTTATTAAAACTCCAAGTTTCTGATACGTGAGTTAATACTAGTAGGACCATCTGATAACATCCTTTTCTTTTAGAAAGCATGGCATTTTACTTTTCATAATTTCATTTTGTTTACCAAAACCTCTCCATACCATGCATATCCTTACTTTAATTTCGGTCTTATGTCTTAGGAAAAAACCATATCTCTCTCAAGTTTGTATATTCATTAACAATCTCTAGAGGTTAGTCCATGATACTTATTTGTTGTGTCTGCTTTTTCATTGAACATTATCTAAGTTTTAACTCATATTTATTTTCCTCTGCAAATTTTAAGTTGTTTAGGTATTCCGCATTAATGTTAATTCCTACATTTTCCCATCCTAAATTCTTAGAAACTTTCAAGCATGTTGTGAATAATGTAGAAGAGATGGGGTCTCCCTGTCTAACCCGTTCTCAATCAGAATTTTTGTCAATATCTTTCTATAGTTTTAAAGTGACTGTGATTATCGTACGGATATCTTCAAATGTTCTAACATAAGATTTATCTTTTCCTTTTCTCTGGGTTTCATTACTACTGAAGTTTTGACAGAATTAAAAGTTGTCTCATAGTCTATAAATACCATATATAGTGGTTTGTCATACTTTGTTGATTTTTCCGTTAACTAGTTTATTACATGGATATGGTCAGTTATTGAATACCCGCTTCTAAAGCATGCCTGCTGTCTTGTTTGATAAAAGTATGGATGTTTTTCTATTTGGCCTACCTACTTTTTATGAATTAGTATAACAAGAAATTTTTTCCAAGCTGCAGACATTTTGTGTAAAGTTCAGAGAGTTTTACTATTATGAAATCTCCATTTTTAACAAATCATTTGTTAGGTCATCTCCTGCTTATTTGCCTCTCTTCATATCTTTTAATGATTTCCCTACTTCACCTACTGCTACTTTTGGTAACAGCTTAGGTGTTTCAATATATTTAATGGGAAAGTTATTTCTTATATCACCAATGTATACTATTGTTTAGAAATCCTTTGTAATATTTGTTTCTCCATCTGTTTTGTTAATATTTCTGTTTTTATCATTTGAATCTAATATACATTTGGGCACTGTTCCAAATCTTCCTTTCATTAATTATATACTTTCTTTAGTGTTTCCTCAGTTTTAGTCTGATTATTTTAACAAATGCCTTGGCTTTTTAGTTTAATTATTTTTGGATAATTTTGCTATTTTACACTCATATGCATAAGTACAGTATGAAATGTATGCATGCACACACACACACACACACACACACACACACACACATATATATATATATATATATATATATATATATATATATATATATATATATATATATATATCTATATATATATATACATATATATATATATATATATATATATATATATATATATATATATATATACATACATATAGATATATATATGTATATATATATATATATATATATATATATATATATATATATATATATATATATATATATATATATATATATATATATATATATATATCTATATATATATATATATATATATATATATATATATATATATATATATATATATATATATATATATATATATGTATGTATATATATATATATATATATATATATATATATATATATATATATATATATATATATATATATATATATGTATTTATTCTTACGAAGCTGGTCTATTGTAGAGTAAATATTGTAGTTTATTAATGATTCTATTTATATTTCATATATTTGTTTTAATTTCTTGTGTCACGTAAGACTAAAAGGTGATTATTGTATTCATTGTATTAGGGTGATTGTTGACATTGTATAACGTTTTTTGTAATGTGAACTGGTTAGCTATTATTCGTTAAGAGTCAAAATTGAACATTGTATTATTTCAGAGTTATTTCAAGCATTTGTATTATTTTCATTGCATTGTTTCTTTTCCTAGCTTAATGTTATTCAGCTATAATAGTTCAAGTCAAGTTCTTTTATAATTTCACATCGTAACATTTTGTCTTATTCTAGGTTTTGTTGAGACTTAATATTTTTTCCAGTGACTAATTTTATGTAAAATCTTTTCAAGGTGTTGTAATTTACATAGAATATATTTATTTTTGTAACGAATGTATTATTCCAATCATCACTATTTAAACTAGATTTCTGCTCGATTCCTGTTAAGAACCACAGTGAGAGTTAAATAAGTGTGATTAATACTTGAAGATAATTACCAAGTTTAGTTTTGAGTGTGCCTAAGAGACCTTTGGATATTCAGTGTTTTATATATTGCTGTCTGGGAGTTATTTAACGGTCCCAGAATTCGGGTATTAATGTTTTCAAGTGTAACAGTTTTAATGTAAAAGCAAACAAGGTAATTTGGAATTTGAAAGGTTAATTAACTTGCCAGTAGTATTATATATCATATTATATGTTTGGTTCCCAGTCACGAGCCATAGTATAGTATATTTTGTTAATACCCAGACTTCGGGAGTCATAATAGTATAACAATATTTTGTCAGTGCCTAGACCAGAGAGTCCTAATCGTATAGTATATTTTGGGTGATCAGACCCGGGATCCAGACCCTATAATACATTTTGGTACCCAGACCTGGGAATCAAGCAAGTCTGTTTTGAATGTTGGTGATAACAGGGCCGTGTTTTATAAAGGTTTTTGAATAGTGCAGTGTTGATAAGGTTTTGAGTATTGTCAGTATATAATTTTTTGTAGAGGCATTAATTAGTGTTAAATTACAATATGGTACAGTTTAATGTCCAAGAGTTTTTAGGTAACCCAAGTATTTAGGAATTGTCAGAAGTTAATGTAACTAAAGCTCAGTGGCTCTTGATCTTAATGGCATGTGGTGGCCATGCTACGAGTGGGATGAATAAAGCCCAAATCAAGTGTCTAGCCTTAAAAGCGTTGATAAACTCGGGAAAGTTGTTGGAAGAGAATATTGTGGCAGCTCGTGAACTGTTGGAGGAAGCTGAGGAAGAATTTTTAGCGAAGCAAGGATTGGCTGACCCTCAAACTGAAGGCAGATAAGGATGTAGAGGCTGAGATTCGACGTATTGCAGCGGAAGAGAATTTCATTAGGTTGAAGATGATGGCAGAACGAGAAGCAAGATAGAAGGAAATGGAAGCAAGAGAGAAAGAAATGGAAGCAAAGCGAGAAGAAGAAGCCTGAGAGATCGCAAGACACGCAAGGTTAATGGAAGCAAGGCGAGAAGAAAAAGAGATGGAAAAGCGAGGTATGCCCGGGAATTAGAATTAATGCACGTCCGTGCCCAACTAAAAGCACAAACATAGACCGAAACGACTCCTGCTGGAATGAACTCGGGTTTAATGTGTCGGAAGCCCAGAAGTTAATTCCAAGGCTCACAGAAGATCCCCAGATGAGTTCTTCGATCATTTTGAAATGGTCGAAGCAACGATGAAATGGCCATTCCAGGACCAGAGGATAGAGTGTCAAGAAGTGAAGAGGAGCGTGCTGCAAGTGTATCAGATGATCCCTGAATATTATAATGGAAGATTCTGAAGTTTGAAAAAGGACAAAAAAATTACTTTCCTGGATTGCGCTTATAAGGTACGACGATGTTTTAAGAGATAGACAGAGGCTGCTAACGTAAAGGAGAAGGCTGATTTGGAAGAATTGATAATACTACAGTAGAGGAGTATTTACGAGGAATTCCTGAACACATTCAAACGTACTTGAGAGAGAGAGAGGTAAAGGCACTCGATAAAGCCGCTTCGCTGGGTGAAGATTATAATATTATCAGTTGTAAACCCTCCTCGGGCACGAAGTTTCAACCATCATTCCAACCAAGTGTCAAGTATTTGCCGAACCATGGAAGCCAGTTTAGTAATAACTAGGGGAACAAGTTCAACAGTTACAACGGAAGTAGCACTGGTACTGTCCCTAAGCAGAATGCGATAGTACCACAGCAACAAACGTCGAATCGCCCTCCTTCAAGTATCATGAAAGACGTGCAGGAGGTTGATATTGTCTGTTTTAAGTTTGGCAAGAGAGGCTATTTCAGTAAGGAATGTTGGTCAAACCAACCGAAAGCAGACGCCCAAATAATTAAAGATAGTTCGCCTTAACAGAATGCGAAGACTAAGAAGCAGTCGGGAAAGGACAGAAAGGAAAATGAACCGGCCACTGTTTACACGATGAACAGGATGAACCCAAACATCATGGATGCCTTTAAACCATATATTTATGAAGGTATGTTGGCAGCAATAGACGGGAGTGAGCGAACCCCGTTCAGGATATTTCGCGACACAAGTTGTAACCACAGTGAGGTGGTGCGGGGAGTACACCCGTTGGTGGAACAGTCTCTCACAGGGGACTTAATTATGTTGAAGGGAATAGGTAATAGGTGAGGAGGTCACCCCTATTTGCTGTTTAAAACTCTTATGCGAGTTGGAGACAGGTAATTTTGACTTTGCTGTTAAGGATTCAATGGCTGTCGAAGGAGTAGACGTCCTGCTGGGTAATGAGGTTGGTGGAGCGCCGTTCGTGCCTTGTCCCATTGTAATGGAGAAACCTTTGAAGTATAGTCCTACGACTGGTCTCGGGAAGGACTACCCGTCTCTGGATCCTAGTTGTGTTACGACTAGGAGTATGAAGAAGGAAGTGGCTGCAAAAGAAGAAGAAATCGAAGGAGCGATAAACTTAAAAGATTTGTTTTCCAAAGAAGAGAATCCCTTGATAGTATGCAAGAGGAGAAGTCCCAAGTAAGCCCGAGCAAAGAGGAATGACAGACGAGTGGACAAAAGGACAAAGAAACAATGGGCCTGGAAGAAATAAATTTGGAGCATTTGTTTTCCGAAGAAAAGGACTCCCTTATGATACTCAAGAAAAGGACTCAAGCTTAGGCCCGAGCGAAGAGGAACGACAGACGAGTGGACAAGATGACCATGAAACAATGGACCTGGAAGAAATGAATTTGAAGGATTTGTTTGCCGAAAAAGAGGATTCCCGTGATAATACGAAAAAGAACTCAAGAGTAAGCCCGAGCGAAGAGGAACGACAGACAAGCGGACAAGTGGACAAAGAAGAAAAAGAAATTAAAGGAGCGATAAACTTACAGGATTTGTTTTCAGAATAAGAGGATTTCCTTGAAGTTAAGCAAAAAGAGAACTCAGGAGTAAGCTCGAGGGAAAAGGAGCAATAGACGAGCAGACAAGTAGGCAAAGAAGAAATGGACATGGAAGAAATGGAAAATTCAACGTTAGAAGTAGGACAAGTGAGTGTGGTGGACGAGACGGAAGCATAGCAGTCTCTGACCTGTTATTATCTTAAGGTTGGGTTGCTTATGAGGAAGCATAGACCCCCGATATCCCTTAGAATGCCGAAAGGGGGATATATTGGGAGATGATAATTCCCATGCCGTTGAGAAGACAGGTGATTGCGGTAGTGTACAAGTTGGAGAAGATAATGAACCACTTTTTCTGGCCTGGCATGCATAAGGACGTGAGCTAGTTTTGTTGTGTATGTCACGTATGTCAAATGGCTGAAAAGCCCAATGAATGCATCAAGGAAGTTCAGTTATGCCCGATGGAAGTACGAGGAGAACCCTTCAGGAAAGGACCGAGAAAAATGATAGCAAAAAAATAGAAGGATCGGGAGAAAACAGAAGGAGAAAATGTCAAGAATTTCGGGAAAAGGATCGGGTGGATAAGCAAATTTTCCCTAGAAGGCCGGAAGACGACGCTTCAAGGATAGACGAAGGAAAGGTTTGGTAGGAAGGATAAGAACAGACAGGTTGCAGGACCCTTCAGCAAATGACCAGAGAGAATGTTGGCAGGAAAAGGGAAGGATCGAGAGGAAATGGACGAAGGAAATGTCAAGGATTCGAGGAAAGAAAGTAGCGAGTTAAGGAAATTTTCCTAGAAGACGTAAAAACGAGGCAAAGATGAGAAAAGAAAAGGTTTGGCATGAAAAGTACGAACAGACAGGTTATGATAGGAAGGCAAGTATTGGTCTACGCATTGGAAAGAAGATTCCCTCTCGCCAACGAGTTCCCAGAACCATTCCAGATTTTGGATGAAAGCAGTGGACAGGCCTACGTTATCGAGATATCAGGAAAAAGGAAAGATCTGAGGAAGGCCATATCAACTTCGAAACCAATACTTCAAGCACCTGATTTCAACAAGAAATACCTTATCCAAGTGGATGTGATGGATAACGGGATTTGAGCTGTCTTATTGCAAAAAGATAAGGAAGGAATTCGTAATCCTGTGTGTCTTATGTCATTGAAGATGAAAAAGAAGCAACGAGTTGATTCGACAGTTGAAACGGAACTGCTGGCACCAATTGCAGCAATGAACAGGCTCTTGATTTACGTAAGTTGACCACAAAACAAGAAATTACATTGTATTCAGATCATAATCCTTAAACTTTTGTGAATAAGATGAAAAGTAATAATCAAAGGTTAACTATGTGGTCATTATGTTTGCAACCATATTGTATTTATGTAAAGACTATAGCAGGTAAAGATAATGAACATGTAAAGATTATGTGGTTGCAGATTAATAATCTTTTTGGGGGGGGAGCTATCTTATGAAGCTGGTCTATTGTAGAGTAAATATCGTAATCTATTAATAATTTTATTTATATTTCATATATCTGTTTTCATATGTGCATTGAAGAGATGAAATCCAGCCCATAAAATGAGCCCTTCTCATGTATACATAAGTATTTTATGTAAATTACGTAAGGCTTTCGTCGTGAATTTCATTATATTCTTTATTCAAGTCAAAGTATGTAATTTACATATTATTTTTAAAGAATTAACTTTTTATTTTACGTATGTTTGCTAATAAGTCTTGCATAGTCTATTTGAAAGTTTTGTAGGATTCATGTGAGATAGGGACAAGGACTTAGATAATGTTCTTTTATATTTTATGATGTATTGTGTCATGTTAGAGAGAATTTCAGAACATGTGTTTTGGAATGTTCTTTTATCACGTGTTTCGAAGCTTCCTGATGCCTGCGAGAGGATGTTATCTTTTTTTGTTTATTTAGGGGACTATAGGTAGGGGGAACTAGCTGGTAGAGTCGTCTCGCAGGTGTGTTGATGTGATCGGAGAGTTACCAAAACTCTCCCTTTTTCGCCTCTTGGCATTTTTAACTAGTAGGAAACTTTGACGCAAAGCACAACACTCCAACCCCCCACGCTTCGCAAACAAGTTGAACCCTTCTGGAATTCGAAAAATTTGGAATATAAGGATCAAGGTGGGGTCAGAGTCAGAGAAACAGACAGACATAGAAATCGAGTTAAAACACACCTTTCCCTCTCTTTCCCATAAGTACCCCAGTGTGACTCGTCGAAGGTGTTCAGTGCGTTCTAACGTGTCCTCTCATAAGTGACTCTGTGCCCCAAAGCAAATTGTTTCACGCAAGACTAAAAGGTGATTATTGTATTCATTGTATTAGGGTGAGTGTTGATATTATATAACGTTTTTTGTAAACGGCCCTGTAGGTTTGAAATGTGCACTAGTTATCTATTATTCATGAAGAGTCAAACTTAAGGAATGTATTATTTCAGAATTATTTCAAGCATTTATATTTTTTTCATTACATGGTTTCTTTTCTTAGCATAAGGTTATTCAGATATAATAATTAAAGTCAAGTTCTTTTATAATTTCATATCGTAACATTTTGTCTTAATCTAAGTTTTGTTGAGACTTAATATTTTTTCCAGTGACTAATTTCATGTAAAATCTTTTCAAGGTGTTGTAATTTACATAGAATATATTTATTTTTGTAACGAGTGTATTATTCCAATCATCACTATTCAAGCCTAGATTTCTGTTCGATTCCTGTTATGAACCACAGTGAGAGTTAGATAAGTGTTACTAATACTTAAAGATCATTATCCAGTTTAGTTTTGAGTGTGCTTAAGAGACCTTTGGATATTCAGTGTTTTATATATTGCTGTCTAGGAGTTATTTGCCGGTCTCAGAATTCAGGTATTAATGTTTTCAAGTGTAACAGTTTTAATGTAAAAGCAAACAAGGTAATTTGGAATTTGAGAGGTTAATTAACTTGCCAGTAGTAATATATATCATATTATATGTTTGGTTCCCAGTTACGAGCCATAGTATAGTATATTTTGTTAATGCCCAGACTTCGAGAGTCATAATCGTATAATATATTTTGGGTGCTTAGACCCGGGATCCTGACATTATAATATATATATATATATATATATATACATATATATATATATATATATATATATATATATATATAAATATATATATATATATATTTATATATAAATATATATATATATATATATATATATATATATATTTATATATAAATATATATATATATATATATATGTATATATACATTTATATATATATATATATATATGTATACATATATATATATATATATATATTTACTGTATATATATATATATATATATTATATAATATATACATCTATGTATATATATGTATATATATACACATATATATATATATATATATATATATATATATATATATATATATATATATACAATATGTATATTTATATATATATATGTATATATATATGTATATATATATATATATATACATATATATATATATATATATATACTGCATATATATATATATATATATATAAACATAATATGTATGATATATATTTGTATATATATCTATATCTATATATATATATATATATATATAAATCTTATATAGGAAGGACAAAGTCCTCGTTTGTATATATATATATCTGTTTATATCCTTATCTATGGTAGTTTGCACCCGCAAATTATTTTTTTTTAGCTCGTTAGTACATCATCTTTTTTTTTTCGGTTCCCTGATTCTTTTGCAATCTTTTGGAACTTATTATGTTATTTTTTTGTCAATCGGACAATTCGTTATTTTCTTCATTATATTTTTGTCCACCTCCATATCTTTTTCTTACCGGTTGTTAGGATATACGCTACTTTAGTTTCCTCGTTATTCATGCCTATCAGTGTTATTCCTATCATTATTTTTTCCTAGAGATTTGACTTGTAATTAAATTATGTTCTAAGGTTTTAGTATGGCTCCAAGTTTTTTATATGTAAGTTAATACTGCTATGACCATCTAATTAATTACACGAATTTATATGAATATATACACTCACACACATATATATGCCTGTATATATATATATATATATATACATATATATATATATATATATATACACAATATATGTAATATATATATATATATATATATCCTGAACAAGAAGAATTTGGAAAAGGTAGAAGTTGCACTGACCAAATTTTCATTTTGAGACATGTACAGCAATGCGTAGAATATAAAAATCCTCTTTTGATGGCCTTTGTGGACTATGAAAAAGCGTTTGATAGCATGCCCCGACCAATTTTGTGGAGAGTCTTGCGTTGTTATGGAATTCCACCTAAATATGTAAATTTGATCAATTCTGTTCATGAGCATAGCAAGTGCAAAGTTAATGTGAATGGAGTCTTATCAAATGAATTTCCAGTGAACAGTGGAGTACTCCAAGGGAATGTGTTGTCACCTATGGATTTTTTCCTCCTCATGGATTTTGTAAGGTGTAGAAAAGTTGGAGATGGTGAGAAGGATTGGACTGGATTGCTCAGTGGAATTTAGCAGACCCAGACTATACCAATGATGCTGTCCTTGTTAGCAGAACACCACTGGACTTGCAATGCTTGCTTACCAGAATGCTTGAAATATCACACGAGGTTGGGCTGAAGATAACAGAAGAAAGACAGAGATGATGAGAACGGAGTATGCAATGGAAGATGAAATATCATTGGAGGGAGAAAGGATTAATGAGGTAGAATCATTTAAGTATTTAGGAACTATGATCTCAAATACAGGGTTTTTAGAATTAGAGTTTAGTGAAAGATTGAAAAAAGCAAATCAGACAATGGCTAGGTTAAGTAAATTTTGAAAATCAAATCGCCTGAAATTACATATAAAAATCACACTATGTATCAGTTTAGTGAGATCTGTGTTACTGTATGGACGTGAGTCATGGTATGACAATGGAACAATCTCCAATAGATTTAGTAAATTTGAGAACAAAGCCCTCAGAAGAATATTGGGAGTTAAATGACAGGACAGGATTAGAAATGAAACTATAAGAGAGATTACTTCGGTGCCATATGTGGATGAGATCATGATGAGTGGTAGATAGAGACGATTTGGGCATGCTCTTCGCACCCTCAAAGAGAGATTAGTTCACCAAGCGTTCAGCTGGTCTCCACAAGGCACTAGAAGAGTTGGAAGATCCTGGTCTATATGGTTGAGGACTATGAAGAGTGAAGTAGGAGATGATGAATGGAGAAGTATTGAATTAAAAGCTCAAGATAGAGACGACTTGCAAAATCTAACCGGAGCCCTTTGCGTCAATATGTATAGAAGATGAGGATGATGATGATATATATATTTTATATATATATATATATATATATATATATATATATATATATATATATATATATATATATATATAAATATCCTGTGTACATCAATCTTCCGCTGTCTTGGTTAGTGTTCACTTATTTGAGGGTATTGTCAGGCTCATTTTTTTTTCAAATTGTGTGTCAGGCATACTTAATAGAATTGCCATGGATGCTTGGTGGTTTTTAAAGAGGTTATTTTCCCCTATGTTTCTTTTTCTTCCTCTCGGTTATTCAGTTTGAAAACTATCGTTACTGTCCTTCCTTCAGTTGACGTCGTCATCCTTGTGGGTATCTAGCATTGAATGGTGTGTCGGCTTCGTTTTGTTTACCATCAATATCCGGCATTTTGTTTTCAGTTAATAATTTGTATGAGTCAGCTTATATATATCCATATACATATTGATATTGTTCTCATTATCGTTAAAATGGCTTTCAAATATGAAGAGACCTTTTTATTGCTTTTAATTCTGTCTGAAGATATTTAGCATAATCTTTGATCCGTTCGTCTTTAACGTTTCTATTGCCCTATAATGTATTGCAATATTTGTGGACTGTATGACAATATTCAAGACCTTGCAGTTGGCTTCAGACAGTTTGGTTTATCAAAATGAGGTACTAATCTGAGCTTTTTATTCCAAGGTTTAAGAAACCAATAGTTTTTAAACGGGAGTGTATATTAGGATTGGGTATCCTGCTTGTCATAATTCCTACTATGAATGTGGATGTCATGACATTCAGCCCATAAAAGTTTGTGGCAGGTATAACTTCTCTTTTGTGCTTATTGGTGATTTCAATACTCACCATAGAAATTGGTCAAATTATGTTTATCCTACTGATCGCAATGGCTTAAGAGCTTTTGACTTTGCCTCTGAATCAGATTGTTAGGAAATTATGAGTTGAGCTACTCACACGTGTATTAACTGCTTGGACCTTTTATACAGTACACTGACTCCCCTGATTAGTTCTCCAGTTGGGACGTCTGAATCACACCATGGTTTCCTTAGTAATTAAGACTAAGTAGCCGGTCCCTGATGACTTATACTCATTTAACAGACAGATATATATATATATATATATATATATATATATATATATATATATATATATATATATATATATATATATATATATATATATATATATATATATATATATAATCTCAAGCAGACAAGAAATGGCCTACATAGTGCTTCAAGGCAAGGAAAGGATGACATGTATATCAAAGCTACAGCATATAATATGTTGGGTGATGCAAAGAGTTTATTGACGACTAGTAGGTTGATGCTAATGCATTGACAATGGTATTTGTTTACAAGAGCACACTCTCCATTTACTCCAAAACTTTAGGCATTCCTTCAGCTCTTCTCTTCTTGTACATTTGATATATATTCCAAATTTATACTAAATTGAAAATGGATCAATCACTCAAAAGTGTCACTCTGTGAATTGTATATTTAATTTGGTAAATACTTGACTATAAATCTTATTTCATTTTAAAGGAACTTTTTATGAGAATGACTATTTTTGCAGCGTAACTGTTTTCATTGGTGGAAAATGTGCAGGCATCCTTAGGCAGTGGTCAATAGATGGCGTTAGTGTAGCAAACGTCGTCTGGGAAAACTAGTTACTCTCAAAATAGTTTCTTTATAAATCTTTAAGATTTATTATCAAATATTTACCAAATATAAAACATACATTTCACAAATGGTGACACTTTTGAGTAATTACTCCATTTTGTATTTTGTATATATTTTTAATATATACCAAATGTGCGCTGACGTCACGAACTTCTCTTTGGTTGACTATGTTGACGTTGTTGATTCCAGGTACTTAAGTACCTCCTCAACCAACCCCTCCCCCTCCCTCCTTGGGCAACATCTCTTGCTTTTTTTTGCTTTCCCAGCATTTAAAGAACCTCCTAATTACTGTACAAAAAGAGGAGAGCTGCAGGACTACATTATTTTGGAATAAATGGAGAGCGTGCTCTTGTAAACAAATACCTTGACAATTGTTTTGAGAAAGTCCAGCTTTGAATAAAAAGAAAAGTCCTAGGGAACCTACATCACAAAGAAAAATAATTTTTTTGAGACACAAGGTTATCGAATACAGACTAAATCTATTGACTTATAGGACAGCAAATGGGGACTTTAAGATTCAAGCCTGTACTTGTTTAGGTTTAAAGAAAAACATGGTTCTCATGAAAAAGAGTGTGTTTCATGAAAATGATGAAAAATATTATGATAAAGGCAAACACCCTTTATGCTTTGAGTATGAGTTGCAGCAGGAATTTAGCTTCATAAGACAATCCATCCTATCTGGCCAATGCATCTGCAAGTAAGTTCTATTCTTCAAATGGCTTTCACAAAAAAAAAAAAAAAAAAAAAAAAAATGCTTATTCAGGGATGCCTTGAGGTCACCTGTAATACTGAGTTAAAACTAAGGGAATTCTGGAAAGGAAACATCAATCTTCTCCACTTCTTAAATCTCCTTGACAAAGCCTTGAGAGAAGTGAAGTGACTTCCGGAATGATAAACTGCAGAAGGACGTTGAGGTCAGACTGTAATTCGCAGGGACTTCGAAGGCTTTGGGGCAGATTTTGCGCATGGTCTGTGATCAAGAACATTGCGTCTCTGGGAGAATTGTTGGTGGAGGACACAGACCTACAGGAATATGGCCAGATCTTAGATAAATAAAAGGATGGGGCTCCTAGTTCTGTGATTGGGGAAATGTGTGTGAAATAGTGAGGTGCAACATTTTGTAGAAAACCATTACCCCCAGTAAGGCTATAGCTAATCAATGAATTTTAATGATAATGTTTATGGCTATATTCAACACTTCTTCAAATGTTGTCAAAAAAAAAAAATGAACAAATGTTACTATACTGTAGGTATGGAATAGTTAAATTCATATTTATTTTTACTATTAATTTCTGTTTTCTTTATCGATTTGATGTTTGTTACAACCTCCCAGGTTGTAATGCAGGTTCTTCTAAGATAGTTATATTTTCAAGGATTGCAGTCGGTAAATGTACGTCAGTGATAAGGAAGGACGGAAACGGAACCCAAGAAAATTTAACAATATTTATTTTAAATAAGAATAATAACTAGAATCAACCTTGTGAGAATAAATATACTTAATTACACATAACAGACAAGAGAACTATTATCTGGTTCTCGGAAACTCACAAGGAAACCTAAAGCTAATATACAAAGCCCTAAAGAGAAGAAAATTCCAAGAGAGAAAAAATTTAATAATAACCAAGTGGATCCAAAGAAGGCTAGCCAAAATAATCAATAACCTAATAATAATAATAATAATAATAATAATAATAATAATAATAATAATAATAATAATAATAATAATAATAATAATAATAATAAGGTAGAAGGAAGTAAGAGATGAAAACAAGGAAAACCTTAATACTTTTACCTACAATACAAATCTAAACAATGTGGAACTCAGATTACTAAACATTAACACACAACATATATCAATGAAACTCCAATATATACAAACAATTATAAACAAACAAAATGGGTAAAATAAACAACTTCACCTCAAGTGAAGTACCAGAAGATAAGTTGAACTCAGAGCCGTGCATCCATCAAACTGCTAACGGAAGGGTAAAGCTGTACGCCAGGTACTGAAGGGCAACACATTTCCCTATACAAGAGGAACGATAATTCGTCTTACCTGGCACGAGCCAGGTTGCTCTCACTCCCGTATATAACAGCTGGACTAGTAGGACACGGCAAGTAAATGCAAAAATCCAGTGTCGGGAAGCAGCGACGACACAAATCCCATAAATATCCTCCGACGGGAACAAGTGGCAGAAACTACAGTCGCAGATGACAGAGCATCTGCTAAACACTCAACAGAAGTGTGAAGGTAATATCCAAAGTCGTCCTCCAAATCACAAAGAATGCTGAGACGGGAAATAGTGCTGGTGAGAGCTTGTCAAGACCCGAACTGCATTCATCGGTCGACCATGTCCGCTCATCACCTTCCCAGCGTTTATAAACACTCAAAGGAAAAAGAAAAACAATCGTTAAATGATAGTCCACTATTACACAAAGGAGGAGGAGGAGGCGCAAAAACACTATCCAACAATCGTAGAGCCACTTAACTTACATTAACACCATAGTAAACAAACTCAACGAAAATACTTTAACCTAAAAGAAAACAAGGCTGATTTAAATAAAACAAAAATAATTTTACGTTAACCTAATAGCCTACCTTCCCCCCCAAAAAACAAAAAAAATTATTCACATAGAATACATTTTTTTTTCTTCAAAATTAAATACTGTAAAAATGCTGGAATGAAAAGGAATTAACATAATGTTATAGAAATACAAAACCTGAAAAGAAGTTATGAATATTATTACAATACACATGCCAGAAAAAAAAAAACATAGCTTCACGAAGAAAACATACCAAACCAGAAAATGGGACATCTAAAATAAGGCTAAACTATAACTCGAACGAGTGCAAAATAAAAAAGAATTGATATGCCTCACTAAGATTGAACCTACATATAAACTAGACTATAAACTAAGTACTCACTCATACTCACTCACACACTTGTCATTATCTTTTATTGCGTAAAACTAGTTTCTATATCAACCCGACGAAGACACGAGAAGGGCGATGGAAGGACAAAAGCCAAAATTACATACGAGAAAGGGCATCAGGAATACGGTTCTAAGATCCCTTAATATGTTTGATAACCAGAGTGAATTCCTGCAACTGCAAAGCCCATCTCAAAATCCTCTGATTGGACCCTTTCATCCTTTCTATGAACACTAGAGGATTGTGATCAGTCCAAATCTCTATCGGGAAGGAGAAATTGGTCACATAGTGTTTAAAACGTAACAAAGTACGAACCAAGGCCAAGGCCTCTTTCTCGGTAGTTGAATACCGTTTCTCTGCTGCCAATAGTTTACGGCTAAAGTAAGACACGGGAAGAACCTCTCCAGCCCCATTTCTCTGAAAGAGGACACCTCCAATGCTCACATCACTAGCATCCACTGCGATTATGAAAGGTTTCTGAAAATCAGGGGACATTAATATTGGGTTTGACACCAACACCAGTTTAAGTTTAATAAAAGACTCCTCACATTGAGGAGACCACACAAATTTCTGTCCTTTCTCTAATAACTTAATAAGCGGCTGAGCAATGTCCGAGAAGTTTCGCACAAACCTTCTATAATAACCCGTCATTCCAAGGACTCTCCGAACTTCCTTGACATTACTCTGCCTCTTCAAATTTAAAATGCCATCGAGATTGGCTTGTTTAGGGGCTACCTGACCCAAACCAACCTCATGACCCAAATAGCACACTTTGGCTTTACCAAATTCACACTTACCCAAGTTCACAACAAGACTGGCATCCCTCAAAGCTTCAAACACTTTTCTCAATCTTACTATATGAGTTTGCCAATCATTGCTGTGAACAACTAAATCGTCAATATAAATCTCAGTACCCTTTCAACCCACAAATGACTCTGTTCATAAGCCGCTGAAAGGTGCATGCAGCATTTTTCATCCCAAAGGGCATCACTTTGCATTCGTAAAGGCCAAAGGGAGATACAAATGCGAGCAAACACTATCCAACAATCGTAGAGCCACTTAACTTACATTAACACCATAGTAAACAAACTATACGAAAATACTTTAACTTGAAAGAAAACAAGGCTGATTTAAATAAAACAAAAATAATTTTACTTTAACCTAATAATGTTATTTATTTTATAAGGCTGTATTCATGTAAGTAAAGTAAATTTTATTTTATTTGTAAATACTTTAAAATTTCAATTCTATTCATATTAAATCTTACGGAAAAATTTCATTTGCCATTTAAACAAATCAAATAATGAAACAAAACATCATTATGAAAAATTAGAAGGCTTCATAAATGCTGACAGTTTTATTCTGTAGCTTTTTAGACACACACACACTATATATATGCATATATATATATATATATATATATATATATATATATATATATATATATATATATAGACATATGCATTATTAAATATAAATATAAAAGTATATATACACATTAATATATATATATATATATATATATATATATATATATATATATATATATATATATATATATATATATATATATATATATATATATAGACATATGCATTATTAAATATAAATATAAAAGTATATATACACATTATATATATATATATATATATATATATATATATATATATATATATATATATATATATATATATATATATATATATAAATATGCGTGTGTGTATATATATTGTATGTATGTATGCATATTATATACAGTATATATATATACACGCATATATACTTATATATATACACGCATATATACTGTATATATATATGTGCATATATACATATATACATATATATATATATATATATATATATATATATATATATATATATATATACATACACACATATATATACATATACATATATATATATATATATATATATATATATATATATATATATATATATATATATATATATATATGCACACATATATGCACACATACACATACACATATATATATATATATATATATATATATATATATATATATATATATATATATATATATATATATATATATATATATATATTTCTCAAAATGGACAGGGAAACAGGCATTTCTTAAATTCCATTTATTACAAATCCCGACGTATCCTGATTGTCATTATGACATCTTCCAGGGCTACAAGTAAGAAGTACATAACTTTAAGAAAAAGTAATAGAAAATATACAAATCAATATATAAAGTAAAATTTAGAACAAAAAAGTGGAACGAACCTCACTGAAGCGCAAATAAAAACTGAATGTCATCAACAACTACAGAACTAAACAAAGAAACCTTTGACAAGTACAGTTGAGTGGAGGAAGCTTAGGTGTTTAACGATGGAACCAGTCTTTTAATCAAAATTGACTCTAGAATAGGCAAGTCGTGGTAATTAGATACTTGCCCTATAATGCTAAAATTTTTATTGTCAATATTTATTTTGCACATTTTAGTATGATTGCGAATATTTGAATGCTTTGGGCTGGATACTCAGCAACCTGTTTGAAAACTATCACCTCTATGAGAATCTATTCTGGCCTTCAACAACCTCCTGGTAGATCCTACGTAGGTCCCAGAGTTACACTTTGGGCAAACATATCGAAACACTACACCAGAGGACATCAAAGGACTCAATCGATCCTTAAAGTGAAAAATCGAGCCAACCATGAGAGGATTCTTAGGAACTACAACAGCTGAAAAATTTTGTTGTATGATTTTTGTACACTTCTGTCTAAAGGAATCATCATGAATAAAAGGAAAACTCGCATAAAATTTGAGTTTAGGTACTGTTTTTATCTTTTGAGTCTGAGCCAATTCACCATTTAATAATTTGTAAAGATGCTTTAAAAAATAATTTAGTCGGAAAACAATTTTTCTTAAAATAATCACATAAATAAAGTACTTTCGTATGAGAACATTCTCAACTAGAATTAATAAGGAATGCTCTGTGGAGAAGAGTAAAAATAGAGTTTAATTTGAAATTATAAAAACAAGAGCTATGAAAATTTGAACCTAATCCAATAAAAGTCTTTTTTCTAAAAACCGTGATATTAAAACCTTCTCTCTCTCTAGATACTAACACATCTAAAAAATTTAATTTATTTCCTTCCTCCTTTTCTAATGTGAACCTTATATTACTGAGTTGCGAATTGGCAAAATTCACGAAGGAGTAGCACAGGATTCATTTCTGATTAAGGCGAAGGTATCATCAACATATCTGACATGAAACCGAGGATGGTATCTCAATTTTCAAGCATGGTCTCCTCCAGGGAGCACATAAAAATGTTAGCAAAAGTGGGTTCCAGAGGGTAACCCATAGCCATCCCATCTACTTGTTTATACAACTTACCATTAAAAACGAAAGCGGCGTCAAGCACTGCTAACTCAAAAAGTTTCTTAAAAGACGTGTGATTAAAAGAATTAAAATTTTTAAAAAATGATATCAATTGTTTCTTCCACAGCTACATTAGTAAATAATGACTGATCATCAAGACTAATCATAAAAAGATCTGTGTCCTGAGCTATTATGGCTTCCTTAAATGTATAGGGGTTACTCAGTGAAAATGATTTTTTTTTGTAAGTGGTTCTAGTAAGGGAATGATAATTTTAGCTAGTTTGTAGTTTGGTGTATTTAAAGAGGATAATGTAGGCCTTAGTGGAATATTGGGCTTGCGGATTTTGGGCAAACCATATAGAATACCGTATGAAGACCCCAAACAAACCAAATTTTTATAATTAGCTTCATTCATAGAATATTCATTTTAAAGACTTTTTAAAAACCAGTTAATTCTATCCTCGGTTTTAAAGATGTTATTAAAATCTGGTGACCCGAGTTCCACAAATTTGGACTCGTCATTTAGAATATACTCCATTTTTCCCAGGTATTCCTCTCTGTCTAGAATTACAGTTCCTTTACCTTTGTGTGGTCTTTTAATGACAAGGTTTGTCTTACTTGTAGCCCTGGAAGATGTGATAATGACGTCCACGAAACGTCGGGATTTGTAATAAATGGAATTTAAGAAAGTCCTATTTCCCTCTCCATTGTAAGAAATGTAAATTACCGGCTGTTGCCACCTTCTCTGATGATATATATATGTATATATATGTGTATATATATATATATATATATATATATATATATATATATATATATATATATATATATATATATATATATATATATATATATATATATATGTGTGTGTGTATATATATAGTATATATATATATATATATATGTGTATATATATATGTATATATATATATATATATATATATATATATATATATATATATATATATATATATATATATATATATTTATATATATATATATGATAAATTTTGCACATTTAGACATGTTTTTCATACTCAAATAATCCATATATATTTTTGATACATTAATGTCTGGATTCTCTTAACGACCTCGGGATCAAAGCCCCAGGCGAAATCACACTAAGACAAGAGCTTGTGACCGGCCGGGAATCGAACCCTGGTCGGCAAGCTTGTATAGACAGTGACTTGTGGTTTAGTCACTGTCTATACAAGCTTGCCGACCAGGGTTCGATTCCCGGCCGGTCACAAGCTCTTGTCTTAGTGTGATTTCGCCTGGGGCTTTGATCCCGAGGTCATTAAGAGAATCCAGACATTAATGTATCAAAAATATATATGGCTTATTTGGATATATATATATATATATTATATATATATATATATATATATATATATATATATATATATATATATATATATATATATATATATATATATATATATATATATATATATATATATATATATATATATATATATATATATATATATATATATATATATATATATATATATATATATATATATATATATAGCAATCCTGTTGACTTAAGATTATGCAGTTTTTGTCTGAAAATGTACAGTTAACTAGTTCACCAAAAACTCTAGTTTTCATTAAATTATGATTTACGGTTTTAATTCTATATTCCTGCCTACTATTGAAAAATGGATTAATTTCCTCAGTTTTTCTTGATAAATCACAAGGGAAACAAGAAATCATGAACTGAAGCAATTTTCAGTCCGTAGCACAACCGTTAAACTATCAAACGTTGCCAAATTAGGTCTATTATTGTTATTGAGGGCAACTTTTGAAGTATTCTTAGGAATTTGCAAAAAAATTCTCATTGCTTATTTACTGTGATGGGCCGAGAGAAGGTTGTGACTCAAAGACAGGATGAAAGCAACTGAGTGAGTTTATTATAGTACACTCTTCTTTATATACAAAAGCTCAATGCAACAGGAAATTTCATGTTCAAAACCGACACTGCTAACAGTGAGAAAAACAGGCATGTTTATTCAGGTTCTTTTTGGTGCGAGGGAAGAGCGAAGATACAAGCATAATATATACAAAAAATGAACTATGTACGATCGTGTGATACACGGTTGGTACATGGCTCCCCCCCTAAAAATTACATACTGTACATGTTAAATAGGATGCCCTGATCTAGAGAGGCAAACTGTAGGCGGGTCATCTGGCAGGAGATAAGCAGGTTTTAGACGATCAATGGAGACCCAGTATTCTTTGCCACGAATGTTTAGTAGGAATGCTTTCGGACTGCGTCGAATCACAAGGAAAGGGCCCGTCTAAGGGGGCATTAGCGGTGGCTTGCTAGTGTCGTTTCGCAGGAAGACGTGCGTTGCAGAGTGCAAGTCTGTCGGTATGTGATGCTTCGCTGGGGGCTTGTAAGTCTGGCGGCATGGAGTAAATTTTCCCACGATGTGACGTATGCGCTGGAGATCGTTGGAGGAGGTTTTAGAGGGAAAAAATTCGGCAGGGACGACCAACGGGTCGCCATACACCATTTCAGCTGCCGAGACGTCGAGGGTGTCTTTAGGAGTGGTTCTTAGGCCCAGGACGACCCAGGGAAGCTGAGTAAACCAGTTGGAATCCTTGGAGCGGGACATCAAAGCTGCTTTGAGGGTGCGATGAAAACATTCAACCATTCCATTGGCAGCTGGGTTGTAGGCCGTTGTCTGATGTAGGGTGATGCCCAGGAGATTTGCTAATGATGTCCACAATTGAGAGGTGAGAGTGGTACCCCTGTCAGAAGTAATTAGCTCAGGGATACCAAATCTTGCAATCCATCCTGAGAGTAAGGCAAATGTACATGAGGCAGACGTTGCAGTTTCCATGGGAATGGCTTCAGGCCAATGAGTGGAGCGGTCGATGATGGTAAACAGGTAACGATGTCCTTGTGATGTGGGTAGGGGGCCTACAACGTCGACGTGAATGTGTGCGAAACGACGCTGAGGTTGAGGAAAGGTGCCCACTCCTGAATCCGTGTGTCGATGTACTTTGGAAGTTTGGCAAGAAGTACAGGCGTGGACCCAATCATTAGCATCCTTAAAAATGCCGTGCCAAATGAACTTCGTCTTCAGCAGCTTTACTGTAGAACGGCACGAGGGATGTGAAAGGCCGTGAATGAAATAAAAAACTTGCCGGCGCATGGGAGTAGGAATCCATGGTCGCGGTCTACCGGTACTGACGTCACAGAGGAGGGTGGTGTTGGAGTCTTCGAGGGGGAAGACTTCCCAAAGGAGGGACGTGCAGGATGTCATACATGCTTGATACTCTGGATCCTGTCGTTGGGCTTCAGCCAAGGCATTGTAATCCAATCCCAGTTGAACGGCAGCCAACGTGTTTCTTGACAGGGCATCGGCAACGGGATTCATTTTCCCAGGGACGAATTGAAGGGTGCAATTGTATTCAGCCACTGCGGAGAGATGTCGGCGTTGACGGCGGGCCAGGCGTCAGACTGTTGAGTGAAGGCGTGCACCAGAGGCATGTGGTTTGTGCGAATGACGAAGGGCGTACCTTCTAAAAAATGGCGAAAGTGGCGACCAGCCAAGTGCACCGCCAGGAAATCGCGATTGAAGGTAGAATAACCCGATTCTGCCTTGGACAGTTTTCTGCTGAAGAAGGCCAATGGGCGGGGCGAGCCGTTGACCACCTGCTCGAGTACTGCACCAATAGCGACGTCGCTGGCATCGGTGGAGAGAAGGAGAGGGGCATGTGGGATAGGAAAAGTGAGAGCCGCAGCGGTTGATAAGGCCTTCTTTGCATTGCAGAAGGCTGCTTCTTGAAGGGGACCCCACTTCAGGTCCTTTGGCTTGCCCTTGAGGGAGGCATAGAGGGAAGCAAGAGGGGTGGCAATGGCTGGCAGAAAACGGTGATAATAGTTGATCATGCCCAAGAATTCCTGCAGAGCTTTGACGGTCGAGGGCGCAGGGAAGTCCTGAACGGCTGCTACCTTCTCAGGGAGGGGATGGACTCCTTCAGGAGTGATGCGGTGCCCTAAGAACGACACTTCGTTAGCGCCAAAGGTACACTTGTTGTACCGGACTACAAGGCCGTTTTGTTGCAGGCGGTCAAGCACGATAGGCAGGTGACGGAGGTGTTCCTCTTTTGAGGAGGAGAACACAAGTATGTCGTCCAAATATCATATACAGAAGGGGAGGTCCCCTAAGATGCCATCCATGAGACGTTGAAACGTGGCCCCAGCATTACGAAGGTCAAAACAGGAGTAATTGAAGGTGTATGTACCAAACGGAGAGGTGATGGCAGTCTTGGAGATGTCTTCTGGGTTCATAGGCACCTGATAATACCCCTTCAAGAGGTTGAGCATAGAGAAAACCTTCGCTTTGTGCAGGTAGGAGGTCATGTCGGCAATGTTTAGGAGGGGGTAGTGATGCGGTTCTGTTTGCATGTTCAGGCGCCTGTAATTCCCGCACGGATGGAGGAAGCTGTCTTTCTTCAGAACGATGTGTAAGGGTGACGACCATGGGCTTGGAGGCCTTTTGGTGAAGGCCCATTTCCTTCATTTCGGCGAACATCTGTTTGGGGGCTGCCAATTGTTCCGGTGCCAGACGTCTGAATTTTGCGAAGAATAGGGGTCCCATCATCTTGATATGGTGATAAATACCATGCTTGGCATGCTCGGCAGGAGCCGTTGGCGTTTGGCGAAGTTCTGGAAGGAAAACTTCCGGGTACGGTGTGAGGAGGTGGCCGTAGGCATCTGTGGGTGCGCTGATGTCGAGAGCGAGGTTGGAGGGGGTGGGTTGAAGAGGTGTTGACAATTTTGAGCCTGCGTTGACCAATCGTCGGTGGGCGACATCGACCAGAGGGTGGAAATGAGAGAGGAAATCCTCATCGAGGATTGGCAATGTGACGTCAGCAACGAGAAACTTCCAATTAAATTTACCATTTCCGAACGATAATGTGAGGTTCTCGTAACCGTAGGTGGGTATCGCAGATCAGTTGGCAGCTACCAAGCGGACGTCGGCAGATGTAGACAGACTACGTCGTGTCCTGAAGAGTTCCCTTGGCAAAAGAGAATGATAAACACCCGTGTCTACCAAAAATCGCACGCCCGTTCCTGCATTATGTAAAAAGAAAAGATTAGAAACACGGGAGGCCACCCCCACGAGCAATGGCTTACTTATACGTTTTTTGGCCACTGACAATCCTTGGCACATTTCTTTGCGGCAGCCTCATATCTGGAGTGGTAGTAGCAAAACTGCGGCCGATGGGCGCCAGGAAGTGGCTGTAGAAGTAGTTGGTTGGGGCGCGAGCGAGTGGTGGGTGGTGGGTGGCTTTGTCGCCGGTCTGGCACGTCACGGGGTAGGCGTGTGTGTCCTACGGCATTCATGTCAGCTTCAGTTGACGTTGAATAGGTGTCCTCATCGTCAGGAGTGGAGGCGTTGATAGAGGTCTTGAAGGTCGTGAAGTGACTGTCGATAAGAGCATCGGGTTTGGTTATCAAGTCCCTTATGGGTAAAATATCGACATCGGGTATGGCAGCACGTACAGGTTCAGGTAAATGGCGTACCCAAAGGCTACAAAGTAGGTTTACCTCACGAGGAGAGCCGTCTGCGGCATGTTGCAGGCGAGCAATACTGGTCATTTCCCTGAGAGCAAGCGAAGCCCTTTGATCCCCCAACAGTTTTTGAGAGCTGAAAAAGCTTTGTTATACGGGCGGCTGGCGACAGCGAGTACTGCTGCAGAAGGTATGTTTTGAGGGTTTCATACGCTATTGGGGTGTCTCCTTGTTCACAAAGCCAGTCGGAGATTTCCGAGAAGGTGTCCTCGGGTATCGCCGTAAGAACATAATCTGCTTTGGTGGTAGAGCGAGTCACGCATTGATGCAGAACTGGAATTTTGAGCGCTGAAACCAAGCAAATGCCTCTCTGCTGACGAACGACGAAAGTTTGAATGGGACGGCGCCAAATTCCGTGGAGTCCGCCATAGTAACAGTTGGGGGGGGGGGGAGGGGAAGGTGGGAGGAGCGAGTCGATCTCCGAGGTTACTAATGTGACGGGCCAAGAGTAGGTTTCAAAGGTGAGATGAATGTAACCGAGTCATTTATTACAGACACATCGAGTATATATACACACTATGTCCTGATAAGAAGGTCACAAAATACAAACATGCTATTTCTTGTTAAACCAGCAACTGGTTCTGTTAACAGTTAACAATGAAATAGGCAGACAGGTTAATACAAGTTACTGTCAGTGCGAGGGGAGAGCGACGATACAAAGGATAATATATAGAAAAAAGAGAAATGTCGTTACTATGTAAGATCCTGTGACCCATGGTTGGTACAACAGGTTAGAACTTATAGAGGGGATCTTGCAGTCAAGTGAACGCTATTGTTCTTGGGACATGGGGGAATCTGAAGACAACAATATGGAAAACAGATTTTGTCACAAAAAAAAAAAATCAGTTGTTTTTGGCAGATGAACATTAATATTAAAGTAAGATCTAATCATTTATGAGAATAAATACTCTGAAATTAATCTATGTAGGTAGAGCCAAGAGTGTCTGACATCCCTACCAGGGCGACTTGGTGATGGACACTATTATTACACTCAGCATGGGGGTCAATATCAGGTAAACTGCAAGTTTGGTGTCCCAAATACTATCAAATCAGCCCCAAGAAAATTAGATAGTGGCACCTGGATTGATAGGATGTATCTGCACTGGAGAGCAGAGCCGAGGATAACAAGATTAGTATCGTTATTCAGATGATGTACAGATCTTACGGTATCTTCATGATGTTGGATGAGCAATCGGTTTATGTGTCGGGTAACATTTCGAATCTAACTGTATCCCATGCATGAAAGTGAATATTGGTGGTAAAAGCATGAACCCTCAGCCATCTCTATTTAGGTTCAAAGTATCTTATCACCAATGCTAAACCAAAAAGTCAAACTGACTGTAGTGAATGTTGTCTTTGTCAAGAGAACAAAACTAATGAAATATTCATTTAACCTCTTAGATTACTACAGAGGAAATATAACTCTTATGGATATGTTAATCTTAAAAAAAATTACAATTGTTTCATGCTGGTATTGCTATGCCAATATCTTTTTATCCAGCACAGGTAAATGATAGAGAAAGCATAGAGAAAAAATAAAGCAAAATATCGTAATAGCTGCAGACTTTTGTTTAATGACACCAAATTGAAAAGAACACAGAAGAGAACAGTGACTACCATTACATTAGGTACAAAAAGTACCATGGAAAAGATAGTTGAAATTGAAATATCACACCTAAGACAGGCAATGATAATGCACATGAATGAAAGGCTTAATTAATGAACCAAACCCCAAAACCATGGAAAGCTCCTTACGAAGTTAAGTGGTGGGGATATTATTGGCAAGAACTAAAGTAACAAACTTTTATATTACAGCTTAGAGAGAGCGCATCTAGTAAAGCAAGAGGAGAATCGTCATGATCAGTGAATGAGTTATGTTCTATAGCGTTTTCAGAGTTGTTATCTGCATCAATGATAGCTAGGTTATTAATAGAGAAACATAAACGCAGTACAAGTTTTGAGCTACCTTATTAGGAAGATCATTCCACAACTTGGTTGCAGCTGGAATACAACTTGTAGCATATTTTGTAGTATTGAGCCTTATGGTTAAGAAGATATAGGATATTAGAATTAACTGCATACCTAATATTGCAAACAGGATGGTACTGTTCGGGAAGATCTGAATGTAAAGGATGGTCAGAAATATGAAAAATCTTATGCAGCATGTATAAGAAACTAACTGAATGACAGGAAAAAAATAATCAAAACAAGGCAGAATGAAAGAGTTAAAATACTTCTTCAGAATAGATTGGTCACTGAAAATGTTAAAAGAATTTCTCAATAAGCCAATTTTTGGTGCAATTGGAGAAGAGACAGACCTTATGCCTTTCTCAAATTTAAATTGGCTATCAACAATCACATCTAAAATCGTAAAAGAATCAAACAGTATTAAAAAAATATTAACGCTATGATCCAGATGTAGAGGAGCTACTGTCCTCGCTCTACTTACAAGCATACTTTGAGTTTTGTCACGGTTCAACTTCATGCCCCATAATTTGCACTATACAGTAATTTTAGCTAGATCTCTATTGAGGGATTCAGCAACTCCAGATCTATATTCAGGAAAGGGAATTGTTGTAAAGAGAGTAGAATTATCTGCAAATGCAACGAGCTTGTTTTCTAGGCCAAACCAGATATCATGTGTATATAGTAGGTAAAATAATGGGCCAAGAATACTATCCTAAAGAACACCATATATCACAGTCCTCTATTCTAACGGTTTGGTTTTGAAATGTCCTTCACCTAGAAGAGCTGCTTACCATAGCTAAAGAGTTTCTTCTACCCTTACCAAGAGGAAAGTAGCCATTGTAATCTATTACTTAAGAATTCAATAAAGAAAAGATCCACCCACTCCTAACTGTTTGATTTTGAAAACGAGGGCCTCATGTTGAAAAAACTAAAATCAAAACCAATCATACAAACTTTCTGTCCACAAACAAGGGATTTCTGCACAGCAATAGAGGAACAGATGATCAACTTCAGGAAATCTATTTAGTTGTTTTGCCGAAAGACGTTAAAAACTTTAGATAGAATGGGAGTTATGGATAATGGGTGGTAATTAGCTCGACTTGAGGTACCTGAAATACATTTGCCTAATGGAGTAACATTATCAATTCTCCAAGACAAAAAAAAAAAGAGCCTCTTCTCGCTAACTTGTGCAAAATAATAGACAACATAGGAGCTAAGAAATTTGTAGTGTTTATAAAAACAAAGAAGACATGCCATTTGGGTCTATATCTCCATAAGCATCAAGGTCCATCAAGAGAGGTTTAATTTAATGAGATCAAAAAGCTAAACTAATTAGTTTAGCCTCAGGAAAACAGGAGAGAGGAAGATCAAGTTTATCATTAATCTGCTTACTGTCAAACACATCAGCCAGATGGATTGCATTATCCTTTGGGCAGTGAGTGACAGAGCCATATGGTGTAAGTATTGGGGTAACTGTTGCATCTACAGCAAAGCGTGCAGATTAAAGGCAACCCACTACTTATGTTCTTGGGTTGTACCAAAAAGGATTTCTTTTATGGTTAAATTGTATTCCTTTTCAGTTGAAACATAAACTTTCTGAGCAAAAGCTCTCAGCTGAGTATAGTTATTCCAAGTCCAATCTGCTCTGTTACCCTTCCAAAGTTGATAGGCTTCCTGCTTTACCAAATAAGCATATCTACAATCATCATGGAACCAGGGATTGTCTTTCACTCAGAACTAGGTGTAGACTCCCCAGACCTCAATACCACTAAGTTAAAAGATCAGATACTATCTAATATCTTATAAGATCCATGACCCTGAGGCCCATAGAAAAGTGGTGATGGACCAGAGAAATCCAAAGGAGTGTTGCACTTCTATGCTTTCACTGAATGTGATGTTAAATTAGGATCCTATCAAAAAGGAAAAAAGTCAGCTTTGCAGACATAGAAAATCTTCAATGAAGTTCTAGCTACTTTTTTAAAACTAATGACAACCCATCTTACAGTGAGGAGTCTAATCTACAAGTACTGGGGTAATTTGCAGTACTAATGTATGACAAGTCTAGCACGACCTAATCAGTAGACAAGTCAGTATTTTGCATGTAAGTAGAGGCCATATTACTTAATCCTGCCAACTAAAATGGACAAAAGGAACATGTAAAAACAGCAGCCTATCAGGCAGGTCATATTTGGCGACAATGTGTTAAACCTGATCTATAACTTCAATATTTGGTGATGGACGAAAAAAGGATGACAATTGGAGAATTGGGTAGACCACACTTGAACTGCCAGGAATTGACTAAATGTGGATACAAGACAGACTGTGGTGGAAGGTACACACGTAAAAAGACGTATTAGACTGTACTGCACGCTCTATCTGCCCCTGTCATGTATCTTCAGGTATCTGAAACACTGATATTCAACGATGATACAAAGAAAATTGGTGCAAATATACTCATAATCATAATTCGCAAATTTGGACACACCAAGAGTTATTATATTTTCCATTTATATATATTTTTTCTAATTATATCTGCGAAGAAATGGATATATACTAATAGAAAACTTAGATTATTTAGCATACTACTAATTCTAACAATGATTGAACATTGGATATTTGTACAAAATTAAATTGGCATTTTTTACTACAATCGTCAAATAGCTGCTATGTGTGAAAATTACCATTTAAGGAAATTCTAGGTGGCTATGACTTTTTTCTGAAAATGTATTCCCAAATGGGCATTTCTGTTAATTTTTATGATTGTAGTATCAATGAAAGATTGCTTGGCCTATTGGAAATATCCCTGCTTGGTGATCTGCTGGACTGGGGTTTGAACAAGCTCAATCTCGATAGATTTTGTAGTTTCTGTAACCTTGGCATCTTGGTGAGCTGAGGATGGGGGTGAGAGATGGTTGTAGAAGCCTATAGGTCTACATGCTGAGTCATTAGCAGCCTTTGTCTGGACCTCCCAGGTCCTAGCTTGGGTGGAGAGTGGGCTTGGGTGCTGATCATATGGATATATGGCCTGTTTCAAGGGCATTGTCACTGTCCCTTGCCTCTGTCATTCATGAATGACCATTACACCTTTAAACTACATGATGTTGCAGTCTTTTGGTGACAATATCTTTCGTTTTTGAAACAAGACTAAAAAGTTGTATAGGTTACCAAGAGTCCTGTTATATATATTTAAGAATTGTCTATAACTGTGTCCACAGTGGTTAAGTTGAATTGATTATATGGGACGCTGATATACACGAATTTCGAAATAAAACATAAAAACTGTCGTCTCAAAATGACCATGATTGCCGCCTCTAGCGATATATTACAAATAGGCTAGAAAAAATTCGAGAGATTTACGTGTTGTAGAGTATCCTCACTGATATCGAGTTCCATTAATAGTAGGAGATTGAGTAATTACACTATTTTTTTATGCCAAAAGAAGAAAACTTTTTATAAAATTAATGCTGTGTCAATAAAAGAAAAAATACCTGAAAATTCATACTTATGTATTTATTAGAATAAACGACTGAAACTGCTGAAAGAATTATGAAAGAAGATAAAAGGTTACAATTATAAGAGGAAGGTTATGAAAGTAAATGAAAACTAGAGTTACAAAAATGAATGTTGATATGGTCAGTAGGAAGAGTTATTTTTTGAGTAAATATAGAAAATGACAAGATAAGAGAAAAGGTAATTCACAAGAAAGATTTGAAGGAAAAATGGATTTCCATAGAATCCGAAGGGAGAATAGCTTATACGAGGTAGATGTTGAGCCAACTCACGTTTAGGAAAATATAATAAGGAGGTTGAATATAATTTATAGGTAAAATATTATAGTTTTCTAGATGAGTTGTATGCACAGTATTTGTGGCAAATAGATAAAAGATACATGGAAAAAAAATAGAAAAAAAGGTCAGCAACTATGAAAGGACTGATTAAATCATTTTGAATAAGGAGTTGGGGAATGGAGGAGGAGCATAAAGGAGGAGTAGAAGAAAATCCAGAAAGTGGATTGAAAACTTCTGAAAATGATGGGCGTTACATCTAGTTAGATGAAAGGCCAGGGAGTAACGATTGGAGAATGCCAGTATGTGTAGATCGTTTAACAAGGCTATATATATATATATATATATATATATATATATACAAGGTCTATAGATATAAGAGGTCTTCTCAGGCCACCTTAGTGCGCAGGTAGCCGGATGGTGGGAGTTGGGTCGGCCAGAGCGATGACGTCACTCAGACTTAACCGTGGCTGAGTAAGCTGTGGAACTTCCATAAGAAAATAAAGGAACCATGCTCTCTGCTTTGTATTTTTCAATCTTTTCGAAGATTTATATTTTATTCTTTTAGGATAATAAAAGTAAGATTACAAATACATAACTTTATTACACTCAAACAACCAAACAAATATTTGATGATGTTAATAACTGAAATTTGTCGAACAACAGACAGTTTAGATTCATAAAATAAATAATGATATATACACAATATATATTTCAGTTATGTTCTATATCACGTTGCGACCTTTTTCATTTGATTTTGCGCTTTTGTTGATGAACTAATATTCTTATTTAAAACACGAATTCTGAAAAATGTACATCTAACAAAAAATGTAATCACTTCGTATGGTAATGGGATATTGCTTTTAAAACACTCGCTAATTAAATCAGTCAATTTATCTGTTGCTCCTTTTCCAGGTTTTAGATATTTTTCCCCATGATGACATAGAAACATTTTTTCCATCGTTTTTAAATGCACCAAAAATTCTTCGCTTGGTTGCATTAGTTTTCCATCTCTTGCAGTTACGGCACCAATCCACGTGCCATCTGCCTTCGTTGCTGCAGTTCCAAGGAATTCATATTCAGGAAACTTACGAGCTATATAACCACCTACGTATTCTAAGCCTCCATCTTCCATCGCTTTCCCTAATGCTTCTTTTTCAGTGTCAAATTCTCTATATTCATCATTTTTGAAATCATTAACAAATTCCACTGGCAAACAAAACAACATTGCCGATAGACTCAGCTCTTTCTGAATAGAAGTTTCTTCATCTACAAGGGATACGCTTTGTTCAACAGGAAAGCTGGAAAATGAGCCTGTCGTCATCATATCACTATTGTAACTTTCAACGTTGCAGTTTGATCCTAACAGTTTGCTGTCTTTTCCTAGAATGTGGGCTCTGACTCAGTGCTTAAATCCGACGGGTGATGAGTGTTGATAGCATGCACCCATCTGTCTTATGCAGCCAAGAAAGTGTTCAAGACCATCTTGATTTAGCCTATAAAAGAGAATATACGATGTATCAAATTTAGCTTTGACCATTTTCAGCAGGTTCATTAGAGAATTGCACGATATAATTAAGCCTTTTTGGAAAGGATAGAGCCTATTGCTTTTAATTACTTTCATTTCTTTAGATACTCGAATCATATCTTGCAACGTTTTATTTTGTAGGTCCAGATTCATCACATTGGCATTTCTTGATGGCTTCCTATCACGAGGTACTCGAGAATTGAATAAATCGAACCAAGTATCTACAAGATATATAAACTGAGTTGTGGTTTCCCAATGCTTATCTTCAAGCAGACCTTTGTTACCGAAATACTGAAGGCATTATATGTTGTTTCGGACAGTAATTGCACCGCTAGTTTAACATTCATGCATTGCATACCCATAACATTGATGTGCTTTTCAGAGAGTTTATGTGCTGTCCGTAGATCACTTTTGTTTTTCATAATTAACTCTCTGACTGAACCACAAAGAGCAAACCTATCTCCCGACAATACAAATCCATGATCAAGAAAATTATTCCTAATGAGTTTTATTAGGTTCGGTGCATCGGCAAACACATGTATTTCTCTGTTATCATCTACCGGGTTAACAAATGCAGAATTGTCTATATCAATGCCTAAGGAATTCCACAAACTGATATTTGTTGATCCTAAGTCACTAACCATGGCTACTACAGGAAACCCAGCTTTATCAACCCGAATAATCAATTTAAAAAGGAGATCTTTTTTCATGTTAGTGTCGAAATTATAATAAATAATTTGTTTCCAGGAAGTCGTAAGTCCTCTGATCATTGCACATTGTACTTTAGATTTAGGATCATACAAAGTGTCCGCGCCTTTATTGTAACTCCAAATTTGTGCAACACTGCACTCGTCAAATGAAATTACACACAGACGCTCGTGTTCCAGCATTGACTCCGATTTTATTTTTAATAAGTGGATTACCGATTCCAAAATGCCAGGTTCTACAGCTATCTTACTTGACCAGCGATATAAAGTTGATAAAGAAGGAAAAGGTAATTTCCACTCTTCTCTTAAAAACTTATAAGCTTTTGGACTCAAACTGCGTAACGTTAAGGCTTTGCTGATATCATCGTCTTCCCAAGTATTAATATTACTTACAGTGACAAGACATGCTACTTGTTTGGGTGAAAAGTACTAATTTAAATTAGCTTTTACTACAGCAGTTACTGATGCATACTTAAACTTAACGTACATCGCTGTTTTCTCTTTTTACCAGTTTTCCTTTTCTTTTTCCCACTTGACCTTATTATCCAACCATTTAGGTTTTTCATTTTCCCATTTAGCCCTTTCAGTAGCCAAAAAAGCTTTCTTTAACTTCCCACTACTCTTTTTCACATTTCCACTTTACCTCATATTCTTCCCACTTCCGTTTGATATCATCTCTTTCCTTCTCCAGTTGCTCAATTATACGTTGCAAATCTTCAATCGTGGG
>NC_090731.1:109834382-109841882 GCF_036898095.1 Palaemon carinicauda | reverse complement strand
CAGCAACCCTAATATCGCTTAATTCTACTCTCTATCATTATGTTTTGGTAGAGGAAAGACTGTTTTAAATAGTTTCATTAACCTATGTGCCTCTCATGTAGGAATATATTTTGCGTACAAACTATCACCTACTTTAGATATATTTTTCAAACCAGACTGGATAAGTAATGAAATAATATACGATACAGTACAGGCCCTTTGCGTCCATAGGCGTAGGAGGAGATGATGATGATGATGACATATAAATCAGATCAGGTCATATTGATTATTACATGGCATATTATTATATGTCATATATATATATATATATATATATATATATATATATATATATATATATATATATGTATATATATATTTATACATATGCAGTATATGTATTTATATGTATCTTATTACAATTGCGTAAATTCCCGTGGTCCAAAAGTCACCCACTTTATATTACATAATCTGATACACAAGAGAAAACCTCCGAGCTCTGAGAATAATACGCAACTTCCAGACGTTAATATGTTTGAACACTGAATATCTAAAGGCCTCATTACGTTACACTCAAAACAAAAACTGGGTGATTACTTTACTTTTAACAGGAACTCTTCTAAATTCAATCTCTTACTTCGGTTCTTATTCAAGGGATATGAGAAAAACACTGAAATAATTATTGGTGATCGAAATATTACACACTTTACAAAAATATTTATATTCTAGGAAAATATCAATTAAGAAATAATACCAAAAATAAATCACTAGAAATTTAAATCTGAGCTAAACCTTAGAATTAAGACAAAATTGACACTAATAATTATACTATCACTAGTTTCACTAGAAATTGATTTATGAAAATATTTAATTTTGACAACTAATGAAAAAAGTTGACACTTTAACACTATGGTATATAAAAAATAATTACACTTGCATATACATAATTGTTACTCTCACGTCCTTTGGCTCATACAAGGTTACCAAACGGTTAAGCAAAAATAAATACACTTCACTTTTTAACTGAATCTCACCGGACCAGTCACAAACATTTATCATATAAAATATAATTACATTAACACACTTCACTTTCAAATTAAACACACAATAATATCACCAACATTTGAACAACCTACACATAGTATACGTTGGAGAGAAATCACTATTCACGTTTGAGATGAAACACTATCCACGTTTGAGAGGAATTACGTAGTGGTTGGATTGATGCTGGAGAGAGGACTGTCAGACTTCGGCTCCTTCTGGTCAGGCTGGATCTCTGGTTCTTATGCATTGCTAGGCCCTATATATATATATATATATATATATATATATATATATATATATATATATATATATATATATATATATATATCATCTTAATTGTCTAGAAACTTCTAATTATTCATTCTTGTTGTGAGGGGGCCTGATCCAGACGGCCTCTCGCGACCTCAAGTTGCCAACTTGGCAATTTGAAGTAGGGCACATTCATCGCCCAACGAGGTAACACTCTCAGCTAACTCCGCCCATCTCCTCTCATAACATTTAAAAGAAACATAATTTTCAGTCTAGAACTTTCATACAACTTCCAACCACGTAGAAACATGTTGCAATCCCTAGCATGTGGCATACAGCATACCTGTTAACAAGATCACATGAAACTTCGTAACCAAATTATGTGAAATAAAGATTCAATTCTTTAAAACGACGTAAACTTACATATACGGAAATGAATGAAAATACAACTAAATGAATGACGACAGTCATATGTAATTTACATACATTTCCTTAATCCTATCTGAGTGGAACTCACCTTATGAGCTGACTATACATCTCTTAAATACACAAATGAAATATGTGAATAGAATAATCTACTCTCCTGTCAGACCAGCTTCGTAAGATAGCTCCTCCTAAAAAGATTATTTAGTCCGGGCATGAATCCAATGATTCAGCCCAAGATAAATAATCTACAACCACGTTCTCTTTACCTGATATATGCTTTACATTAATACAATATGGTTGCAACCTTAATGACAATCTAGTTAGCCTTTGATTATTATTATTCATTTTATTAACAAAAGTTAAGGCAATGTGATCTGAATAAAACGTAATTTCTTCATTCTGTGGTCTATTTACATAAACTTCAAACTTCCTTATCACTGTGATTAGTGCTAGTAGTTCCTTTTCAACTATCGAGTAGGCCCGTTGATGTTTCTTCAGCTTCGACGACATAAAACAGACAGGGTAAAGAATTCTTTCCTTGCCTTCCTGCACTAGGACAGCTCCAATCCCATTGTCTGACACATCCACATGAATAAAGAGTTTATTGTTGAAATCCGGTGATTGCAGTATTGGTTTTGAAGTTAATGTGGCCTTCATCCCGTCAGAGGATTCTGGGCCCTCACTGGTCCATACAAAATTTTTCTTGAGGCTAGTCAAATATGTCAAGGGAGCGACTATAGCTGAAAAATTCAGGAAAAACTGAATGTAGAATCCTGTCATTCCTAAAAATCGTTGTAATTGCTTCCTCGTTGTGGGGGGGGGGGGGCGAGTTTTCCTTATTCCTTCCATGTTAGTGGCTACAGAGGCGATTTGCCCTCTTCCGACTTCAAATCCTAAGTACCGAACTGTTGCCTTTCCAAATTCGCTCTTCTCCAGGTTAATCATCAGTTGTGTTCCTCGCAGCTTTTAAAACACCTTCTCCAGGATTCGTAGATGTTCTTCCCAGGTTGATGAATATATTACAATATCGTTGAGATATATGCCTACGCCTTCACTTGATCCTAAAAGGTTATCCATCACTCGTTGAGAGTAGTTGGTGTGTTCATGAGGCCAAATAGCATGACTGTGTATTGATGCAACCCAAACAGGGTTACAAAAGCTGATAATAATTTACGTGGTCGTCTAAAGGAATTTGATAATAGCGTTTTAATAAATCAATATTAGAGCTGAGCATCACTTGTCCAATGTTCTCGAGTAGTTGGTCTATGAGTGGCAATGGATAATTGCCGGCCACGCTGATCGAATTCAACTCTCGATAGTCCGTACACATCCTGAAAGATTCATCCGGTTTTTTCATGAGGAAGCATGGAGAACTGTAAGAGCTAGAGCTTTGTTTGGCTAATCCATTTTGTGACAAATAGTCCACTTCTTTTCTCATGACTTCTCGGTGATACAGTGGCAGTCGATAAACACATTGTTTGAATAGTCTTTCTGTGGTCTTGAGGTGTATCTCATGCCTCGTCAAGTTGGTTTGTCTGGGGACGTCTGAGACAATTTTAGGGAAAATTTTAATCAATCAGCTTAATTCCTGTTGCTGCTCCTTGTTCAAATGAGTTAATTTCTCTTTTAAGTGCCTAATAATGGACAAATGATTCACTTTGCTTACACCCCTACCTCATATCCATTGTCGTCTTCCGTGGATGAAATGGTTTGCGCCATACACACCTGTGAAGTTTCTGTCTCATTTTTGTTTAAGTGTGGTTCCAATAAGTTAATGCGTACCTCCATTTAGCTTTTCTTTCTTACTGGGGGTTTGATAACGCAGATCCGGTCACTGATCTTCTACAAAATTGTGAATGGTCCTTGGAACTTGTTGGTGAGAGGAATCTCCTTCTCGGTAAGTAAACTAACACCTGTTGTCCTACAGCAACTGTCTGTCCTTTCTTTTCGGTTCAAACCTTTTCTTTTTTTTCCCTGGGTCGTTTTCAGGTTTTCGAGGGAAAACTTTTTTTATCTCGCCGGTCCTTTTCCTTAAATTCTTGACATATTCTCCATCCATTTCCTCTCAATCTTTCCATTTTTTTCTGCCATATTTTAATTGGGCCTCTTACTTCTCGTCCAAACACCATTTCATTTGGGCTACATCCCATGCTTTCTTGATAAGCATTGCGTAACTCAAATAAGATCAAGGATTGTCCGATGTCCCATTTATGTCCTGTTTCATTGCAGTACTTTGTTAACATACTATTTAGGGTTTGATGAAATCTCTCTAATGCACCTTCAGTCTCCGGATGATAAGCAGTAGACAGTTGTTGTCTCACCTCCAATAGTTTTATCCCGTCCTGAAACAGTTTTTGACGTGAAATTTGTTCCTCAGTCACTCTGAACGATTTCCGGAATACCAAACTTGGTAAAAAAGTCTAGTAACTTCTTGGCAAATACTTTGGCACTTATGTTCCTGACGGATATGTCTTCTGAGTATCTTGTCATTGGACACATTAAAGTTAATGTATATTCGTGGCTTTTCTTCGTTCTTGGTAATGGTCTCACAATGTTGATCATCACTTTGCTGAAGGGTTCTCCTCGTACTTCAATCGGGTGTAAGGGAGCTTTCTTGATGTACTTGTTAGGCTTTCTAGCCATCTGACAAACGTAACATGCAAGGCAAAACTGGCTCACATCCTTATGCATGTCAGGCTTGAAAAAGTGTCTCATAATCTTCTCTGTCGTCTTTCTCATTCCCATGTGTCCCGTCTCATGAGCAACGGCGATCACCTTTCTCCTCAGTGGTGCAGGAATCAATATCTGACGGTATATGCCCCATTTGGCATTCCCAGGGATTTTGCGGGTTTATGTTTCCTCATAAGCAACCCATCCTTGAGGTAATAACACTACACGGTACAATAATTTTGTTAATGTCACATCCTTCTGTTGCAATCCTATCAACCTTTTCTGACTCACTTGTCCTACTTCTAATGATAAGTTTTCTATGTATTCTAAGTCCATTGCTTCCTTGTCTTCCTGTTCATTCCTCTGTCGTTCCTCTTCTTTCAGGCTCTCTCAGGAGCTCTCCTCTTGCGTACTATCATGGGAAACCTCTTTTTCCGTGAACAAATCTTCCAAGTTCATTATTCCTTCGGCTTCTCTGTCTTCTTCTGCAGCCACTTTCTTCATCATACTCCTAGTCGTCACACAAATAGGAAACAGATACGGGTAGTCCTTCTCGAGTTCAGTCATAGGACTATACTTCAGTGATTTCTCCGTTACAGTGGGAAAAGTCACAAATGGCACTCCACCAAATTTATTTCCCAGTAGGACTTCTACTCCATCGACAGCCCAAGAATCCATTACCACAAAATCAAAATTACCTGCCACCAACTCTCAGAACCATTTCAGACGGAGTAACTTCCTCCCCTCCTATTCCCTTCAAAATGACAGAATCTCCTGTGAGAGACTGTTCCACCATTGAGTGTACACCTTGCGTCACTACACTATGATTGCATCCCCCAATATCTTGACCGGGATCTGCTTAATCCCATCCAGGGCATCTAATATACCTTCATGACTGATATGGCCTTTTTGGTACACTTATAACAGACACTATTAGTCTTCTGTATGTCTTTCACAACACCTAAAGAAGGATGATTTGACGATTGTTGTTGTGGTACTATCTCATTCTGCTTTGGAATAGTACCGGTATTACTTCCGTTGCAACAATTGAACTTGTTCCCATAGTTATCACTGAACATGGTTCGGCGACGGTTGAAACTTCATACCCTAGGAGGGTCTGCGACTGATAATATTATAGTCTTCACTGAAGCAGCTCTATCAAGTTTCTTCACCTCTCTCTTTCTTTCAAGTATGTTCGAATATGTGCAGGAATTCCTTGTAAATATTGTTCCAGTACTATCAGTTCTTCTAAATCAGCCATCTCTCTCACTTTGGCAGCCTCTATAAATCTCTTAAAACATCGCCGTACATTATAAGTATAATCCAGGAAAGTCATTTTCTCGTCCTTCCACAAAATTTTGAATCCTTCAATATAATATTGAGGGGTCATCTGATACACGTGCAGCACACTCCCCTTAATTTCTTGATACTCCTTCCTCTGGTCCTGAGACGAGGCATGATATGCACTGCGTTCTTTTCCAGTAGGGACACTCTGCAATAACATAGGCCATTTATCTTTTGGCCATTCATTCGTTGATGCGACCGTTTTAAGATGATCGAAGAGCTCGTCGAGAGCTTCTTCTGTGAATTTTGAAATCAACCTCTGTGCATTTGCCACATTAATCACAGGATCATGCATAGCAGGGGTCACTCCTGTCCGAGTTGCCGACGACCTTGCACGGGCATTCAACAGTTCCAATTCCCTTGCATGTCATGCTTCTTCTCTTTTACTTTCCGTCTTCCAATTTTTCTTTCTTCTTCTCTCTCTCTTTCTTCCCGTCTTGCAATTTCTCTTGCCTCTTCTCTAGCATGTCTTGCAATTTCTCTTGCCTCTTCTCTAGCATGTCTTGCAATTTCTCTTGCCTCTTCTTCCCTTTCTCTTCCACTGCGATTCATCTAATCTTGGCCTCTACATTCGTTTCTGCTTTCATTCCTTCAGTTTGTGGTTCGTCTGATACTTGCTTCTCAACGAATTCTGCTTCAGCCTTCTCCAAAAGGTTGCGAGCTGCTGCAATATCTGCTTCTTGCAACTTTCCTGAGTTTATCAATGCTTTGAAGGCTAGGCATTTGATTTGAGCTTTAATCATTCCACCAGTTGCATGGCCACCATATGCCATTAAAATAGCGAGCCACTGAGCTTTAGTTACATTAGCTTCCGACAATTCCTGAACAATTGGGTTTTCCAAAAACTCCTTTACATTCAACTGCGCCATCTTGTACTTTACAAAAAATTATACCTTTCCAAGAATATATCCTAACAATACACAGAATCCTATCAACACTACTGGTCAAACCTTTAATCAAATCAGGGCCCTGTTATCACCAATATTTAAAACAGATTTGCTCTATCCGAGAGTCTGGACACCAAAAAATGTATATTACGACTAGCGAACTATGTGAATTTCCGATCTCCAAAACTCCCTTGTTTTATATCATATAGTCTGATACACAAGATTATGAGCTCTGAGAATAATACGCAACTCCCAGACATTATTATATATTAACACTGAATATCAAAAAGTCTCGTTATGTTACACTCAAAACAAAAACTGGGTAATTAATTTACTTTTAACCGGAACTATTTTTAAAACAACCTCGTACTTTGGTTCTTAATCAGGGGATCCGAGCAAAGCACAGAAATAATTATTGATGATCAAAATAATGCACACTTTACAAAAATATATATATTATATATAAATTACAATTAAAAAATAATACCAAAAATAAATCACTTGAAATTTAAATGTGAACTAGATCTTAAAATTAAGACAAAATTAATACTTTAAGAATTGTACAGTCACTTGTTTCTTTAGAAATTAATTCATGAAAATATTTAATTTTGACAATTATTGAAAAAAAGTTGACAGTTTAACACTATAGTAAATAAGCAATAATTAAACTTACATTTACATAACTGTTACTCTTACGTGTTTTGGCTCACACAAGGTTACCGAACGGTTAATCAAAAATAAATACATTTCACTTTTTAATCAAATCTCACAGGGCCAGTCACAAAAATTTATCCTATAAAATGTGCGTACATTAATACACTTCACTTTTGAATTAAACACACAGTAATATCACCAACGTTTGGACAACACTTTACACGGTATACGTTGTAGAGAAATCACT
>NC_090731.1:109819382-109829382 GCF_036898095.1 Palaemon carinicauda | reverse complement strand
AGGTATCAAAGTCATAAAAGCCTGTATTACAAATCAATGACATTAGCGTTAGAAACGCTCGGCACACATGTCCGCACTTATGCTAGGTTCACCTTCGGAAATGGAACAGTCTGGATGGGCAACACAGTGCCCTCACTTAGTTTGTAGTACAGTATGTAACTACACACTCACCCTGGAATTAATCGTCCCAATTAAGACCACTGTTCCTCGCAGAGTTAAACAGTAGGGTTAACACCGCGACCCGCTGCTACCACAGATCTCTTTTAGTTCCTCTACTTGCTTCGCATAGTGGCGAAAGAACACTCTGGAAGACTACCAGCCAGTGTATGAACGGAGATGTTCAAAATCCATACAATTAAAGAAATTTAAGAATGAGGCAACTTTCCTCGGATCGTGACCTGCGGGTGTATTGTCAGGATCCGCTCTGCGAATAAAATATGTGATTTTCGCTCTGAGTTGATTCAGAGATAAATTTGAGCCTGATGTTTCTCCCCTGAATAGTTGACCACCCTTGAAGTCTGAAGTTCTATGAAGATAGACCTTTAGGCATTCTACTGGACATAGAGATGCATCTTCTTTCAGAGGGCAGATTCTCCAGGGACCCCACCTGTTGGTGGGTAACTCATTCTTGGCGAGAAACGTAGGATCCGGAAACAGGTTCAGTTCTCCCCCATCCAGGAACTGAACACGACCTGCCTCTCTCGAGAGGCTACAATCTCACTAACCCTGGCCCCGGACGCGAGTGCAAAATAGGAAAATAACTTTTTGTGTCAAATCCTTTAACGCACACTCTTCATTGCTCAACAGAGAAGCGAAATGAAGAACTTGTCTAAAGACCATGAAATGGGCTTTGGAGGTGCTGAAGGTCTGAGCCTAGCACAGGCTTTCGGGACTTTATTAAAGATCTTGTTACCTAGGTCGACCTGGAAGGCATATAGAATGGGTCTTGTCAAAGCAGACTTACACGCTGATATTGCCTTCTAGTAGATTTGCACTTATATTCCTCAAGGAAGTCTATACTGGCTTTCGAAATCCCGAAACGCTTTCTCACCGCTAGGGAGAGAAAATCATGAGCTGCAGGGTCCGGGTTTTCTGTAATGAAGCGCAGACAGTTGACTTCTGGACTCGCTGGGTCAGAACTGGATCTGGTAGTGGTACAAACTTCAGCTACAGTTCCAATGCCAGGAGGAACCACACGCTGTTCGGCCACTTGTGGGCCACTATTGCCGCTACCCTTTGAAGGATCTCAGTTTGTTGAAGACCCTCAACAGAAGGTTGTGAGGAGGGAACAGATAAATCTTGGACCATCTGTTCCAGTCGAGGGACATCGCGTCCACTGCTTCCGCTAAGGGGTCCTCGTACGGGGCACGTACAGGGGCAACTTCTTGTTGTCTTTCGTCGCAAAGAGGTCTATCTGCAGTTCTGGGACTGATTCAGAATGAAGGAGAATGATCCTGCGTCTAAGGACCATTCCGACTCTATCGGTGTGAACCTGGATAGAGCGTCCGCTGTCACATTGCGGACTCCTTGAAGGTGAACTGCCGACAGGTACCACTTCTTCTTTTCCGCCAATCGGAAGACGGCCAACATCACCTGGTTGAGAGGTGGTGACCTCGATCCTTGTCGATTCAAGTATCTCACAACTACCTCGCTGTCTATCACCACCTTATGTGGATCGAGTGACGCGGGGAGACTTTCTTTAAGGTAAGGAGCACTGCCCTAGCTTCTAGAAAGTTTTATGTGAAAGGTCTTGAATAGCCTGGACCAAGTCCCCTGGACTTTTTTCCGATGAGAGTGACCTCCCCATCCCTCCTTCGAGGCGTCTGAGTGAATCGTCACCGACGGGGGAGGTGGCTGAAGAAGAACCGACTTCTTTAGATGTCTGGCTTGGGACCAAGGCCTGAGAAGAGTACTTAGCCGAAGCGGCTGGTCTTCTCAGATCTCTTCACGCGTTTGATGCATAACTTCTCCAGACTCCGATTGCATCCTTTAGCTGTGCTCTTAGCACTGGGTCTGTCACCGAAGCAAACTGGAGAGAGCGCAGTACTCTCTCCTGCTCGTGTCTTGATATCCTTTCGGAATCTTGAAGTCTCTTGACAGAACCCGCTATCTCCTTCCTTTTCTTCGCCGGGGTGGAGAAACGGTGTGACAAAAGGTCCCAGTGGATTCCAAGCCACTGGAACTTTTGAGATGGAGAAAGTCGAGACTTATTCTGTTGATCTTGAAGCCTAGGTACTCTAGGAACTGGATCACTTGACTGGAAGCTTGCAAGCATTCTGTCTCGGATGCTGCCCACACCAACCAGTCGTCCAGGTAGGCTACTACCTGAATTCCCTTTAGGCGTAATTGTTTGAGAGCTACGCTCGCAAGCTTCGTAAAAATCCTTGGGGCTATGTTTAGCCCGAATGGCATGGCTCCGAAGGCGTATAGTCTTCGTTGTAGCCTGAACCCTAGGTAGGGGGAGAGTCGATGGCTAATTGGGATGTGCCAATAGGCGTCTGACAAGTCTATAGAGACGGAATATGCCCTCTTGGGCAGTAAGGTCCTTATGTGTTGCAGTGTTAGCATTTTGATTTGCAATTCACTATGAACTTGTTGAGTGGCGACAAGTCCAGAATGACTCTGAGCTTTTCCGAGTCTTTCTTGGGAACACAAAACAGCCTCCCTTAGAAATTGATGGGCTTCACCCTTCGGATCACCTTTTTTCTCCAACAGTTCTTGAACGTACTCCTCCATAACGGGGGTGGAGTGTTGGAAAAACCGAAGGCACGGGGGTGGAGTGCTGTACCAGCTCCCGCCCAGTCCATTCTTGAGTAGGCTGTGGGCCCAGGGATCGAAGGTCCACCAATCCCGAAATTTCAGAAGTCTCCCTCCTACCGGTATCACCTCACTTGGACTGCCGTCCTGGGGTCTTGCCTTCCTGACCACGACCACCCCTGAATCCCCTTCCCCTTGAGGGGCGTCTAGACGAGCCTCTGGCTGCTCCTCTAGGCTTTGCTCGAAAGGAAGTAGACTGCCCTTCGAATGCTGGGGTGAATGCCGTGGACTGTGTCGACATGGCCTGGGGTACCCACTGAAAGGTGGTCGGGGTTTGTGCCACGATCTGGGGCACTGGGGGCAATGGCAATTGCAGTTGCTGTTGCTGTCTAAGAGGCTTGGCTGGCCGAGACGGTAGCCTAGTCCTCATAGTCTTCCTCTTTGGTTGAGGACCCTCATCCGGGTAAGACTTTCTTTTGATAGCCAGGCCCCACTTCTGGAGAAGGTTTCTATTCTCCAAGGCGGCCTTATCAACAACTTCTTTGACCAAGTCGGTAGGGAAAAGGTCTTTTCCCCAAATGTTGGAGGAAATTAGTTTCTTTGGCTCGTGTCTCACCGTAGCCGAGGTAAACACGAACTCCCTACAAGCTCTCCTTGCCTTGACGAAGCAATAAAGGTCCTTCGTCACTGTGGCCAGATGAGGCTTAGCCACTACCATGAACATTTCATGGACCTTGGGGTCACTTTCCATCGTCTCGAGAGTAGTCTGAAGAGACATTGAGGCAGTCAGTCTTTCTTTTGTATCGAACTCACTTCGCAAAAGAAAGTCAGACAGCTTAGGGAGGTCCTTGCCGAACTGACGTCCGGCAATATCAGCCTCCAACTTTCCCACTGAGAACGTAAGATGGACGTCCTTCCAGTCTTTGTGGTCCATAGGCAGGGCCAGCGACAAGGGTTTACACTCCTCTAGGGAGGGGCAAGACTTGCCGGCCTCTATTGCTTTTAGTACAGCCAGAAACCCTTTCTGTAAAAAGGGGAAGGCTCTAGTAGGCGAGGACACAAAGGAAGGGAGCTTCCTATTCAATGCGGCTACCTTTGAGTTAGAGAAGCCCCTCTCTTTCATCGAGGATGAAAGTAGAGCTTGAGCCTTAGCATGGTCCATCACTATGACCTCCTTCGGCTCTGTCTTCTCCTTTGAAGCTGGTTCCTTCCTCAGCCGGACATAACAGTCCGGATATGATGCCTTGCTGGGCCAGAATTCCACCCTCCAGGGGAACTGAGCCCAGCTTATCCGAGATGACGATCTTTCCAGTCGTCATCGGCATGTACTCAGCATACCTCCATGGGTTAGCATCTGAGCACAAGGGAAGGTCTTTCACATTGAGCTTTTTCTGGGGCCCATGTGATTCTGCAAGGCACTGCATTCGCAGTTCCATTGCAGCCGCCTTCTCCTGATTCTCCTTCTGCATTTGTTGGATCATTCCAACAATAGAAGAGAGGGCCTGTCCCAGCTCTACTGGGAGACCGGCCGATGTAGAGGGGCTTGAACTTCATCCTGGGCTTCTGCCAGGAGGTCTTCCTCCTGACACCCGTCCACATCAGACATCCTGTCATCTAGCTGGATGTCTTGCATCGCGACCGCGACTTCAGCATCCACCTGGATCTGAACTTAGGGGATCTCCTCTTGAGGCTGGGGAATCACTGCATCAGCTGATGCCTTAGGGAAAGGATACGCCCTCATCTTCTCACTTGGAAGATAAGGGCCAGAAGTGTTCTTTTGGAAGCCCCTTACCCAGGTACGAAGCTTCTTCCTAGCTATTTAAATGTCTCAGTAATCAGGTTAGTGCACACAGTACATACCTGAGGGTCCCAATACCGGAGATCATCCTTGGAGACAGCGTATGCTGCGTGTCTCCTAAAAAACTCATGTCCGCAGAGGTTCTTGCTGCTGACATTGCAGAAAGCACTTCCCCACTTCAGAGTGTCCTTCTGTAAAGAGAAGAAATTTCCATGAGTATCAAGTGAACTATGTATCACTGGATATGCATAGTATAGCATAACAATTCATAAAGGAAAGACACACACTTGTGTTTCCTTCACAACCCATTGTTGCAGCCTTCCAGATAATAAAATCAAAATGGTTTATCTCTTCTAGAGTAACCAATGCAAGGTTTCCAGAGGAAACAGGTGGAGCTCACACCTAAGCAATGATTTTAAAATCCTGGATAATAGACAGGGAAGAACTCAGCTTCCTATCTGATGGCAACAGCAAAGGGATGTGCAAGAAAACACAATAGTGTTAGAAGATACAGTGCTGTACCAAAACCCTTACTATAGTTTTCTTCTTACTGTATATGCTATACAGAAGAATACTAGTACAGTATAGGGGGATGTGTGCCGGCCTGCCTTTGCCGGCCGGCACACACCCCAACTAGCTTTAAAGTATACTACTTAACAGCTATAGGGCGGCAGCACTCTGGTTCAAATGCCTGTGCCGGTCGGCAGCAACTGCCGGCCGGTAACAGCCAGTGTTGGCCGGCAATGGCTTCCGGCCAGCAACTACACAAGGTAGTACCCAGCTGCCGGCCACACTCTTGGTGACCGGCAGACAAGGGCTGACATAAGCCGGCAGGCAAAGGTACAAGACCGATGCCAGCCGGCAGCAAAAGAACCAGAGGACTACACCTGCCGGCAGCCGGGACAGGTACAGCACTAGAAGAAAAATAGAATGGATGCCGGGATAAGAGTGTACACCACCTCCAAGCCCGGCAACCGAAAGAGTGCATATAAGGAAGGGGAGAAACTAATTCAGGCTTCCTTGACCAATGCCGTCCGGCTTTGCTGGCAGGCATGGATGAGGGACCAAGAGAGGTCCGGGCAGCACTCGAAAACAAAAGACCCTTGCCGGCCAGCAGCTCTGCCGGCCGGCAAGGGGCTGAGTCAATTCCACATCCCAACCTATACTAGGTCCAGAAGTAGAACGACGTACAGTACAGTAAGACCCCTGCCGGCCAGCTCTGCCGGCCGGCAAGGGGCTGAGTCAATTCCACATCCTAACCTATACTAGGTCTAGATGTAGAACGACGTACAGTACAGTAATGGCTAGGCCATTACGGAGATAGAGGGGGAAGGGACAAGAGGGTCCTGCCAACCTTGCTTTAGTGACAGATCACCCGCAGCCAAGAAACTTATCTTAGCCTAAGGGAGATCTAAGGGGAAAGGCCAGCAATACTTGCCAGCTTCCAGAGCACCAAAGCAAGGAAGGCGTTGCTACTCCCAAGGGAAGAACTTATCCTCCCCCGAGAACAGCAACAGGACTAGTCTGGTAGATCACAAAAGAAGGAATCATAACTACAGAAACCTTCGGTAGTGACCTAAGGGAGCTAAGCTCCCTTTGTATGTGTTAGGTCAGCGAGGGGGACTCAGCCCCAAGCCAGACAACACAGACTCAGACTAAAAACTCTGTTGTTCTGTCCCTCTTGAACCATAACTACAGGAACAAGAAGGTACAGTAACACCCTAGTATAGTTTTATCGAAAATAAATTCGGAAAAAACCACTTAGGGATAAGCCCAAGGCTTAAACAGAGGGAAAGGGATTGCATACCTTCTCCGAAGAAAAGAAAGCAACCGGGGAGTATGATAAAGTATACTAAGGCTCCATAAGCAACTAGCCTAGGCACCAAGAGAATCGATTACCTAATTCACCGAAACTCACACGTATACAATCTTGGAAATATTCCACACAGTCTAAAATGTATAAAATATAGCCTAAAGCTTCAATAAAATTTTAATTACACTCGGAAAAACCAAAATCATGCATGAAGTACTAGGACCAAACAACTAGGCTACATGGCCTAGCGTAGGCCAGAATGGCGAATACTTCGCCAAATAATACTAAGCACGAAAGGAAATCCTATGTAATGCTAAATAGCTAAAATTTATTAAAGCAAAACAACCAGGAATGTCGCTCTGACTAACTAATTTATACCTAGCGAGCGACAGTGTCCAGGACACCTCTGGTAGGCTACGGCTCTTGTATCAAAGATTAATCCTATTAATCACTCAAAATTTAACCAAGAGCCTACATTTATACATAACAGACACTATACTCAACTTATCAGAGGCCAATGAAGACGGAGAAGCCATGAAAAGCCGAATAAATCCAAGATTTGCGAGAAAAACAGGAAAAAACACCGAGTTGTTAAGCTACGCAAAAAGGAATACAGATGGCGCCAGGATTGGCGCCAGGCATGCATACGAATCGGGGGATAGGGAAGCCTTGGGAGCGGCTCCCCTTTTTCTTTCCCGAATTCGTATCTCGCCAATCACCTCTTACGAGACGAAATCTCTGTCCAGGATGTAGATTGCCATGTGACGTGTCTAGAATACGTCCTCTGATATGTCGCGATATCCCTTTCACGAGGGATACTCGCTCCAGGAGTTAGAATTCTGGTACCTTAAGGTAAATTCTCTGGGAATATCGCCGTAGTTGTAATATACCCTAGGAAGCTACCCTATAGGAACTTCCATCAGGACGGCATGGCTTGATCCCAAAAATATATATATCAGCACTCTTTGTCTTCATTTGATATTATCGATAACATTCAATATAACGATTTTCCTTTAATTCTTTCTTTATACTTTTTTACAATGTGTAATCCTTAAGCTTAATGTCAGCAGCTATCCTTCAGGTCATGAAAAAATATAAAAATCTTTGTATGTAATTGTGTTGTTAACAGTTCCATTGGCGTGTGTTTGGCTGTTGTGTGGATGAGCTCATAGGAAACTCCAAGCAAGGCTGAGAGGGAGAGAGGGTACTGTCACTCAAGCAGTGCCTAGTCTGCCGACCTTGGCGTTTTGGTGGAAGGTAGTTTTTTTTTTTCACTCAACATATGTTGCACCAGAAAATCATGTACCATATTATTGAGTGTGAAATTGCAGCATTAAATCATTATATTACTTCCAGTTATTCTATTTTATACATTTTTTCGGTTCTCTTGACAATTCCCATGACTGCATCAGAAGCAGAACGCTGCATTTCAACACTGAAAACAATGATATCTTTTTTTTAAGAAGCACTATGACATTGGAAAGACTAAATGCACTTACAGCGTTTTCAATGGAGAAAAAATCTCCAGTTATCATCCAGAAATCAAGGAGAAAATAAGTTATCTTTTCATGCAACTTAAAATATGTTTGCATTAGTTCTTTTAGCATTCTATAAAATTCATCATTAAAACTTCTGATACCTGTTTATTTCCGTTTACACATTATTACAAAGGCTACAAATGTTCTGGAGCAGCACCCACACTCATTTTAGTCACAAGCCACCATTGTGTTGGATGTCCTTTTAACCAAACTCAGCCCCTTATCACTTATGTTTTTATGGGAACAATTTTTCCAGATGAAGGAAATAATACACAAAAGTGTCTGTCTCAAATAGTTTTAAAGTTGCTCTGTAGAACCATTTTGGGTTAATATCCACGGTACTGATATTTCTTAACCTTCTGCAAGGTTGGCACTGTCTTCAAGATGTATCTAGCTACATCTAAGACGACCATGATAATAGACATTAGTCTGAAAAAAAAAGAAAAAAATAATTTAGCCCCTTTGATTTAGTGATTATAGAGTTCTAGTCTTTTATCATGGCATGTATGTGTCAGAGTATGTATTTTTAACACACGTCAGTTTTCTTTTTCTGTGCAATTAACAATATCTGAATTTCCATTGTATATGCAAAGACTTATAATTATTTTCATCAATACATGTTACTATATAAAACTAATGAATGAAACTTTTAGTATATTAGTTGCTTGGCCCATCAATACAACAGTAGACTCAACACTAGCTTTCTTGACTGAACCACCTCAAAATACTCTGATCATTCGTTTCATATATGTTAACAGTTTATTTTTACAGCTTCAACCTTTATGGTACCATTAAACATCTTTACTTCTATAAAGGAGAATTGGTTCAACAAACCCTTCATGCATACCCACCATGGCTTTTATAGACAGCCCAAGACTCATCCTAATCTTCTGCACTCATCCTCCTACTTTTTTGCTTCATGTATTCTGTGTCTCACCCCGTCTCTCATGTTGCATTTATTCATTACATTTCCTTCAAGAAAAAAATCCACAACTTCCATATTTGCCCCACCTCTATTAAGATTCATAACTCAATGTTCATAAATTATAAATAATTTTACAAGCTATTACATACCACTCTCATATATTATTGGCTTTCTTCTCCTAGCTTTTCAAGGTTTCTTCATAGTCCACAATCAACAAACAATCATCTGCAAACGCTAACCTTTGAGAATCCCACTCTCCACTAATTTTCTTATCCCAAATTATTTGACTACATCCACTGTCCTTCCTTTGACTTCTCATAACATTCCTAAAGATATTTCACATTGTCTCAGACTACGCCAAACTAGTCCCTTTCCTATCTAATAACTCTAAAGCTCACTTTATGATATATTATTATTATTATTGTTATTATTATTATTATTATTATTATTATTATTATTATTATTATTATTATTAACTCCGCTAAGGAGGTTATGTTTTCGAGTTTAATGATTTATTTATTTGTCTGTGTGTCTGTTGACAGGATTACGTGAAAACTATTCAAATGATTTTGACGAAATTTTCACCACGGATAGATGTAAAGTCATGGAGAACCCCATTAAATTTTGGAGATGATCTGGATCCGGATCCGTATCTGCATTTTTAACAATTTCAAAGAACAGGATTACGTCAAAACTATCCGACGGAGTTTGACGAAGTTTTCACCACAGAAATATCTTAGGTCATCGACGACCCCATTAAATATTGAAGATGATCCGGATCGGGATTCTAGAGCCGGATTTCCATTTTTCGCCATTTTAAAGATAACGTCAGAACAAAATGACGGGTTTTGACGAAACTTCTATCACAGATAACTCTTAGGCCATGGACGACTCCATTAACCTTTTTCGGAGGTCAGAAATCTCTGATTGCTTTTGTTATTATTATTATTATTATTATTATTATTATTATTATTATTATTAGCTGAGCCACAACCTTAGTTGGAAAAAGCATGAATTTACAAGCCTAAGGGCTCCAACAGGGAAAATAGCCCAGCGAGGAAAGGAAATATAATAGTGTACCTGAGTGTATCCTCAAGCAAGAAAACTCTAACCCCAAGACTGTGGAAGACCATAGCCAGAGAGCGCTGAATTGATTTTAAGGTGTCCTA
>NC_090731.1:109799382-109814382 GCF_036898095.1 Palaemon carinicauda | reverse complement strand
TCCGAATTTGCTTTAAAAGCTAAAATAATCATAGCCTTATACTTTGACTGTTCCTTACCTGGATACTTACATAGATACCCTGTCAGAAGAGTTGCCATTTTAACTTCAATCACCATTTAATTGGTTTGAAGTCAATTATCATGGACATCCAATGAGAAGATGGAATGGGAGACGGCCTCCAGTTTTGCCTTTAAAGATGTGGAAGCAATTAAACAGAAAAATTGTAGGAGGGGAATGCATTAATAATGCTGTAGTAGCCCATAGAAAGGTTATGTTGAATTCAAAGTTAACCACCCAATTATATGAAAATTTATTGATAGATTAAGAAAAGTTCTAAAAATCCGAGATATGTATTATGAACAATTGGTTTCTAGCCTTGCTACAAAACAAGAACATAAGATGTTACGAATAAATTTTGAATATAGTACGCCAATTTAATGAGAGGGCACTTTTAGAATATTTGCGTGGTTTAGCCCACAATTGTGAATTATATTACATTTCTGAGTTTCAGTCTTTTTTTTATTATTCTTTAACATGAATATTTTATACCAGAATAAAAGAACCGTATTTTTTTATTGTAATTTGCATTCCAAAGATTTAATGTCTATTTAAAATTTCTCTGTAGCCTAGGTTAATATGATCCATATATTCCATGCTTTTTTCTTACTTTTGGTGCCAAAACATAAATGGCCAAAAGTATTAGCACCATTTACTTTATTGCAAAAATAACGGTGCCATGATATCGGATACAAAATGGCGGTGCCAAGAAACACTCAACCCACTTACAGGGAAGTTGCATTAGCTATTGTCCACAATGAATTTTCACTGCCATAAAGCAGTACCTCCTTGCTTGTTCATCAACACTATCGAGTGGCCACTTACTATTTTCTGGAAAAAGATCAAAGCCAGGTATGCCACCTTTAGTCCCACTAGTTTTATATGAGATCGTCTGACTTTTCTGTGTCTATAGACCTGAAGTGAAGTGCCTTAAAATATTCACTCCCCATCCCTCTCTGTATGTGTCTAAAAAAGGAGTAAATCTGGAGGAAGATACTGCAAGGTGGAGCCCGCTAACAGGTGCTCCTCCTGGAGCCATCAGGACAGGTCCTCTTGGACCTCTGGTGTCACTCTTACCAGCACATTCAGTGGATCTGACATCTGATGCCAGGTGATCTTCAGGGCCCACTGCACTGAATGAAGATGCAATCACCTGTATAGGACCAGACACTCTAACGAGGTTAGGTATCCTAGTATACTCTTCCACTGCTTAGCTGTGAAGTAATCTTTAGGTAAGGCATTGCCACCCTTCTTAACTTTTGTAATTTATCCTGCGACGGAAAGACTGGTTTGGACTGTCTCTATTCTCATTCCCAAGTAAAAAATCTGTTGGCTCGGGATGAGAACAGACTTTTCTTGATTTATCAAGATCCCGAGATCCTGACAAAGCTTCTGCTGGTCAGAACTTGGGTCTCTGACTTCGCTAACAGATGCTAGTCGTTGAGATACTGAAAATTCTTATACTTATTGTGTGTGCTCAAGCTGATACCAGCTGATACTAGCAAAAAATTTTTGTAACAGCAAAAGAAAAGAATAGCCAGTTAAAAATAACTATTTAAGATTTAACAAATGTATCTACAATATTTTACAAGATTCACAAAATACTCATGGCTCACCCACATGATAATAATATACATAATAATCATGTGGTGATGTAAGCCTTAACTTTATGTCTCTGTGAAGGGAGAGACAGATGATGAATAAATTCAACTCCGAATTTTGTTAGGATTTTCCAGGTTGTAGTTCCAGATAGTAAAGTTGATAAACAGGAACACAGCTTCTGATGATATTCGAACTTCCATGATGTCCTTGATATTTAATATGTTTGTCTGTATGACAAACTTGTTCAAGTGGGACTGGTCGATGACTGGACCTGACCTCAATCACTTTCTTTCCCTCCTAATGTCTTGTGACCCCTTTCTGGAGAACCATTTGCCAGAGCCAATCAAATACAACAAGCGGCTCATCGAAGCTAGAGTGAAAGGAGGGTGAGAGTTGGTGAACGGGAGTCTGTATCCTACGCGTAGCACTTCCACAATCCAATGCTCTGCCCTGTACAATTGCCACCTCGTTCACCAACTTGTCAAGCATCATCCCACTGGTCATGTCCTGAGGGGAAACCCACCTCTAGTGTGATCATCTCATGCCCCACTCTTTCCTGTTGTTGTGTGGTTTATGACAAAAGGGCTGGACTTGTTCTGTTGATCCTTTGTGGGTCAATAGTTTTTATTTTTACTTTGTCTCACTCCATTTGGCGGTTGCCTTGGAGATGTGCACTTGGGTTTGGAAGCTGTAGTGTAAGGCTGCTTAAAGGTGGTGTCTCTCTTGAAGTAGTTGGCCTGACTTGATTTTTCCCACTTTGCTATTGCCTCCAGCTCTTAACGTGGAAAGAGAGGGAGGCACTTTGTATCAGCAAAGTGTTTCTCAAGAACATTAAGTCCCTAGAGGCCACTTGTCTCGTGAATTTATTGACCATTGCGTTATGGCATTTTAGTACCCAGTTGCTTCAAAATGTCGGACATAACGTCAGTGGATATAATGTCGACAGACACAATGTCGCTTGACAGAACGTCAAAAGACATAATGTCAACAATTGCATAAGTAGGACAAAATGTCGACAAATATGAGAAAAATAATAACAATGATTATATTAACTTTAGTTTTTTAAGCGAAAAGATTCTTTCAAATATTCTGCTATGGTAATTATCACATCAGCTAGCTCAGTTATTGATAACATATTTGCGAGAATTCAGCTGTTGTTTACTTATTATTCCAATACTGGTAGTAGCCTTGTTTCGTTTTACAAGCTATTTATTGACTTAACAAATAATTTTCAAATTTTCATCGAGGAAAGATCTTTCCAATTTCCATTAGTTCTTAAAGAAATTCAGTATATATGAAGGATATGCTTATTTAGTAGACAAGTGAAAGGAGGATAGGATCTTGTGGCGATGTGAAAAACGTGGATACTATGGAGAGAGAGAGAGAGAGAGAGAGAGAGAGAGAGAGAGAGAGAGAGAGAGAGAGAGAGAGAGAGAGAGAGAGCAAACAAAGCATAGGTTAGTTATGGAGCCACGTAAAATTATTGATATTCGTGTGTGTAACCTAAGCAATACAAAACCACATCCTCTTAAAAACGTAGGTTTATTGACATAGAAAATTATGAATTTATAACACTACTGGCTTTGTAGGCAAAGTTGTAGGAGCAGATAGAAGAAAAGTGTGAGTTACATGCAAATGACGTATAAATCCACACCTACATCCTCCCTCTACTTCTTCCATTCCACCCCCCCCCCCTCTCTCTCTCTCTCTCTCTCTCTCTCTCTCTCTCTCTCTCTCTCTCTCTCATATTTGCTTGTTTGGGTGTGAATTCATAAAATTTTCTTCACATAATTGAGGTAAGAGTTTTGATTTTTTTATAATGCAGTTAAAAATATTAATTTTACATAGTAAGGAATAAATAAATATATAAATTAATAAACACGCACTTATTATATATATATATATATATATATATATATATATATATATATATATATATATATATACTGTATATATATATATATATATATATATATATATATATATATATATATGTATATATATATATACTGTATATATATATATATATATATATATATATATATATATACTGTATATATATATATATATATATATATATATATATATATATATATATATATATATATATATATATATATATATATATCAACCACAATGGCATTTAATACTGAATTCTATATTAGGAATATATATCCCCTAAAATTCATTTTATGGTAATATTCATCATAAAATAACCACGTGTTGCAAACTCACAATTCAGCTATCATGTTGGACATAGGTTTATTTCAAGTCTATGAACACATTCTTGAATTCGACAGGAATATGTACGGTGACTTGTCATAAACCTATATCTCTCTTGATGGCTCAGTTGGTTGGGTCCTCGCAGGCATGGTTTTCGCCTGAATAGGTACGGGTTCGAATCTCTGCCCGGCCAGAAGCTATTACTATAAAATGAATTTCAGTGGATATATATTCCCAAGATAGAATTCGGTATTAAATGCCATTGTGGTTGATATTTACATTGATTGAAATCACGAGTGTTAGTGATATATATTCATCACAAAATAGCCACGTGTTGCAAACTCACAATTCAGCTATCATGTTGGAGATGAGTTTATTTCAAGTGTATGAACAGATTCTTGAATTTGACAGGAATATGCACGGTGACTTGTCATAAACTTATATCTCTCTTGATGGCTCAGTTGGTAGAGTCCTCGCAGGCATGGTTTTTGGCTGAATAGGTAGGTGTTCAAATCTCTGCCCAGCCAGAACCTATTATCATAAAATTAATTCCATTGGATATATATTCCCAAGATAGAATTCGGTATTAAATGCCATTGTGGTTGATATTTACATTGATTGAAATCACGAGTGTTAGTGATATATATTCATCATAAAATAACCACGTTTTGCAAACTCACAATTCAGCGATCATGGTGGGGATAGGTTTATTTCAAGTCTATGAACAGATTTCTAAATTCGACAGGAATATGCACGATGACTTGTCATTAACTTATATCTCTCTTGATGGCTCAGTTGGTAGAGTCCTCGCTGGCATGGTTTTCAGCTGAATAGGTAGGGGTTCGAATCTCGGCCCAGCCAGAAGCTATTACCATAAAATTAATTCCATTGGATATATATTCCCAAGATAGAATTCTGTATTAAATGCCATTGTGGTTGATATTTACATTGATTGAAATCACGAGTGTTAGTGATATATATATATATATATATATATATATATATATATATATATATATATATATATATATATATATCTATATATATATATATATATATATATATATATATATATATATATATATATATGTACATATATATATATATATATATATATATATATATATATATATATATATATATATATATATATATATATATATATATATATATATATATATATATATATTTTATTCACAGCATGCCTAGAAGAAGTTTTCAATAATTTATATTGAGAAAATAGAGGAACTAATATTAATGAGAAATACCATTACAATTTAAGATTTGCACATGACAGTTGTGTATAGTGAATGGGGGGGGGGGGGGGGAGATGAATTACAAAAGATGTTAGAATATTTGAATATAGAGAAAGCATAAATGTAGGACTAAAAATGATTATGAGTTAGACTAAGATAATTTTCAATGAAAATGTAGAAAGACAACAAATAAGAGTTATGGCCGAACCTCTAGAGGTCATTAATGAATATGTGTACTTTGGACAGACAGAAAGTCTTTCCTCAGGACATGAGGCCGAAATTAAAAGAAATATAGGTATGTGATGGAGAACATTTGGTAAACAAAATCAGATTATCAAAAGCAACATTCCACTTTCTCTAAAGAAAAAAAAATACTTAATGATATAGTCCTACCAGTATTAACCTATGCATCAGAAACTTGGAGGGTTACTAAAGCCTTAGAACATTGGCTAGTAACAGTTTCATAGTAACTTTTACGACAATAGTACAAAAAATAGACTAAAAAAAGATGATTACACAGCTGGTTTAAAAATGACAATTGTCTAAATTTCTTGTTTAAAAGCAGTTCGTCAAGTTTTAATTTCATGGGTTACTGTTGATTAATTCTGCACAGTTTTTCGTCATAGTACATGATTCTATAATCATCATCACCATCTCCTCCTACGCCTATTGACGCAAAGGACCAAAGTTAGAGTTCGCCAGTCGTGTCTATCTTGAGCTTTTGAATCAATGCTTCTCCACTCATCATCTCCCACAACATGGTTCAATGCTCTCAGCCATGAAGGCCTGGGTCTTCCAAATCTTCTAGTGCCTTGTGGAGCACAGTTAAATGTATGGTGAACTAATCTCTCTATGGAGGTGCGAAGGGCATGCCAAAACCATCTCTATCTACCCCTCCCCATGATCTCATTCACATATGGCACTCTAGTAATCTCTTATAGTTTCATTTCTATTCTTGTCTTGCCATTTAACCCCCAACATCCTTCTTTGGGCTTTGTTCTCAAATCTACAAAATCTGTTGGAGATTGTTTCATTATCATACCACGACTCGTGTCTATACAGTAACACATCTCACTAAACTGTTATATAGCCTGATTTTTATATGTTATTTCAGGCAATTTGATTTCCATATTTTACTCAACCCAGCCATTGGCTGATTTGCTTATTTTCAATCTCTCACTAAACTCCAATTCTAATGACCCTGTATTGGAGATCATAGTTTCTAAATACTTAAATGATTCCACTTCATTAATCCTTTCTACTTCCAATATTTTATCTCCCATTGCATATTCTGTTCACATCATCGTTGTCTTCTTTTTATCTTGAGCTCAACCTCGATTGATATTACATGCACTCTGGTGAACAAGCATTGCAAGTCCTGTGGTGTTCTGCTTACAAGAACAGCGTCATCAGCATACTCTACGTCAGCTAATTTCCTGTTACCAATCTAGTCCAATCCTTCTCCACCATTTCCGACTAACCTACACATTACAAAATCCCTGAGGAGGATAAACAACATAGATGACAACACATTCCCTTGGAGTACTCCACTATTCACTGGAAATTTCTTTGATAGTACTCAACTAACATTAACTCATTAACTGTACTTGCTATGCTCATAAACATACTTGATCAAATTTACATTTTTAAGACGAATTCCATAATAATGCAGGACTCTCCACAAAATTGGCCGGTGCACACAATCAAAGGATTTTTCTTAGTCCACAAATGCCATCAAAACTGTATTTCTATATTCTACGCATTTGTGTGCAACATGTCTCAAAATGAAAGTTTAGTCTGTACAACTTCTGCCTTTTCTAAATCCTGCTAGTTTATCTTTCAGCTGTTCATCGATCTTTCTCTCTAGTCTATTCATAATGAGCATGCTATATATTTTTATGACAGCCGACGTAAGTGTGATGCATCTGTAATTATTGCAGTTAGGCAGGTCTCATTTTCTTTCACCATTTTCACCAACACTCTCAACTCCCATTCATCAGGTCTTGTCTCTTCATGCCACATTCTACAAAATAATCTTGCAAGTATTCTGGGAGTCACTTCATTTGGAACCAGTTTCATTTCAGCAGTTATTCCAACGTAACCAGGGCTTTCCATCTCCTGAGTTTTTTTAATAATAGCTTCGACTTCAAACACACTGAATTCATTCATGGGCACATCAAGGTATTCATCTGCTTCAGGTATATCAATCAAATTATTCCCTTCGTATCTCCTATTCATAGATTCACCAAAGTGTTCCATCCAACATTGCCTTTCTTCATGCTCGGTTGTTATAACAGATCCATCTCTCTTCTCGATGGGTATATACTTTTTCTTCTTTGCCCCTATCGAGATATCATTAATAATTTTATGAGTAATTCTTACACCATAGCCACTCCCTGAATTCATAGCTTTTCAGCCTCATCTGCTTTACTGTCTAAATATTCTCTCCAGTCATTCCTGGCCTTTCTTTTCACCACACTATCGATACTGGAATACCTAGCATGCACTACCTTGTAATTTTCATTACTTCTCAACAATCAATTTCTGTTCTTGTCTCTTTTTTATAGTATCCAACGTCTCATTTGATATCCGTGGCTTTCTCCTTGTAACTGCATGTCCCAAAACTTCAAAACCAACTGCTTGATATATGTTCTTAATATTATACCATTCTTCATTGATTGTCTGCTTTTCGCGTCTCAAATTCTCTAAGACTGCAAATCGATTCATACATTCAGATGCAAATGATTCTCGCTGGTCATCTTCCAAAAGCTTGGTTGTATCAAACATAGGTATTCTAATTACATTTCTGTTGGGCGCTTTCAGTTTTAATTTTAGTGTGGCAATAAAGAGATGGGGATCACTACCATTATCTGCACCTTTATAGCTTCTTACATTTCTCAAAGTCCTCCTTCTCTCTTTATTAATGGCTATTTGATCTATTTGATTTTTGTAATTGCCACATGGTGAAGTTCACGTATATTTGTGGATATTCTTGTGCTGGAAAAGAGTACCCCCAATGACAAGATTGTTTGTTAAACAGAAACTTAAAATATGTGCCCCATTTTCATTTGCAACTTCGTCAAGACCCTCAACACCAATCACATTCTTTATATCTTGATTATACTTTAGCATTGAATCACTAATTACAGTTTTCATATCTCTATCTGGGATCTCATTCATAACACTCTGAAGTTGTTTATAGTATTCATCTTTCCTTTCTTCAGGGGAATCATTCATTGGTGCATACAAACTAATACTCATATTGTACTGATTTGATTTGAACTTTGCAAGTAACAATCTACTATTTACTGCTTTCCACTTAATTAATGCCTTTTCTGCTCTTGGTGTCATCATCATTCCTACCCCTTCTCTTCCAATGCCACCTGTCCTTCCTGTATATATATACATATATATATATATATATATATATATATATATATATATATATATATATATATATATATATATATATATATATATATTTGGGCTCAAGCCATGTCGTCCTGATGGAACGTTCCTAAGAGTAGCTTCCTAAGGGATATTTGACTACAGTGATGTTCCCAGAGAATTTACCTTTAGGTCTCCAGAATTCTAGCTCCTGGCGCGAATATCCTTAAAGTTTCTCTCAAGGATATCGCATAATATCAGGGGACGTATTCTTGACACGCCACATAGCAATCTGCACCCCGAATAGTGTTTACGCTTCGAGGGGGAAAGTGGTAAAATTAGAAGGGGAGCCGCATCAAGGTTCCCCTAGTTCCCATACTACTATTGAGTATCACAACAGTGCCATATCCAAGATGGCGGACATTCCTAATTTTGTAGCGATTTCGCTCGGTGGTGTTCCCTGTTGATCTGACCTTTACGATCGATTTTCAAGGATTATTATGCAATCTTCAGCTTCTTTCGCCTCTGGAAAGTTGAGTATTGATTCTTTACAATGTGTGTAATTTAGCTCCTGTCTCACAGTGAAATTAGAGTAATTTATTGTGATTAGGAGCTTGGCCTGTTACCGGAGGCGCCATGGGCGCTGTCGTTCATTAGGCATGTGTTATTTAGTTAGTAGAACGACATTCCCAGTTAAAATAGCATTAATAATTTAATTATGAAAGCTATTTAGGCAATTTATACTTGTAGAGATATTTATATGCATAATTTTCCTTTTTCTGTGTTGATCCTATATGTCAGAGTTTCGGTGATTTAGGTAACCGAGATCTCGTCTTGCCTTGGTAACCTAACCTAGGCGATATAGTATACTTTCAACATTTCTCTGGTTACTCTCGTGTATTGGTTTATCAATTCATCGGAGATTGATATCTCCTAGAATTATTATATAACCGATACTCGTCTCTAGTAGAGATTTGAGGGTAATCTCTCTTTCCCTCTGAATGTAGCCTTAGGCTACAACCCTAGTGGGTCGTGCCTCGAGTTTTCATTCAGGCATGACTAGCCTAGGGTTTTCTGTCTCGTCCCTTAAACGCAGATGGCAGGTTTTGGGATTCGGTCATAACCTCAGAGTATTTAGACTTGTGCCGACAGTCGGCCAGCAGGATGAATAGTCATTCCCCTGCCGGCTAGGCTGCCAACATAGGAGGCTAGCCCTCCCTAGGCTGCACCTGAAGTGGTTGTATGATGCCGCCACCTTCACGCTGTGGTCTAGTTGACTAGTTCTGTGCTCGCAGACCCTAGGCTGAAGAGTAGTTATTCTTCTGAGGCCTAGGATGGTGCCGGCACTGGAACTCTGTTTCTCCCTTGTTGAGAGGAGGCGGCACTGCTGCCGTCCCCTTAACTGTACTGGCAGACCCTAGGTTGGAGAATAGAATTCTCCTGCCGCCTAGGATGGCAACGATACTGAAACAGAGTTTCTTAAGGGTGTGTAGGACTGGCAACCCTGCCGGCTCCTTCCACACCTCATACAGGACCCTTTTCCCTCCTCCTCTGTTCTTTTGTGATGGCCGAGCCATTGTCTTTCTTTGAGCCGTCGTCCTAAAACCTCACCGTTGCTGGTGGGTTGCAGGGGCCGGCCAGACTCCTTCTCTGCAGCTGTTGTCCGGCTGCCGGCGGCTATGCCAGCTGCTGGCAGCCATGACAACTGCCTGCGGCCATGTGTTATACAAACTGTCGGCGGCTGGTAGCTGCTGGTAGCCATGTCATCTGTCGACAGCCATGACGCGGCAGCCGGCTGCTGACAGCCATGATGGGTGTTGGTGGGAAGTCCCTTCTGTCACCAAGGTTTTTTCAGTCCTCCCTTGGACTGCTGGCCTCAGGTTATGTTGCCGGGGTATATCGCCGGCCAGACCGGCACAGATAGGTGCTGACTCAGCCGATAGTACGCAGACTGTACCAGTGCTGCCAGGTGCTAGCCTGCCGGCTACGTGCCGACTGGTCCTTGCTGGCGATGGGTACTTGTGGCTGGATGGAAGCCTGAATGTTATATTCTCCCCTTCCATTTGAACCTTCTGTCTGGAGAAAGGCAGTAAACTAGACTTTTACATCCTTAATTAGTGTATACATACACAATAATAAGGCAGCCTTCACTCCATGCTGTCTCTCTCTCTTTTAAGCTAGCATGCTGGCTGTGCTGGGAGTGACTAGCTATGCCGGCTATATGCCGGCAGAATTACAGTATATGTTTATACAGGTAGTCAGTATATTTGCAGTATAGGATATACTGCATATAGTAAAACTATTTTATATATCATACTAGTAGTTATTTTCCAATATATCTTGGGTATCTTTGCCCGGGTGTTTGCTGAGACCAATTCTATATTGAAAGAATAGAATTTCTTCAATATTCTGATTAGAAATCAGTTTTCATATTACCCTATAATATTGAATATTCTAAAGGGCTGTTGGTATTACACTTCTAACCCTAAAAGGTTAAAACCCTTATCCTTGAGTTTCCCTGATCAGGAAACTCTATGATTTAATATTGTAAGGGAGGTCACAGCAAATGGGCTGGTTAGGATACACAAATATATGTCATCCTTACCCCACAGTGTTAAGAATAAAAAGGGGCAGTGGCTTGTACACTTCTCTACCCCTAGGGGTTAGAACCTTTTCGTTAGAGTTCCTTGATAGAGGAATCTCCTTATAGTTAATACTGAGGGGAGGTAACAGCATTTGCTTGCAGGGGATACACAAGTATGTGTCTCCCACTATCCCTTTCGAGCTTACTATCCTAAGCTATTTTAGTTAAAAGATGACTTTTGCATATTGCTTATCAGTGAGATAATCAATTGTATACTCATTCTGCTTTCCTTTCTTTACAGGAGGAACCCCAGATGACATGTGTTGCAGTCTTCTGCAATATCAAGAGTAAGTGTTTTTATGGTCATAATACATGCAGGCTTCATGCCCCTTGCAATATTATTTCCGAATCCCTGCATTATTGGAACCCTCAAGTTTGCAATGTATGTCGGACCTTAATGTCCGAGGGTTTCGAGAATCCCAAGTCGATAGAGTCTAGGGATGCAGCTCGCAACAAACTACGCAACTGGGTGAGAGGCTTCCAGAAAATCTCTCCGGGACCATACCTGCCCAATGATAGGATGCGTAACCTACTATTCCCAGAAACGATTTACTCCACCCTGCGGCCAGATAGCCTTTGGGACAGAGGGCAGGAAGCCCCCACGGGGAGAGGTGGATAAGGTCGGGTTGGAATTGCTTCCGTCTGTACCGGCTCTAGAGCCATTAACATCGACATCTTCACCCTCTACCCCTCTATTAGACGAAATGGACCAATTATGGGCCCATATGAAAGGTCTAATAGAAAACTTTCGCAAACAAGACGAAAAGGAGGAAGCGAAATGCAAGATAGAGCTCTGTGAAGCTCCACTTGTCGCTCCCCAAGGGTCATGCAAACGACCCAGAGACCAAGACCTTCCGACATGCTCCAAAATGAATCCCTGGGGGTTTGCGGAGCTTATGCCGATTTTAAACGGCAAACTCTACATCTCGGAGAAGATGGGTGCGGTTCCTTTGGACAAAATCCAGTTTTGGCCAAGCTTTGAAGCTTTCCCTAATTGCTTCATTTGACTGAGACATGAACAAACCTCAAGAAAAGAAATGGAACTGGAGGAGGTCATGATTCTCGACCATGATAAGGCACAGGCTATCTTGTCAAGTAGCCTGAGAAAGGCGGGTTACTCGGTGTCGAAAGTATTCACACTAGGTAACAGACACCCTTCCTTTCTTACTCCTGCTTCAATTTCATTCCCATTTACGTGGAAGGCATTTAAATCTGTTGCCAAGGCAGTGGAGGCAGGTAGACCATGTCCTGAACTCGAGGAGTGCAAGCCTCTGTCACTAGCCTTCCCCAGGCAGGAGAAGGAATGGAAAGAAGTCCACTTAACCTTTTCAGTAGGAAGACTAGACGGGGATGTCGCTAGACGACAGTTTAGTGAGAATCTCCCTAAACTATCTGAGTTTCTTTTGAGTAAGGAACAAGAGACAAAGGAGGGGCTTGCAGCCTCCCTATCCCTACAGAACTGCATAGATTTGTGTTCAGCCCAACAAAGTACCCTAGACATGCTCATGGTCTTGGCCAAAATGCATATGGCCACCTTAGTAAAAGACCTTTATGCCTTTATGAAGGCTAGGAGAGCCTATAGAGAATTTGTGTTCGCTGCCACAACAGTGAAACACGAAACCAGGAAGCTGATATCTTTCAACATCTGGGGTAGATACCTCTTTCCAAATGAGGTAGTTAGAAAGGTGATTAAGAAGGCCACCACGGAGAACATAGGACTTCTCCAAAAGTGGGGCATCCTTTCAAAGAGAAAGTCTTCCACGGTTGTGGGTCCCCAACCTAAAAGGAAGATGGAAAAGTCTAGAAATATTCCTCGGGCTGTTCAACTGTTCAACAACATCCCACAGTTGCAATGACCGTGGTGCCACAGGCAAGCGGTCGAATATATAAACCTTCTGATCAAGAGAAGCAAGGAGATGCTTCTGGTAGGAGGGAGGCTCCTTCAGGATCGCTGGACCTTCGATCTTTGGATCCAAGGCCTAATCAAGATGGGACTAGGATGGGAAGTAGACATGCCTCCACCATCATTTCCTCAACTCTCCCTACACTCCAAAACACTCCTGGAAGAGTATACCTTAGAGCTCTAGAGCATACAGGTGGTAAAGAAAGTATAGTCCATCAAATTCCAGGGAAGGCTGTTTGGTGTTCACGAGAAGGACTCAAGAAAACTCAGAGTCATTCTGGAATTGTCGCCACTCAACAAGTTCAAATAAAACGGCAAGTTCAGAATGTTAATCCTTCTGAACATAAGGACCCTATTTCAAAAAGGGGTGTTCGCAGTCTTGTCAGACCTGAAAGATGTCTATTGGCAGCTTCCAGTCAATCACCCCCTCCCCTCCTACCTAGGATTCAAGATACAGAGGATAACTTATGTCCTAGGAAAGATACTTGTCGGACTAAACACAGTCCTAAGTATCTTCACGGGAATGGCAGACACAGTCACGCAAAAACCAAGCCTAGAAATGGTTCAGGCAACAATGTACCTGGACGAAAGGCTGGGGTGGGCAGCACCCGAAGTGGCTGGTCTATGAGCATCCAAGGAAGTGATCCAGTTCCCGGAACATCGGGGATGCAAGATAAGCTTCAAGAAGTTTTGATTCTCTCCAGCTCAAAGGCTTCAATGGTTAAAAAACCATTGAAACCTGTGGTCACACCAACTCTCCTTTCCCTTGGGAATGTAAAAGGAGATCGCAGGGTCGGTCAAGAGACTATGGTAATCAGTCAGGATTCCAAGATGCTAACAGGGAGGAGTTCCTGAACTCTCTCCAGTTAGCAATAGTGACAGACCCAGTGCTAAGAGCACAGCTGAAAGATGCGTTAATAGTCTGGAGAAGATACGCATCAAACGCTCGAAGAGATCTAAAAGGACCGATATCGGTCTTTCCTTAGTCGCTTCCCTAACAATGGTCAAAGGCCAAAACCCTATTGAAGACTGTGCCCTTGCAACTACCCCGACTACTGAAGATCATCCACATGGAGGCCTAGTCGGAAGACTGGGGTATTCACTCCCATCAGAGGAAAGTCCAAGGGATTCGGTCATTTCTATCCAAGACCATGTTGGTCCTATCATGGGTGGAGAACCTCTCTCCACGCAGATCAGACCTCCTCAGGATGATCTGGGACATCGAAGCGATAATGTGACGTCAGAACTGACAAGGCTAGAGAACGTCTCATACAGTCTATGTGACGTTAACCATCCCTTACCTAAATGGGTGGCACCTATCAGCAGTTCATGTACAATTGATCCGCAAGGTAACAGCGGATGCTCTACTCGGGCTCAAGCTGATAGAGTTAGAAGGGTCTACAGACGCAGACCTATTCTCTCCCAGATGGGAACAAGTCCCCGAGATGCAGATCAACCTATTCATCACAAGCGTCATCAAAAAACTACCTCGATATGTAGCCCCATACGAGGATCCTCTAGTGGAGATAACAGACATCATGTCTCTAGTATAGAATGGATGGACTCAGGAATTCCTGTTCATCCCATCCAATCTCCTGCTGAAGGTTCTCAACATGCTGAGATCCTTCCAGGGAGGAGTGGCTCTGTTGGCTCCCAAGTAGCCCAAGAGCAATCTGTTCCCTTTAGGGAAGGAACTGAAGCTGAGGCTGGCCCTAGTTCTGAACCCACGACTATCTCAGAAAGTTCAGAAGTTAATTGCCTTTGATTTATCACAGGGAGCCCAAACCCTTCATTTCATGATTTTCTTGCCCTAGCGGTTAGGAAAAGATTTGGGATCTCAGAAGGCAATATAGAATTCTTAGAAGAATACAAGTCTAAGTCAACTAGAAGACAATATGAGTCTTCCTGGAATAAGTGGGTTGCTTTCG
>NC_090731.1:109749382-109794382 GCF_036898095.1 Palaemon carinicauda | reverse complement strand
CTCAGTATATCAAAATATGTTTTCTTAAAAAATGGTGTCCACCTGGTTTTTAGTTTCCCAAATGTAGCATGTGATATTTCATATAGTTTGGATTGTAGGTTACCAAGATTCATGTCAAAGGGCAGAGATTTAAGCCTTTGAGATAGTGACTCTAGAGGTAGAAAGAATTTAGACCTCTAGCTGGGAATCTTTCCATACTGAAATTATTTATCTATGTGAATATTTAAAAAAAAACTTTTTCCCCACCAAAATATTTTTTAAACTCCTTAACAGATTACTGAATGACAAGTTGGCTCAGACTCCAAAAACACTTAAAGTTTTTTCCTTTTAATTTTCATTTAAATTTTAACTGATTTTTATAGTTTTGAATGAATTTGTAAAAAAATTGTAACTGTTTCTTGATTTTTTTTGTATATGTTTTATTTTTAGCCCTGGACAATGTGATTAAGAATCACGAAACGTTGGGAATAATAAAAAAGGACATTTTGAACTACTCTTTCCCTATCCATACCATGAAATTTGTGTTCATTACTGGCTGTTGCTGCCTCCACCGAAGATATATATATATATATATATATATATATATATATATATATATATATATATATATATATATATATATATATATATATTGCCTTGGTCTAGGGATTCCTTATCAATCCCCTTGCGACGTGTTTCACTTAGGGCCAAGATATCCAAACTATATTTCATAAATTCATTCGCAGCTTGCTGTAACTTCCCAAACTGTTTCATGGTTCTAACATTCCAATTACTAATTTTAAATTTTTCTTTAGTTTTTATACACCGGGAGATTCTGAACACCCCTCTACGCCCGGAACTGGGGACCATTCTGTCATCTTCTCTTTCCATTAATTGACTATATATATATATATATATATATATATATATATATATATATATATATATATATATATATATATATATATATATATATATATATAAATATATATATATATATATACGTATATATATATATATATATATATATATATATATATATATATATATATATTTATATACAGTAAGTGTATATATATATATATATATATATATATATATATATATATATATATATATATATATATATATATATATATATATATATACAGTATATATATACATATATATATTTATATATATATATATAAATATATATATAGATATATATATATATGTATATACTGTATATATATATATATATATATATATATATATATATATATATATATATATATATATATATATATATATATATATATACAGTAAGTATATATATATACAGTATATATACATATAAATATAATTATATATATATATATACATACATACATACATATATATATATATATATATATATATATATATATATATATATATATATATATATATATATATATATATATATATATATTCCCAACTCCTTATTTTGAGAAAATTATTCAAAGCCATGATTAGCAATACACTACTGGATTACAAAGACTGCTTTGTGAATTTGGTTACGAAGCTAAAGAAATCGGATAAACAATCCAGGCCTGATGACATTGTACATTCCTTTACTAATATTAGGTATCTTATTTAAAATCTGTCTTTTAGATAAATTAACTTATCATAGAAAAATGAGAGAAGCGTTAGAAACACAATCTTCTTAAGGAATTTGCATATCAAAATTTTTCTTCAAGTGAAGAATATCCTAAGTTTTTTGTTAATTGTCTAGGTAATTTTACTACCTGAATGACTACAATAAATATTTTATACTTCTTTCTTAAGAAGTGAAATAAATGCAAATACCTTTTAGCACCTTTTCCTTGAAATATTACATTCGATTGATGCAGGTGTGATTATCAAATTTGTGTATAATGTATGTGTCCTACGTAAACTTATGTAAGATCGAGTGTTAATGAGAAACTTGCTTGATTGTGTTCTCTCCTTCCCATTGTTCATCATTTATTTCTTTGATTCATTATATACAATATGATATAATTCTTCTACTTTAATATTGTTTTAATTTTTGGCTTATTCGTGCAAATGCAATGGAAAATTTTAACAGTGCCCTCAACCCACATTTTCTATGTATTTTATGGATGAATATGATTTAGAAAATATCATAAACCTTTTTTTAGCATTTATCCTGAATAAAAAATATTTTTCAAAGTGATATGCGAAAAAAATGGAAAAATCATAAACTTAACTTTATTGAAGATTAAATTATATTCTTGATAATATTAACACCTGAGAGAGAGAGAGAGAGAGAGAGAGAGAGAGAGAGAGAGAGAGAGAGAGAGAGAGAGAGAGAGAGAGAGAGAGTTAACCCGTTATGAAAATGGACTTGAAGAGATAAGCTAATCAACAGTAATACCAAAGAAAAATGTAGTAGTTATGTGTATTGAATCAGTAATATCTTAGAAATGAATCATGGCTTGGTGAATAAGTGACACTGTGTATTAGACAAACGTCATGCATGTAAAATCTTTTTGTAAAAATGATCTTGCACGCCATGCAATGGATTAGATCAATAAAAACTAAATACTCCTATGTTAATTCAATGGAGAAACTAGGCCAAGGGACTCCAGTGACGTCACAACATTAGCCTCGCCCCTACTGCCGTAGTTGAACAGATACTACTGTATATTGCCGCGTGACGCTACACTTTTCTTTTGTCTGTCCGATTGTCTTCTCTGCTATTACAGCTTCGCCTTTAAAGCCGAGAGTAGATTTTACAGTATACTGTATTGCCATAAATCCTGAGGGAGGGTGTCTCAAATAGGTTGTGCCAAAATGTCATATTGATCTGACTTTGTTTACAAGATATTTGCAAAAAGTGAGTCATTATGGCATCTGTAATGGATAGTAGTGTCTTTTAATGACGTGGGAAAGGAACTACAAATGTGTGCGAAGGAGTGTCTGCTTCTAGTTGAGTAAAAAAAAAAAAAAAAAAAAAACGGATTGTACCAATGAAGCACATGCCTTGTGTGGAGCTTCTCTGGTTTGCGTGCTGCTGTTTGTGGTGCGTTAATGGAGTACCACTGACACGAGTTCAACTGGTGTGCACTCTGCTGGATCACAGGCTACTCATGTGTGATCAACAGGTGCTTATTATTATTATTATTATTATTATTATTATTATTATTATTATTATTATTATTATTATTTGCTAGGCCACAACCCTAGTTGGAAAAGCAGGGGCTCCAACAGGGAAAATAGTCCATTGAGGAAAGAAAACAAGGAAAAATAAAATATTTCAAGAACAGTAACAACATTAAAATAAACATTTCCCATATAAACCTATAAAAACTTAAACAAAACAAGAGGATGAGAAATACGATAGAATAGTGTGGCCGAGTGTACCCTCAAACAAAAGAACTATAAACCAAGACATTGGGAGACTATGGTACAGAGGCTATGGCACTGTCCAAGCCTAGAGAACAATGGTTTGTTTTTGGAGTGTCCTTCTCCTAGAAGAGCTGCTTAACATAGGTAAAGAGTCTATTTTACCCTTACCAGGAGGAAAGTAGCCACTGAACAATTACAGTGCAGTAGTTAACCCCTTGACCGAAGAAGAATTGTTTGGTAATCTCAGTGTTGTAAGGTGTATGAGGACACAGGACAATCTGTAAAGAATAGGCCAGACTATTCAGTGTATGTGTAGGCAAAGGGAAAGTGAACCGTTACAAGGGAGAAGGATCCAATGTAGTACTGTCTGGCCAATCAAAGGGCCCCATAACTATCTAGCGGTAGTATTTCAACAGGTGGCTGGTGCCCTGGCCAACCTACTACCTACATATAGGTATATATATATATATATATATATATATATATATATATATATATATATATGTATATATATACATATATATGTATATAAGAATATATGTTTATTCATATATATATATATATATATATATATATATATATATATATATATATATATATATATATATATATATATATCAATATCATATATATATATATATATATATATATATATATATATATATATATATATATATATATATATATATATATATATCCATATATATATATATATATATATATATATATATATATATATATATATATATATATATATATGTATATATATATTTACATATATGTGTATATATATTTTTAAATATATGTATATATAAATATATATTTATATGTATTTATATATGCATATGAATATTTATATAGGTATTGAATTGTCTCAAAATAGATAGAGGAAAGACAGAGATGATCAGAACGGGATAGGCAATGGAAGATAAAATATTATTGGAAGGAGAAAGGATTAATGAGGTGGAATCATTTAAATATCTAGGAACTATGATCTTTAATACAGGATCTTTAGAATTTGAGTTTAATGAAAGATTGAAAAAAGATAATCAGGCAATGGCTAGGTTAAGTAAATTTTGGAAATCAAATCTCCCGAAATTATATATAAAAATCAGGCTATATATCAATTTAGTGAGATTGGTATTACTGTGTGGACATGAGTCATGGTATGGTAACGAAACAATATCCAATAAATTCTGTAGATTTGAGAACAAAACCTTCAGAAGACTATTGGAAGTTAAAAGGCAGGTAATGATTAGAATAGAACCTTTAGGAGAGATTGCTCGAGTGCAACATGCAGATGAGATCATGGTGAGGGGTAGATGGAGATGGTTTGGAAATGCTTTTCGCAGTCCGTAAGAGGGATTAGTTCACTAAACTTTCAACTGGGTGACACAAGGAACTAGAAGAGTTGGAAGGCTCGGTCGTACATGGCTGAGGACCGTGAAACCAAGTATGAGATGATGGATGGAGAAAGTTTGATTTGAAAGCTGATGATAGAGACGATTGGTGAAATCTAACCGAGACCCTTTGCGTCAATTAGTACAGGAGGAGGAGATGATGATCATAATGATATATATGAAGAGACCATACACTTTTTACAAAATATCACTTAGTGCAATAAAGTGGCATCAAGCTGGTTTTACTTTACATATTTTATATAATTTAAATCTTCCCACTCAGCTGTAGTAAATATGGAGAAATCTCAATACAAAAGATGTTTAGGTGCTGCTTTCAGACAAGTGTGTTGGTTTACAGTATGCAATTGGTTTTGATCGACAGATTAATGCACATAAATGACATTAACAGGAGGTTACATAAAAGTTTAGACAGTAGTAGATCGAGTGACAAAACATTTATTATACATAGTGTGTAACCCTATGAAAATAAATATCACAATAAATGGTATTATTAATCACTTTAGTAACAATCAGATACACATTCATGGTACTATACCTGAACACTTTTAGTTATAGACCAGTGACAAAAACATTGATTATAGACTGCTCAACACTCGGAAAACCATTCTCACTTAAACGGTACTATTATTCTCTTTAGTTAATTATCGAGATCAAAGACATCTTATCACTTTGAAAAGTATTCTCACATGGTAGCCCCGACTCCCCGAGACATGCTTGACATCACTAGAGATCAGGGGGTCCATTACCTGAAGGGAAACCTATCTTTTGGAAACGTTTCTCCAGTAGACTGACAAATGTGCCTTCATTGTAGGCTGACCCAGATATTATCAGGAACCTATGAACCGAGAAGACATTCACAAAACCGCCATCACCTCCCTCTTAGGAATATACCCCTTCAGTTGCTCCTGATTTGGCCTTCGCAATGCTGGGGCCACTTTTTAACGCCTCATGGTTGGCATCTTAGGGGACCTCCCTTTTGCGTATATTATGTGGATGACAAACTTGTGTTCTCTTCCTCAAAAGAGGAACACCTCCATCACATGCACTTCGTTTTAGACCGCCTACAACAGAACAGCCATAGAGTCCAGTATCGTATTTAGGGCACCGCGTCACTCCTGAATGCATCCACCACTTCCCCATGCCCCGGTTCTTGCCAGCCATTGCCACCACTTTTGCCCCCTCTATGCCTCCATCAAGGGCAAGCCAAGACCTGAACTTGGTTCCTCTTTGGGAAGCAGCCTTTTGCAATGCAAATAATCCCCTATCAACTGTTGCTGCTGTAATTTCTACTTTACCACATGCCTCTCTCCTTCTCTCCACTAATGCCAGTGACGTCGCTATTGGTGCAATACTTATACAGGTGGTCAACAGCTCTCTCTCTGCCCATTGGCCTTCTTCTGCAGAAAACTATGTAAGGTGAATCCGGAAACTCTACCTTCAACAGTGAGTTGCTGGCGGTGCATTTGGCTGTCTGTCACTTTTGCCACTTCCCACAGACCACATACCCCTGTACACGTGTTCACTCGACATTCTGACACCTTTTCTTCCCATCAATGCTGACATCTCTCTGCCATGGCTGAATACAACTGCACCCTTTAACATGTTCCTGGTAAAATGAATCCCATTGCCGATACCCAGTCAACCATTCACCTAGGATTGGATTACAAGCCTTCAGGGTATCCTGCACATGCCTCTGTTGGGATGACATCCCTATCAACGACTCCAACACCACCCTCTTCTGTGACGTCAGCACTGGTAGGCCACACCCGTTGATACCTGACCCCATGTACCGACAGGTGTTTGATTTAATCCATGGCCTCTCACATCTCTTGTGCCAATCTACTGTACAGCTACTGAAGACGAAGTTCAACTGGCATGGCATTACTAAGGATAGTAAGAATTGGGTCTGCACCTGTACTTTATGCCAAATTTCGAAAGTACATCAACACATGGATTCAGGATTGGCCACCTTTCCTCAACCTCAACGTTATTTTACCAACATTTACATCAACGTAGTAGACTTCCTATCTACATCATAGGGACTCCATTATATGTTTACTGAAAATGACTTCTCCACTCATTGGTCTGAAGCCATCTCCATGAAAACTACACGCTCCTCGTCATTTACATTCTCCTTACTCTCCAGTTTAATAAAGGGATTTGGTATCCTCGAGTATATTACTTCTGAAAAGTGATGTATGCATATATAAATATATATATGCATATATATATATAAATATATATATATATATATATATATATATATATATATATATATATATATATATATATATGCATATTTACATATATAAGAATATATATATATATATATATATATATATATATATATATATATATATATATATATATATATATATATATATATATATATATATATATATATATATATATATATATATATATATATATATATATATATATATATATATATAGATATATATATATATTAGCCATACTTAGTCCACTGCAGAACAGAGGCTTCAGACATGTCTTTATGCTCGTTTGTCTTTATGGTCTTTCTGTGGTAGATTATACTCGCAAATTTTCTTAACTCGAATATATTTATATATATATATATATATATATATATATATATATATATATATATATATATATATATATTTCATATATATATATATATATTTCATATATATATATATATATATATATATATATATATATATATATATATATATATATATATATATATATATATATATTTATTAATGTATATGTGTGTGTATATGTATAAGAGAAATATATATATATGCATATATATATATATATATATATATATATATATATATATATATATATATATATATATATATATATATCTAGCCGTTACTAGTCCACTGCGGAACAAAGACCTCAAACATGCATTTATGCTCATGTGTTGTTATGGTATTTTTTTGGCAGTTTATACTTACTTACTTACTTTTACTTACTCGGGGGGCCTCGGACCAGGCTGATCTATTGCCGCTTTGACCGTTCGTCTTCAGAGAGCCCTATCCTCCGCAAGCTCCATCCACTCGTTGGGGTCTATTTCCAGGATGTCCAAATCTTCAATTAAGTTATCCATCCATCTTTTTCTAGGCCTTCCTCTTGGTCTGGTACCTATGGGTTTACCTAACATAACTCTTCTAGTCACCGTTCTCTCCTACATTTTAGCAATATGTCCTGCATATTAAAGATATGCGGATATATGCGGTAATCCTGATAGAGCTATCAAATCACGATTTTGGCGCCTGAGCCACTCTCCATCTTCGTCATCCCAAACTGGTCCCCAGATCCGCCTCAAGATACTGCGTAGAAAAACTTCAAGTTTATTTTCCAACTGCCTAGTGAGTGCCCATGTTTCACATTTGTATAGGACCACTGGACGGATAGTGGCTGTATATATTTGTGTTTTTGTGGGTCTAGATAAAATTCTGGATCTTGAGGTGTTATCGAGTGCCCATGAGCATCGCGTCCCTGCTGCAATCCTTAGTCTAATTTCTTCCTGGGTCATGTTGTGTGACGGTATGGTGGAGCCAAGATAAATTATTTAAATGTGGATACTGCTTCCAGTTGTGATCCTTTAAAATCCACATCTCCAACTAGATTTGGTGTTCTTGAAACTTCCGTTATCTTAGTTTTTGCATTGTTTATTTTCATGCCTGTACGTTCTGCATTGTTTTTAAACTGTACTTATGTTTCTTCGATGCTAGGTAGATGTTCTCCACAAAGGTCCACATCATCGGCATATCCAAGTCTGTCTATAATAGTATTATCCAGCTAGATGGGTAATCTGGTAGTAGGTGTATTTTGCATTATCCATTCCAGTACTAAGTTAAACAAAAGTGTTGATAGAGCGCATCCCTGCTTTAGTCCTCCATGGAGTCAAAGGGTTTTGTCAGTATTCCCCCGACCTTGATCCTGCATGTTGTATTCTGGTAGCACATTTGGACCAGATTTATCAATATCTCTGGTATTTGGAAGAACTTCAGTATGTTTCATAAGGATAGTCGATGCACACCGTCATAGGCTTGCTTGAAGTCTATGAATAAATGGTAAGAATTCTTTTGGACTCCCAATATTTCCCTAGAGCTTGCCTTATGGTGAAAATTTGGTCAGCTTTAGCTCGGTTTGGTCTAAAGCCTGCCTGATAGTCACCAGTTATGTCTTCGCAATAAATTCGTAGTCGTTTGTATAAAATATTTGCAAGGATTTTGTATCCAACTGCGATTATGCAAATGCCTCAGTAGTTTCCACATATAGTGCGATTTTCTTCTTTATGTAGTACTGCCAGAATCCCTTCCTCCCAGTCTGATGGCATTACTTCATTCTCCCATATGCTCTACATTAAGCTAATAATCTTATCATGAAGAACCTGGCCCCCATACTTGATTAGTTCTGCAGCTATATTATCAATCCCAGCTGCTTTATTATTTCTAAATTTCTTAGAACATCTGTAATTTCCTCTCGGGTTGGTGCCTCCACATCATCGACATTTCCCTCTATCTCCATTACAGCCACTGGGTTAAAAGGTGGTGGTCGATTGAAAAGCTCCTTGAAGTGCTTTATTCACCTCCTTTGTGTTTCTTCTTTTTCAGTAATTATGTTACCTTCTTTATTTTTAAATAAGTTCATTCTTGGCTGGAATCCATTTGTCATCCTATTCCCTGAAATTGCTTTCTCGTTTTTCCATGCGCTCTACTTTCTTCAATTTCTCTCAGTTCCTCTCCTACCTTCTCTCTTTTCTTTCTTCTGTTTGTGCTTGTTGCTAAATTTCTAGACACTCTTAAATTTCCTCTCTTATCAATGTTAGCCCTGTCTTTTATACATTTCATCCTACAACGTATTCTTCTTTCAGCAGCACTTCTACACACTTCATTAAACCAATTATTTCTTCTATGTGCAATGATACATGGTCTTAGAGATTCCATAGCAGCTTCAGTCACTACTGACTTTATTGTCTCCCAATCCAATTTCCTCTTCTTCCAGTAGTTCAAATCTATTTTGTATATTTATGGCAGAGGCATTTCTTACGTCTGTCTCTTGTAGTTTTTCTATATTAGGTTTGATGGTTTTTATTGTTGTCAATCTTTTACTTTTTAATTTAACTCTGAGCTTTCCAACCACTAACATATGGTCAGAGTCACAATCTGCACCCCTGAAAGCCCTAATATCAAACAGAGCTGTTCTAAATTTAATTTACTAATTATATGGTCAATTTGATTTATAGTGTTACCATTGGGTGAAATCCAAGTTCCTTGATGGGAGTCCTTATGGGGAAAAATAGTACCTCCGGTGACCATAGAGTTTTGGAGTGCAAATGTTGCCAATCTAATCCCATTATCATTGCTTTCTTGATGAAGACTATGGAGGCCGATAGAGCCTTGAAAAACATTTACTTCTTTACCAATTTTTGCATTCATATCGTCGAAAATTAACAATACATCGTGTCATGGTATTTTGTCTATTTCAGATTGCACATGATCATACCATTCATCTTTCTTATCGTCATCTGTTATCTCTGTGTGTGCATGTAAGCATAGAATCGTTATGTTATGCCACTTTGCATTTATTCTATTTTTTGCTATTCTGCTGGATATTGGGGTGAATTTCATAAGTGCTCCATATGCTCTTTTACTCTTTTACTCAGGTAGAAACCAGCTCCTTCGACATGGTTACCACCATCTCTTCCACTGTAAAGAATAACTCCCTTCTCCTGCTCCAGCTTTCCTATTCCTGTTCATTGGATTTCTTGAAAGGCTGCTATGTCAATTTTATATTTGACCAATTCATGTTCTAATACTTTAGCAGCTCCCACTTTGTAGAGCGTTCTTAAATTCCATGTGGCAATTCGTAGTGGTATTTTTCAATTCGTATGGTATTGGTTATCCCAAGTGAAATGACAGCTTCATATATACCTGGAATAATATCCATTCATTTGTGTTGTTATATATCCCATACTACTGTCGTCGATTCTTCTTGGTGGGATATAATGATAAGTTGGTATTCTTAAAATACATTTAATGGACTTGGGATTACATTGCTCCTCAGCTCTCAATCGTGTCTCAACAACTTCTGACTCTCGAGTGAGATTATGTAAACAAAACTCGTACACATACATAGAGAAAACAAAAGTGAGCATCGCTCTCAAAAAGATAGAATCCTACTGCAATACAAAAGTAAGAAGAATCACATCCTAACTTAGGACAATTAATGAATTATTAAATCCTTTATAACATACGCTACTACACCTAATAACTGTGCCGAAACACGTTCTAACAATATAATACTGTGCAATCATTACTTTTAATACCTGTAGCACATATTGTATTACAGTACAAAAAACGTAACAGAATTTATATAAAACAAGTAAATCACTCGAAATATTAAGTCTGAACAAAACTTAGATTTAGCCAGAAATGTTATGATCTAAAAATTATATAATCACTTGACTTGAAATATTATATCTGAATAAACCTAAGACTAAGACAAACATTCAGTGAGTATAGTTAACCAGATAACAATACAAATACCTTTCACGTTACTACAGGGCTAGTTACAAAAACATTACACAGTGCAATACTCACCCCAACACAATGAATTTAAAATCCCCTAGATAATTGGCAACAACGTTTTAACACACGTTATACACTGGGGCACAAAATCACTTAGGATAGGACACACAGGCACTCTGAGTAAGAGAGAGGGAATTTCTGGCTTTTTCACAGGATGGCTGTTCCTCTACTAATGCTATGCAGCCCTGGGGTGCCCATATAAAACTTAGTTACTTCCAGAAAATTTCAGGACTGAGATCTGGAAGCTTGGGGGCTGACCCCAAGGGTGCAAGGTTGCTAAAAACTACTCTCCCTGATTCTAGCTCTGCCCACCGTTTGTCCTCGATATAAAAAAAAGATAAGATCTAATACTGGGATTTTTGGTAATCTTCCAAAGCACATGGCAGACAAAAGAATTGCATATTTTCTCTCAAACATGATGCAATTCCTCATAAAGAATATAAAAGATATTTACATAAGCCCTTGTTTACAACTCGCACAAATCACATAACACTCTCAAACAGATTACGTAAGACTTCATAACAAAAATACGCGAAATAAAAAGTTAATTCTTATAATAGCGTATATTTACATTTACTGACTTGAATAAAAAATACAATGAGATTAACAATGAAAGTCTTATGTTATTTACATACAAATGTTAAATATACACAAGAGGAACTCATCTAAAGAGCTGGCTAACCTCTTCAATGCATAAATGAAAACATAAATATTTTTATTTAATAAACTGCTGTATTTACTCTACACTAGACCAGCTTCATAAGATAACTCCCCCCCAAAAAAGATTATTTATTCCGGGCCTGAATCCATTGATCTAGCCCAACAATGTTATCTTTACCTGATATGCTTTACATTAATACAATACGGTTGCAAACATAATGACCACCTAGTTAACCTTTGATTATTCTATTTCCTCTTATTCACAAAATTAAAGGATTATGATCCAAATACACTGTAATCTCGTCATTTTGTGGTCCATTTAGTTAAATTTCAACCCTTCTTACCGCTGTGACTAATGCTACTGTAGTAGTTCCTTTTCAACTGTTGAGTAGGCTCGTTGCTGCTTCTTCAACTCCAACAACATAAAACAAACAGGGTGAGGAATTCCTTACTTATCTTCTTACAATAAGACAGCTCCAATCCCATTAACCAACACATCCACTTGGATAAGGAATTTGTCGTTGAAATTCGGTGCCAGAACTATCAGATTAAGAGTTAATATGAACTTCCTCAGATTTTCCTTTTTCCTGATATCTCGATAACATAGGTCTAGGTACTACCCTTCTCAAAAATTCGGGATGGTTCTTGGAACTCGTTGGCAAGAGGGAATCTCCTTTTCGATGAATATAACAATACCTGATGTCCTACCGCAACCTGTCTGTTCGTACTTTTCATACCAAACCTTTTTCTCATCCGTCCTTGCCTCGATTTCCTTAACTCGCCATTCCTTTTCCTCAAGTTCTTGACATTTTCTCTGTTCATTTCCTCTCGATCTTTCCCTTTTCCTGCCAGCATTTTCTTCGGTCCTCGTATTTCACTTCCAAAAACCATTTCATTCGGGCTACATCCCATGGTTTCTTGATAAGTATAACGTACTGTATATATATATATATATATATATATATATATATATATATATATATATATATATATATATATATATATATATATATATGTTTATGAATATATATGATAAAACTATTTTTGGTACCTACTATTCTTTGTCTCTTGTTATCATGATCCAAATAGCTGAAAATCTTCTTTATGAATTTAATATATCAGTAGAATCATACTCCCATCCAGTGTAATAGATGATTATTTAATATTGTCTTACATTACTAGTCTGAAGAATATGAGAAGATTGACAAAAGGAAACTGCATTATATGGTTTTAGAGCATGATGTGAACAGTAGGTTATAGCTAAATCAATAAACTGCAGACAGTTATTATTCTTACATTCAGGAAAACGAATTAATGGCAAGGCTCTATTCTTCAAGAATTTAGGAGGAAATCCAAGTATTTTCGATTTTACATCATCTTCAAAATCATCTCATTGAAAATGAATGAAGCAAACCTGGTTATCTCCCCTTCATAAGAAGGAGCATGTGTCTATCTATCTATCTATCTATCTATCTATCTATCTATATATATATATATATATATATATATATATATATATATATATATATATATACACACACACATATTTCCGGTGACGCTTAGCTCTCCCCATCCCTCTGGTTTGGGGGAAAAGAGTAGTAATACATATGAGGAGAGTGGTGTGCATGTGTGTGCATATTTATGTAAATGTGTAGCTGTCATTTTTGACGGGCCATGTGTACTAGTGTTGAAGATTAATATTGTCTTTGCGTATGTAGTGAAATACCCTGGCTTTTTGTATTATTTTCTCTCGCGGAAACCTAAATCATCTTAATCTTTTACATTTTCAGCATCTTCTGATATTGTCCCGACATCTTTCATAACTAGTGTATATGTACTGTCACTCTTTACAGATGGAAACTCTTTGGCCACAAGAATAACACCTTAAGTCTTAGGCTCGGGTCACACATCTGTAACGAAGGTCTGCGACTTGCTGTGATGTTAGAAAACAGCCGTATTTTTCAGTCTCGTCATTCTACAACGAATCCCCCTCGAATATGCGCAGAATATCGATGGAGGGTTGCTTAACCTGTCGTGCTACCCGGCGAGGTCTCGCACGTGGTTAATCTGGTCGAGACCACGTGCGAAAATTTTGTACTGTTCAAAACTGTGGTGACCTTCCGCTGCAACTGTCGTCAGCTACGAAACTTCACTGCGGAGTCATAGGCGAATCGTATCTCGCTATGACTTGGCAACGGTTCCTTTGCAACAATTGCAGGTGTGTACGAAAAAATCATTGTAGGATCTTCTGAGTATATGGAGCCTGTGATCTGCCAACACAGTATCATGACCACGTGACTTTTCCTGCTCACTTAAAAGTAGAAGAATGCATGGAAACAAATAAAATCTTCAATCATTATCAATGACTTAAATACAAAATAAAAAATATGAATAGATAAAAAGATGTTAAATGGTCACTAAGAATGAAATCAATAAGGAAAACGACGTGAATAAATTATATGTGCAATCATTGTCAATGACTCAAATAGAAAATAAATAATATGAACAATACAAAATGTTAAATGATCACTACGAATAAAGTAAATAAAGAAAACGAACGGGAATAAATAAAATGTTAAATCATTATAAATGACTTCAAAAGAAAATGAATATTATGAATAATTAAAAAGCATTACTATCCATAAAGTCAATAAAAACATGAATAAATAAAATGTGGAATCCATTTAAATAAAAACATATTAAAGATTATCACATTTATTGAAAAAGAACTTAGAAGATCCGTAGGAATGAGATAATGTAGATAAATATTATGAAGTTAGAGAACACTAGGTATATTACAAAATATCAGGAACGTTCTCTATAGCATTGCATTCTGCCATGACGTGCTGCTATAGCCTGAGTTGCAGTAGTCCCTCAGGTAGCCCCGTTGCTCCTTTCCGGACTTGGTAGAGTGGTTTCCTGGTGACGGTCGACTATATTAGCCATCACTGGGACCTCCCTCCAGGTACCACTTATCACTTCATGTGTCTCTGGGTCCCCGTAGATATATTACAAAATATCAGGAACGTTCTCTATAGCATTGCATTCTGCCATGACGTGCTGCTATAGCCTGAGTTGCAGTAGTCCCTCAGGTAGCCCCGTTGCTCCTTTCCGGACTTGGTAGAGTGGTTTCCTGGTGACGGTCGACTATATTAGCCATCACTGGGACCTCCCTCCAGGTACCACTTATCACTTCATTGTGCTGTATTAACAGGTTGTGCAGGACACAAGCGGCCATCACCACCTCCCGTCATATACCTGCTTGGTCAATCTTTGCGCACTTACTGCCAAGTTGAGTATTAATCGAGCGGCATTCTGTAGCCCTCGTAATAAATCTCACAGGAATCCCCACTAGTCATGATTATTCGCAGGCTTAATCCCATGCTGAAAGCAGTCGGCGGCGACTTGCATTCTACTCTATCACACTCGCCCTCCAACATTCGCCCAGGCCTAAGAATAAGTGAACGGGAATCTAGCAGGAAGCACGCAACAGTTCGTTCCGACGTAAAATCGCAAAAGACCACACATCTGCAACTAAGGTCTGCGACTCGTTGCGATGTTAGAAAACAGCCGTATTTTTCAGCACCGCCATTATATAATGGGTGTCCTCGAATATGCATGGAATATTGCGGGATGATTGCTAAACCTGTCTCGCCACCCTGCGAGGTCTCGTATGTGGTTAAACCGATTGAGACAACATTGCAAATATTTTCGACTGGTCAGAATTGTGGCAACCTTCCCCTGAGACTCTCGTCAGCTGCGAAACTTCATAGTGGAGTCCTAAGCGAATCGTACCTCACTATGACTTGGCAATGATTCTTTTGCAACAATTGCAGGTATGTGCAACGAAATTGTAGTAGGATCTACCGAGTATATGGAGCCTGCATTCTGGCACCAAGGCATCACGCCAACATGACGTTTCCTGCTTGCTTAAAAGCAGCTATAGAGAGATGCTCTGCAACAGTTTGCAGGTCCGAGGTCGTCAAACTCTAGTCACAGTAATTGAAATCAATAAAGAAAATGCACGCGAACAATTAAAATCTTCAATCATTATCAATTAATAAAATAGAAAATTAAAAATATGAATACATAAAATAAGGTTAAATGGTCACTATGAATGAAACCTATAAAGAAAACGAACGTGAATAAATAAAATGTGCAATCATTATCAAGGACTTAAATTGAAAATAGAGATTATGATAATGAAGAATTAAAAAAAAGAAATGTTAAATGATCACTACGAATGAAGTATATCAAGAAAACGAACATAAATAAATAATTAGTTAAATCATTATAAATGATTTAAATAGAAAATTAATATTATGAATAATCAATAAGCATTACTTTATAGGAAGTCAATAAAAAACATGAATAAATAAAATGTGAAATCCATATGAATAAAAACATGTTAAAAAAGATCACGTTTAATGAAAAGAATTTAGAAGATCCGTAAGAATGAATAATATGGGTAAATAAATACAAAGTTAGAGATCTGTTCTTATTTCTTTTTTGGCATTCGAACACTAGGTATATTACAAAATATCAGCAATGCTCTGTATAGCATTGCATTCTGTCACGATACGCTGCCATGGCATGAGCTCCAGTAGTCCCTCTTACAGTCCCGTTGCTCATTTGCAGACTTGGTAGACTGGTCCTATTGCACAGTCGATTATATTAGCCATCACTGGGACCTCCCTCCAGGTATCCCTTATCACTTCATGTTTCTCTGGGTCCTCGTAGTCTCCTTCAAGCTTGCTGCCAATTTGCCGTCGTAACAGGTTTTGCAGGACAGAAGCAGCCATTACAACCTAAATTTATATACCTCCTTGGCGAATCGTTGTGCCCTCACTGCCAGGTCGAGTGGCAATCGAGTACTAATCGAGCGGCATTCTAAAGCCCTTGCTATAAATCTCACAGTAATTTGCACTAGTCACTTGCGTTCAACTCTATCGTACTTGCCCTCTAATAGTTGCCCAGTTCCAAGAGAAGCGAGCGGGAATCTAGCAGGGGGCGAGCAACAGGTCATTCCAACCTAAAACAGCAGAACAGTTGCTAGACTTCTGTCATTTCTTAGATTTTTTAACATTGCAATGAGTTCCCGAGCTTAGTTGCAGATATGTGACCCGAGCCGAACAATCGCTAGACTTTCCGTCATTTCTTGGACTTTTTTTTTTTAACATAGCAGCGAGTCACAGAGCTTAGTTACAGATGTCTGACCAGAGTGCTATGCTCTTATTGTCTTGAGGAAAACCTTCCAGCCAACATGAACACTTTTTGTTAAATATGCCCAATTATTCGCTTCTTTTGGTTACTACAATACCATAAGAAACTCAAAATGTAAAAGAATATTTCAGGTTCCTTGAGAGAAAACAATAAAAAAACCTGAGTATTTCACTACAGATGTAGACTAAAAGACAGTATATATATATATATATATATATATATATATATATATATATATATATATATGTCAGGTTAAGTGGCTTTGTTGGAACAAGCGTATTCCGCTTGTTTCTTTGTATTGCTTGTTTTGACTGATAACCAGTAACCTGTTCTTATTTTTTTTTGGAGAGTCAAGTTAGTTTACGTGTGCAGGAAGATGTCTGATTTCAGTCAGTCAGTCAGTCAGTCAGAGACAGTCAGGTTAGCTTACCTGTGGACCAGTACGTGGCAGCTTCAGGTACTGGATACCTGGTTATTTGGTTTGAAGCCATTGGATGGAGTATGATCTTCGAGTTGGAGGTCGGCAGGCTTTGGCCAGCATTGGGCGACGTGTCGAGTGTGACATCACTGGGCAGCAGCATTATCGTGTTTTCGTCGTCGAGAGGACGACGTGTCGAGTGCGACCTGATTGGGCATCAGCAATAATGTGTTTTCGTTCTTGAGAGGACGACGTGTCGAGTGCGACCTCATTGGGCATCAGCAATAGTGTGTTTTAGTTGTTGAGAGGACGACGTGTCGAGTGCGACCTCATTGGGGATCAGCAATGGCGTGTTTTCGTCGTCAAGAGGTGTCGAGTGTGACCTCATTGGGCAGCAGGCTTGGCCGGAATTAGTGTGTTTTCGTCGTATAGAGAACGACGTCATGTGGAGTGTGACTCCACTGGGCATCATTGGTGTATTTTTGTCAGCTGGGGAGCGACACTGTGTGGAGGGTTAACCTCATTGGCAGCATAGAGCTGTATTGATGACCTTGTGTATAGGTTTGTCTGTTGTTGCTGTGTCGTAAGCTGTAATCTCCTTAGATGGAGTGTGACCTTTGAAGGTTGACCTAATAATGCCTTGTTTTGCCTAATTCTCGGAATTGTTTAGAAGTCACTCATTTAAGTAATGTAATATTTTACTGCTCTCTGATGATTTTTATTATTTTCATATGTTGAATGATTTAATTGTATTAATGTTAATTTTTTTGACTGACTTACTGACTCATTTGTATAAGTGTAAATATGTAATTATAATAAACTAGTTTAAGGTTACTTTATTTTGCTTTAGTTCCTCCCTCCATTGCTAGTCTCTATCTCTGCCAGTTTTTCCAGTCCCGAATGCCTTAAAACTTAAAGAACCTGCTGAACCATCAAGTCGGTTCGTAACAATGGCGACCGTGACAGGATTCGGCACTGTTTGACCGGCAGTTTTGTGGCAGCATCGGAGGAGAGTAAGAGAGGTGCTGTTTAAAAAAAAAAATTTTGTTAATTTTTTTTTTCTTGAGGTAGTGAGGTGTCAGGTTAAGTGGCTTTGTTGGAACAAGCGTATTCTGCTTGTTTCTTTGTATTGCTTGTTTTGACTGATAACCAGTAACCTGTTCTTATTTTTTTTGGAGGGTCAAGTTAGTTGACGTGTGCAGGAAGATGTCTGATTTCAGTCAGTCAGTCAGTCAGTCAGAGGCAGTCAGGTATGCTTACCTGTGGACCAGTACGTGGCAGCTTCAGGTACTGGATACCTGGTTATTTGGTTTGAAGCCATCGGATGGAGTATGATCTTCGAGTTGGAGGTTGGCAGCCTTTGGCCAGCATTGGGCGACGTGTCGAGTGTGACATCACTGGGCAGCAGCATTATCGTGTTTTCGTCGTCGAGAGGACGACGTGTCGAGTGCGACCTGATTGGGCATCAGCAATAGTGTGTTTTCGTTGTTGAGAGGACGACGTGTCGAGTGCGACCTCATTGGGCATCAGCAATAGTGTGTTTTCGTTGTTGAGAGGACGACGTGTCGAGTGCGACCTCATTGGGGATCAGCAATGGCGGGTTTTCGTCGTCAAGAGGTGTCGAGTGTGACCTCAATGGGCAGCAGGCTTGGCCGGAATTAGTGTGTTTTCGTCGTATAGAGAACGACGTCATGTGGAGTGTGACTCCACTGGGCATCATTGGTGTATTTTTGTCAGCTGGGGAGCGACACTGTGTGGAGGGTTAACCTCATTGGCAGCATAGAGCTGTATTGATGACCTTGTGTATAGGTTTGTCTGTTGTTGCTGTGTCGTAAGCTGTAATCTCCTTAGGTGGAGTGTGACCTTTGAAGGTTGACCTAATGATGCCTTGTTTTGCCTAATTCTCGGAATTGTTTAGAAGTCACTCATTTAAGTAATATAATATTTTACTGCTCTCTGATGATTTTTATTATTTTCATATGTTGAATGATTTAATTGTATTAATGTTAATTTTTTTGACTGACTTACTGACTCATTTGTATAAGTGTAAATATGTAATTATAATAAACTAGTTTAAGGTTACTTTATTTTGCTTTAGTTCCTCCCTCCATTGCTAGTCTCTATCTCTGCCAGTTTTTCCAGTCCCGAATGCCTTAAAACTTAAAGAACCTGCTGAACCATCAAGTCGGTTCGTAACAATGGCGACCGTTACAGGATTCGGCACTGTGTGACCGGCAGTTTGGCAGCATCGGAGGAGAGTAAGAGAGGTGCTGTTTAAAAAAAAAAATTTTGTTAATTTTTTTTTTCTTGAGGTAGTGAGGTGTCAGGTTAAGTGGCTTTGTTGGAACAAGCGTATTCCGCTTGTTTCTTTGTATTGCTTGTTTTGACTGATAACCAGTAACCTGTTCTTATTTTTTTTGGAGGGTCAAGTTAGTTGACGTGTGCAGGAAGATGTCTGATTTCAGTCAGTCAGTCAGTCAGTCAGAGGCAGTCAGGTATGCTTACCTGTGGACCAGTACGTGGCAGCTTCAGGTACTGGATACCTGGTTATTTGGTTTGAAGCCATCGGATGGAGTATGATCTTCGAGTTGGAGGTTGGCAGCCTTTGGCCAGCATTGGGCGACGTGTCGAGTGTGACATCACTGGGCAGCAGCATTATCGTGTTTTCGTCGTCGAGAGGACGACGTGTCGAGTGCGACCTGATTGGGCATCAGCAATAGTGTGTTTTCGTTGTTGAGAGGACGACGTGTCGAGTGCGACCTCATTGGGCATCAGCAATAGTGTGTTTTCGTTGTTGAGAGGACGACGTGTCGAGTGCGACCTCATTGGGGATCAGCAATGGCGTGTTTTCGTCGTCGAGAGGTGTCGAGTGTGACCTCATTGGGCAGCAGGCTTGGCCGGAATTAGTGTGTTTTCGTCCTATGGAGAACGACGTCATGTGGAGTGTGACTCCACTGGGCATCATTGGTGTATTTTTGTCAGCTGGGGAGCGACACTGTGTGGAGGGTTAACCTCATTGGCAGCATGGAGCTGTATTGATGACCTTGTGTATAGGTTTGTCTGTTGTTGCTGTGTCGTAAGCTGTAATCTCCTTAGGTGGAGTGTGACCTTTGAAGGTTGGCCTAATGATGCCTTGTTTTGCCTAATTCTAGGAATTGTTTAGAAGTCACTCATTTAAGTAATGTAATATTTTACTGCTCTCTGATGATTTTTATTATTTTCATATGTTGAATGATTTAATTGTATTAATGTTAATTTTTTTGACTGACTAACTGACTCATTTGTATAAGTGTAAATATGTAATTATAATAAACTAGTTTAAGGTTACTTTATTTTGCTTTAGTTCCTCCCTCCATTGCTAGTCTCTATCTCTGCCAGTTTTTCCAGTCCCGAATGCCTTAAAACTTAAAGAACCTGCTGAAACATCAAGTCGGTTCGTAACATTGGCGACCGTGACAGGATTCGGCACTGTTTGACTGGCAGTTTTGTGGCAGCATCGGAGGAGAGTAAGAGAGGTGCTGTTTAAAAAAAAAAAAAATTATTAATTTTTTTTTTCTTGAGGTAGTGAGGTGTCAGGTTGAGTGGCTTTGTTGGAACAAGCGTATTCCGCTTGTTTCTTTGTATTGCTTGTTTTGACTGATAACCAGTAACCTGGTCTTATTTTTTTTTGAGGGTCAAGTTAGTTGGCGTGTGCAGGAAGATGTCTGATTTTAGTCAGTCAGTCTGTCAGTCAGAGACAGTCAGGTATGCTTACCTGTAGACCAGTACGTGGCAGCTTCAGGTACCGGATACCTGGTTATTTGGTTTGAAGCCATCGGATGGAGTATGATCTTCGAGTTGGAGGTCGGTAGCCTTTGGCCAGCATTGGACGACGTGTCGAGTGTGACATCACTGGGCAGCAGCATTATCGTGTTTTCGTCGTCGAGGGGACGACATGTCGAGTGCGACCTCATTGGGCATCAGCAATAGTGTGTTTTCGTTGTTGAGAGGACAACGTGTCGAGTGCGACCTCATTGGGCATCAGCAATAGTGTGTTTTCGTTGTTGAGAGGACGACGTGTCGAGTGCGACCTCATTGGGGATCAGCAATGGCGTGTTTTCGTCGTCAAGAGGTGTCGAGTGTGACCTCATTGGGCAGCAGGCTTGGCCGGAATTAGTGTGCTTTCATCGTATGGAGAACGACGTCATGTGGAGTGTGACTCCACTGGGCATCATTGGTGTATTTTTGTCAGCTGGGGAGCGACACTGTGTGGAGGGTTAACCTCATTGGCAGCATAGAGCTGTATTGATGACCTTGTGTATAGGTTTGTCTGTTGTTGCTGTGTCGTAAGCTGTAATCTCCTTAGGTGGAGTATGACCTTTGAAGTTTGACCTAATGATGCCTTGTTTTGCCTAATTCTCGGAATTGTTTAGAAGTCACTCATTTAAGTAATGTAATATTTTACTGCTCTCTGATGATTTTTATTATTTTCATAGTTGAATGATTTAATTGTATTAATGTTAATTTTTTTGACTGACTTACTGACTCATTTGTATAAGTGTAAATATGTAATTATAATAAACTAGTTTAAGGTTACTTTATTTTGCTTTAGTTCCTCCCTCCATTGCTAGTCTCTATCTCTGCCAGTTTTTCCAGTCCCGAATGCCTTAAAACTTAAAGAACCTTCTGAACCATCAAGTCAGTTCGTAACAATGGCGACCGTGACAGGATTCGGCACTGTTTGACTGGCAGTTTTGTGGCAGCATCAGAGGAGAATAAGAGAGGTGCTGTTTAAAAAAAAAATTTTGTTAATTTTTTTTTTCTTGAGGTAGTGAGGTGTAAGGTTAAGTGGCTTTGTTGGAACAAGCGTATTCCGCATGTTTCTTTGTATTGCTTGTTTTGACTGATAACCAGTAACCTGTTCTTATTTTTTTTGGAGGGTCAAGTTAGTTGACGTGTGCAGAAAGATGTCTGATTTCAGTCAGTCAGTCAGTCAGTTAGAGGCAGTCAGGTATGCTTACCTGTGGACCAGTTTGTGGCAGCTTCAAGTACTGGATACCTGGTTATTTGGTTTGAAGCCATCGGATGGAGTATGATCTTCGAGTTGGAGGTCGGCAGCCTTTGGCCAGCATTGGGCGATGTGTCGAGTGTGACATCACTGGGCAGCAGCATTATCGTGTTTTCGTCGTCGAGAGGACGACGTGTCGAGTGCGACCTCAAAGGGCATCAGCAATAGTGTGTTTTCGTTGTTGAGAGGACGACGTGTCGAGTGCGACCTCATTGGGCATCAGCAATAGTGTGTTTTCGTTGTTGAGAGGACGACGTGTCGAGTGCGACCTCATTGGGGATCAGCAATGGCGTGTTTTCGTCGTCGAGAGGTGTCGAGTGTGACCTCATTGGGCAGCAGGCTTGGCCGGAATTAGTGTGTTTTCGTCCTATGGAGAACGACGTCATGTGGAGTGTGACTCCACTGGGCATCATTGGTGTATTTTTGTCAGCTGGGTAGCGACACTGTGTGGAGGGTTAACCTCATTGGCAGCAGAGAGCTGTATTGATGACCTTGTGTATAGGTTTGTCTGTTGTTGCTGTGTCATAAGAAGTAATCTCCTTAGGTGAAGTGTGACCTTTGAAGGTTGATCTAATGATGCCTTGTTTTGCCTAATTCTCGGAATTGTTTAGAAGTCACTCATTTAAGTAATGTAATATTTTACTGCTCTCTGATGATTTTTATTATTTTCATATGTTGAATGATTTAATTGTATTAATGTTAATTTTTTTGACTGACCTACTGACTCATTTGTATAAGTGTAAATATGTAGGCCTAATTATAATAAACTAGTTTAAGGTTACTTTATTTTGCTTTAGTTCCTCCCTCCATTGCTAGTCTCTATCTCTGCCAGTTTTTCCAGTCCCAAATGCCTTAAAACTTAAAGATCCTGCTGAACCATCAAGTCGGTTCGTAACAATGGCGACCGTGATAGGATTCGGCACTGTTTGACTGGCAGTTTTGTGGCAGCATCGGAGGAGAGTAAGAGAGGTGCTGTTTGAAAAAAAAAAAAAAATTTATTTTGTTTTTCTTGAGGTAGTGAGGTGTCAGGTTAAGTGGCTTTGTTGGAACAAGCGTATTCCGCTTGTTTCTTTGTATTGCTTGTTTTGACTGATAACCAGTAACCTGTTCTTATTTTTTTCGGAGGGTCAAGTTAGTTGACATGTGCAGGAAGATGTCTGATTTCAGTCAGTCAGTCAGTCAGTCAGAGACAGTCAGGTATGCTTACCTGTGGACCAGTACGTGGCAGCTTCAGGTACTGGATACCTGGTTATTTGGTTTGAAGCCATCGGATGGAGTATGATCTTCGAGTTGGAGGTTGGCAGCCTTTGGCCAGCATTGGGCGACGTGTCGAGTGTGACATCACTGGGCAGCAGCATTATCGTGTTTTCGTCGTCGAGGGGACGACATGTCGAGTGCGACCTCATTGGGCATTAGCAATAGTGTGTTTTTGTTGTTGAGAGGACAACGTGTCGAGTGCGACCTCATTGGGCATCAGCAATAGTGTGTTTTCGTTGTTGAGAGGACGACGTGTCGAGTGCGACCTCATTGGGGATCAGCAATGGCGTGTTTTCGTCGTCAAGAGGTGTCGAGTGTGACCTCATTGGGCAGCAGGCTTGGCAGGAATTAGTGTGTTTTCATCGTATGGAGAACGACGTCATGTGGAGTGTGACTCCACTGGGCATCATTGGTGTATTTTTGTCAGCTGGGGAGTGACGCTGTGTGGAGGGTTAACCTCATTGGCAGCATAGAGCTGTATTGATGACCTTGTGTATAGGTTTGTCTGTTGTTGCTGTGTCGTAAGCTGTAATCTCCTTAGGTGGAGTGTGACCTTTGAAAGTTGACCTAATGATGCCTTGTTTTGCCTAATTCTCGGAATTGATTTGAAGTCACTCATTTAATTAATGTAATATTTTACTGCTCTCTGATGATTTTTATTATTTTCATATGTTGAATGATTTAATTGTATTAATGTTAATTTTTTTGACTGACTTACTGACTTATTTGTATAAGTGTAAATATGTAATTATAATGAACTAGTTTAAGGTTACTTTATTTTGCTTTAGTTCCTCCCTCCGTTGCTAGTCTCTATCTCTGCCAGTTTTTCCAGTCCCGAATGCCTTAAAACATAAAGAACCTGCTGAACCATCAAGTCGGTTCGTAACAATATATATATATATATATATATATATATATATATATATATATATATATGTATATATATATATATATATATATATATATATATATATATATATATATGTATATATATATATATATATATATATATATATATATATATATATATATATATATATATATATATATATATATATATATATATATATATATATGTGTGTGTGTGTGTGTGTGTGTGTGTGTGTGGATGCGTATGTATGTATGTATATGCATACACACACACACACACACACACACACACATATATATATATATATATATATATATATATATATATATATATATATATATATATATATATATATATATATATACATATATATATGTATAAATATACAGTATATATATATATATATATATATATATATATATATATATATATATATATATATGTGTGTGTGTGTATATATATATATATATATATATATATATATATATATATATATATATATATATATATATATATATATATATATATATAGATAGATATTATTATGTGACGAACCACTGTGCAAACAATTACCCCTTTGCAATGGGCGGTAGTTCACTTCACACAATAAAATAGAAGTCATATGGGTAGACTTCCAAATTCACTTGTTTCTTATTACGAGTGTATAAGATTGTTGATTATGATCAAATGTATCTTCTTAAAGTTGGTTGCAGACAATCGAAGCACCAAAAGCAGGATAATTGGAGGACAGGAACAATAAACTATGTTATAAACAAAACTTTAATCTTACGTTAAACAAAATAATGAAAAAGCACTTCAAAACAACAATAATAAGCAATGCAAAGTGAATGGGTGAGTAAGGTAGATGAATCTCGTGGTGAGAACAATGTATTACTTTATAACATTTAAAGTAAGAAAACAGGGATGATTTACAGCAGGAAGGCGAGTGTAAACAAAAGATAATGAGAAGAATGGAATGAAGATGGCGCTGAAATAAGGTGATGTATTTACAAAGAAAATGGAAAAATAAACATTAGACAAATCAGATATGTTAGCATATGTACAATATATGGGGATATCACAGTCTCCCCTTGTTTTTGTTTTTTTCCATTTCCCGAGGATCAACCGAGGTTATCCTTGATAAGGAGTCTGCCACAACGTTTTCTCGTCCTGATATGGCGATTACTTGGATATTATGTGCAGAGAGTATGTATGACCATCTTAAAAGTTTAGGGTTGAGAGTAGTGGACCTATGGAGATGTGACAGAGTAGAGTGGTCACTGTAGACGTAGATCGTGTCTTGTCCATCAACATAAATCTCGTATCTTTGGATGGTAGCTACGATGGCGAATAGTTCTTTCTCCACAGTGGGCCAATTTAGTTGGGAACCCATAAATCGTCCACTGGAATAAGAGACTGGTAACAGATCAGCTAGTGGGGGCAGGTTTCCTGTTATGGCTGTTATTGGAGCAGGATGCTGTAATAAAATGCCCCCATATCCAAGATCACTAGCGTCTGTTTGGAGATAGAATGGTTTGGTGAGGTTAGGTGCCATTAATATAGGAGGAGATGACAAGTAAGTTTTTAGCTGGTTAAATATTTGATCATGTTGTTGGCTCCAAGAAAAATTTACTTTTGAGGAAGTTAAAGCAAATAGTGGTCCTGTGAATGGTGAGAAATTTGGACTGAACTTAGAGTAATATCCTACCATACCTAGAAATCTTTTTAATTCCTGTTTGGTAGTTGGAACAGGATAAGAAGTTATGGCGCTAATATTTGCATCATGGGGTAATACTTTACCACTGCCAACTCTATGACCAAGGTAAGATACCTGACCTTTGAAAAATTACTTTTTGCTAAGTTGATTGTTAATCCATGTTGTTTCAACCTTGAGAAAACTTCTTTTATCTTTTGAATATGGTTTATCCATGTGTCAGAGGCAAAAATGATGTCATCTAAATATACAAATACTTTTTCCAAGTCCTGTAAAATTAAAGACATTACTCTTTGGAAGGTGGCAGGTGCGTTGGCTAATCCGAATGGCATTACATTATAACTAAATAATCCAAATGGAGTGATAAATGAAGAAATTTCCTTTGCCGTTTCTGTTAACTTAATTTGGTAATAACCCTTCAACAAATCTATTTGGGTTAAGTAGGTCGAATTACTTACTTGGTCAATGATATCTTGTATTCTTGGTAGAGGATACGAATCTTTAATTGTTAAATTATTAATCTTCCTGTAATCGGTACAAAGACGAAATTTACCATTTTTCTTTCCTACTAGGAGACATGGGGAAGCCCATGGTGACGCACTGGGTTCTGCCAATCCTTCTCTTACCAAGTAGTTCACTTCTTCTTTCATGATACCCAATTTCTTCTGTGATGTTCGATAGAAAGCTTGTTTAATGGGTGCAGCACCTGGTTGTAGTTTGATGTCATGATCTAGCATGGTGCATCGGCCTGGTTTATCTGAAGTTATACTAGGAAATTCATGGAATAAAGCTACTAAAGATTTACGTTTTGATGCAGATAGGGGTTGTAGATAGTCTGATAAGTTTTCCAAGATCTTGGAGTTTTGAGAATCCTGCCAAGATGCAGTTATTGGATCATCTGTAAATTGATCCATAGGACAATCTATGTATGGTATGGAACTAGTAATCATTACCGTTTTACTTTCAGCTGTTGAGGGAGACAAATAGGCCTTTAAGAGGTTTATGTGGACTAATTGAGTAGACTTACGCTTATCTGGAGTGGCGATTATATAGTTGGTTGGCGAGATACGTTGAGTGATGGTATAAGGTCCCTGGTATTTCTCTCGTAGGGGAGAGCCTGCAATCGGATGGTATAGCAGCACTGCATCTCCTACTTTGAAACTTCTGGTTTTAGCCTTTTTATCATAGTTAATCTTCATCTTCTCTTGAGCTGTTATCAAGTTAGTTTTGGCAATGGAGTGAAGATCTGAAAGTTTCTTGTTGAGTTCTGAAATATATTGGGAAAGAGGTACCTCATTATCTCCCAACTTCAGGATGCGTTCTTTGACTGAACTGAGGATAGTTCGTGGTCGTCGACCGAAGAGTAGTTCAAAAGGTGACATACCAGTAGACTGATTTCGAACTCCTCGTATGACGTACATGATCAGTTCCAAATCGCAATCCCACTCGTTACCTGAACTATGGATGTATTTCCGGAGAAGATTTTTAATGGTCTGGTGAGTGCGTTCTAATGCTCCATTGGTCTGTGGATGGTAAGCTGAGGATGAGACTTGGGTTATATGGTAATCTTTCATAGCTGTTTTAAAAGCATGACTCATGAAATTGGTTCCTTGATCACATTGTAGTTCAGTTGGAAATCCTACAACAGTAAATACGGACACTAGTGACTTTAGGATGTTCTTGGCCGAAATGTTTCTTAAAGGTACTGCAAATGGATAACGGGTAGTTGGGCATAAGGCCGTAAGCAAGTATTCATGTCCCCTTTTTGTCTTAGGCAAAGGGCCTACACAATCTACTATGATCTTACTGAAAGGTTCTTTAGGCACAAGTATAGGTTTTAATGGTGCAACTGGTACTTTCACATTAGGACTACTTACTTTTTGACATGTTGTACATGTTTTTACGTACTCTTTAATGTCATTCTTCATGTTTGGCCAATAAAAGTCTTGACTGATGCGTTCATATGTTTTAGTGATACCAAGATGAGAGTCAGCAGAGTGGGACAATTCTAGGATCAGAGGTCTTATATCCTTAGGAACAACTATCTGGAATAGATCCTTCCAGGTTTCTAGATGACTGTTCTTGCTGGACCTGAATTTTCTCATTAGTACATCATTATTAATATAAAAATAAGAACACTTGTTGGTATCCTTTGGTTTCACTTGGTTGAAACACTGCTGTAGAGTGACATCTTTCCTTTGTTGATAGCTAAAGGAATCAGGCTGGATCTTATATGTAATCATCAACTCGTTGAAATCCATAGGTTCAGAGACTGGCAACGGGTTTGATGATGATTCAGTAGGGGTGTCCTTTTTACTGCTTCGTGTCACTGCTAAGCATTCCTCCTGTACAACATCACCTGGAGATACTGCTATTAAGTTTGTTAAGACAACAGAGTTAGCTATGTCATTACCCAGGATTACATCTACATTCTTGCATGGTAACAGTTCTGGATTTACAGCTACTTCAGTAGTTCCAGAGAAATAAGGACAATGAAGGTTTACATTAATGAGAGGCAACATAGACTTACTGGTTAGGTCATTAACTGCAACATACCTGTGAGTTTCACCTTTAGGTCGTATTACTTTAGGAGAGACGATCGTTTGAGAGGATCCAGTGTCTCTGAGTATGGTTACAGGTTTACCATTTATTTTGCCTGAGCAAGTGAAGGGTGCAAACGCTTGGGACTCGTGTGATACACAATGGAAGGTTTTTTTCTTCTCCACCTTAGGTTTTGGTTCCTGTTTGGGCAGATTCATTTGCTTAGGAGAGAATTGAGGGGGATTAGGTTTTCTCTTTAAGTATGAAGCTGCACAATGTGGATCAGGACATTCTGAAATATGATGTCCTTCTTGTTTGCAGTATGTACAAATTTCCTTAGGTCTAGTTTCTCTATATGGGGTTTTACCTACTTTATGAATAAGAGCATAGTCATCTGCCTTTAAAGCGGCTTTCTTAGGGTCAGATTCATTCTGCTCTCTTAGATACACATTAATGCTACCTGGTATTTTCCTTAAGAACTCCTCCATTACTATTAAATCTTTCAACTGCTCAAAAGTTTTGACATCTACTTTGTCTACCCACTTCTGGAACTTTTTAATCTTTCCATTCATAAATTCTAAAAAGGTCTGCTGAACTTGCTTCTGACTATTACGAAATATTTGCCTATAACCTTCCGCAGTAATAGAATAAGCATCAAGGATTGCCTGTTTAATTATGAAATAATCATGTTCCTCTAACATAGTGGCACATACAGATAATGCTTTACCTTTAAATGAGTTCCGGATGATTAAATACCATTTGTCCTGAGGCCAATTGAGATTCTTGGCTGTGTCTTCAAACACAGAAAAGTAGTTATCAGGTTCCCGTTCTTCAAATGTGGGCAGCAATTTCTGCACCTTGCCCACATCAAAGGGTTCGGGAATTAGCTTACCTTCTTCCTTTTCTTTCAGTCTTATAAATGCCAGATCCCGTTCTGTTACTGTGGCCGCTTCTCTCTCAATCTGCAGTCTAACACGGAGAGCTTTGTTTTTCTGTTCACTTTCTTTTTCTTGTTGCTCCAAAGCAGTTGCAGCAGCTTCCGCAGCAGTTTCCACCTTGATACGTTCTAGGGAAGCAGCGGCAGCAGCCGTGCGCTCAGCAGCAGCGGCTTTCCTCTCTTCTAACTCAGCGGCGGCAGTTGCGGCTCGTTCAGCAGCAGCGGCTTTCCTCTCTTCTAACTCAGCGGCGACAGTTGCGGCTCGTTCAGCAGCAGCGGCTTTTCTTTCTTCTACCTCAGCGGCGGCAGTTGCGGCAGTTGCCGCTGCAGTTGCGGCAGTTGCCGCTGCAGTTGCGGCTTGCATCTTCATCTTTTCCAACTCCAGCTGTAGATTTAGTTTATCTAAGTCACCATTTGGATTGGTAACGGTTAGAGCTCGTACGTCAGCCAGTTCTTCTTCTGGAACAATATCTTCATCTACAAGGAAGTTCAAAATATGACTGAGAATTACACATTTTACGGCAGTTGCGGGAACCTGTACATCATAATGGCGAGCTAGATTCTTTAGGTCAGTTTTTGTGGCAACTGTGAGAGATTCCACATGATCCCGTGGTGATACAATAAATTGTTGTAAGTTGAAAGGCATTTTGAATGTCGCCTGTGGCGCAAGATAAGTAAAAATTAAAATAAATACCCAAACTTTACAAGAATAAATATAAGATCATACGATCGCAAAATAACAATCTTTCGATCACAGAAATACAAAATAGCGATCACAAAATTACATGATCGAGAGATCACAAAATTACAGAATTATATGATTAGATCACCTTACACAAAAATAGCTTAAATACAAAATTGAGTCTCGCGAAACTTACGATACTATAAAACTTTTATTCACCGTTAACAACTCGAGATCTTGAACACGCGGCTAACTACTTCATAACTACTCAAACGACATGCTTAACATCACAAACTTTTACAACAATTTTACCGAATCAGTAAACAAGGCTTTAAAAACGCAAAAGTATTTTTTACTTTAAACATACCTGATTAGCACGTTCTAATTTACATTTCCTTTTAATTTATACCAGCTTAATACAATAACTTTTCAATGTCACATTTTAATTTATATAAATACTATATTATTCTCGTTATGATAAAGTATCTAGTTAATAGTCAACACCTAGTTTAAAGTAATTGATTATCAGAATAATGCGCAAACTGGACAAAATACTTACTATGCGCTTTATAGATATAACAGGAGTAATTTAACACAAGTATTTAAATATTCATTTACCGACACGTGAATGTTATTTGTACACCAAAATAGTACTTTTAACACCAAACAATATATAAGTTAATTTCCTGACTAGAGATAACGATTAGAATTACGAAAATCTCCGAAATTGGAAATTAGCTAATTTCACTTAAGAAATTTATATAACAAAATAAATTACTTTATAATGAAATAGAGATGGAGGAAATTTCACTTATAATGAAACTTAATTTAATAAATCACATATAATGAAATTTGACTTATTTCCTAAATATCACTTTTGAATGGTGATTTTAAGAAATGGCAAAATCTTAGGGCTTCAGATTTTTTTTTTTTTTTATGAGAAATCTCTGGGATACGAGATTTGAGTAGGCGAAACTTTAAAAGCTACCTACTGGGGGCATCTTCAATTAATAAGGGTGGTTTAGAAGCTGGACAATCAGCATACCTAAGTCTTAACTATATTAAGCGTGACTTGTTCCTCTTACAACCAAATGACTACCCAGACATATATTGTACATAAATGTCTAATGAGAGGGAGACGAGACATCTACCTTACCTTGGAATTATTACTGTCGTCCTTTATCCTTGGTACGCCACAACACAACACTCGATACTGTTCATAATCACTGGAACTGTTCTTTCACGATTCAATCACTTGATATAAATTTGATGAATCATATCGCACATCAGATCCCGGACAGGCCCCCAACTATTATGTGACGAACCACTGTGCAAACAATTACCCCTTTGCAATGGGCGGTAGTTCACTTCACACAATAAAATAGAAGTCATATGGGTAGACTTCCAAATTCACTTGTTTCTTATTACGAGTGTATAAGATTGTTGATTATGATCAAATGTATCTTCTTAAAGTTGGTTGCAGACAATCGAAGCACCAATAGCAGGATAATTGGAGGACAGGAACAATAAACTATGTTATAAACAAAACTTTAATCTTACGTTAAACAAAATAATGAAAAAGCACTTCAAAACAACAATAATAAGCAATGCAAAGTGAATGGGTGAGTAAGGTAGATGAATCTCGTGGTGAGAACAATGTATTCTAACAAAATCAATAAATTTGGGGTTACCTTATAACATTTAAGGTAAGAAAACAGGGATGATTTACAGCAGGAAGGCGAGTGTAAACAAAAGATAATGAGAAGAATGGAATGAAGATGGCGCTGAAATAAGGTGATGTATTTACAAAGAAAATGGAAAAATAAACATTAGACAAATCAGATATGTTAGCATATGTACAACATATGGGGATATCACAATATATATATATATATATATATATATATATATATATATATATATATATATATATATATATATATATATATGAGGGTATGGCCCCACGAACAAGAATAAAACGAGAAAGGATGCAGAGAGAAGGAAAAGCAGAAAAGACACAATTTAAAGGATTGTGAAGACAGGCCTACACAATACCCAGCCAAATATCTAAGGTCGGAGGTGGCAAACACGTGCTCTCTCCGAGATGGTCGGGTTCAGCACAGGTTATGCCCATACGTTTCTTTGTAACCCGAACACAAAGAAAAAAAAATTAAAACTAAGCCTCTATCACTCAGGAAATGGCAGTACACGAATAATGGGATTGGTTGTTTAAGCAAGAGTTTGTATTTTTTCTCGGCTACACACACAATGGAAATATAGTAATCTGTACGATAAAGCAAATGATTAAAATGACAGTGAAATAGAAAAAAAACAGTAGCACCTACGGTAATGCAAATAATGACTGGGAACAATGAAATAAAGGGGATAAAACTTCACTAATTCATTTACAGAGAAAAATATAATAAAAAAAAAAACAAGAAACCATAAAGTGAAGAACAATAGCACAAATTAGAAAAACGAAAAAAAAAGAAAAAGGTGCAGACAAATATTCCCCTTCCAGAAATGAACAGGACCTTGGGTTATTGTTTAAAAAGAAAAAAACAAACGTTATCTTATAATGGGAAGAACAAGCAAATCAAATTATCCTCTGTCGAAGACACAACGACAAAAATAACACCCAATTACAATTAGGAAAATAAACACATTCAATATACATACATTTAGAAGGGATGTAAAAATATATATTTATGAACACGGGAAAATGGGAAGAAAATACCAAAACAAAATGACATGAGGTCCCTCTACACGTTCTATTCTCACAAATAAGCCTACAGTGGAAACAGAAAAATAAACAGGATATTGATCCCCCCTCAAAATTAACCTGTAGCCAGAATATACTTATACAACCGAAATGGGGAATACAGTAACATTCTTAAGCATTATGTTTCCCCGAGAGAGGCGTATTCTTGTTGAAGGCACCTTACCTTGCCTACCCTAACTGTATAAAAAAACAGTACAAAACAAAAACACACTTCACAATTAATCAAATCCCACGTGGCGGGCGTCCTAAGACCGACGTTTAGGAAGATAGAGCATTCAATGTTTAACTAAGAACAGATGTGTTTAAAAGATGTGTACAACCATATTATAAGAAATAAAACAAACTTGGGTTGCTATGATATGTTATTTGCATTTAGGGTATTAGTTATTTGCTTGGGCTTATTTCTAAAGGAAGTTTAGATACGTAAAATGCAGTTATAAATATTGTACTGTTATGCAATTTGAGAACAAAGGGAACAAAATATAAAAGAAATAAATCCGGGTAGCGTGGACCAAACAGGTGTTGTAAAGAACTCTCGTTCTAGTTGTAGTGCCATTCACCAATGAAAGCAATGTTAATGCAGCTGGAAATGGCGTTTATGGGTGATATAGTTTTTATTGGAAAGGAATGGAATCTGGTATAATTGATTTTCAGAGGAGTAATGCAACAATGAATTTTAAGAAGTCGGAGTTGACAAGGTCCAATAATACCTGGTAAGAAGGGAACAATCAATGTGTGTGGGTATTTGAGTTGATCAATAACATATCATGTATCACATCGTTATTATGAGACTAGGGACGAATCATTGGATAGCTGAAAGAATGAAGGTAGAATGAGACCTGAATAAAAAAGATTTTGAAGAAAGATCGGCGTTTAAGAAAGAAAACTTAAATGCTGGAGGCAGAGCTAATTCCACATTTCTTTATGAAGTGTTACTTTTGGATAAGTGAAAATGTAATTTGGAAAAATTAAAGTATCGCGTAAGGTAGAGATACGGCAAAAAGTATGAATATTGTCAAAGGATTTTAAGTTATTTTATATACTGACGGGAAGTAAATAAAATATTTGAAGATTTTGTAGTTCAGATTAACAGACTGAATGCGAGGAAGATGTGAATAGTGTAACGGGGCCAAGAGTAGGTTGGGAGCCAAAGGTGAGATGAATGCAACCGAGTTGCTGTCAGTGCGAGGGGAGAGCAAAGATACAAAGGATAATATATACAAAAAAGAGAAATGTCGTTACTAAGTACGATCGTGTGACACACGGGTGGTACATGGCTCCCCCCCTAAAAATTACATACTGTACATGTTAAATAGGGCGCCCTGATCTAGAGAGGCGAATTGTAGGCACGTCATCTGATAGGAGACAAGCAGGTTTTAGACGACCAATGGAGACCCAGTCTTCTTTGCCACGAATGTTTAGTAGGAATGCTTTCGGATTGCGTTGGATCACAAGGAAAGGGCCCGTGTAAGGGAGCGGTGGCTTACTAGTGTCGTTGCGTAGAAAGACATGCGTTGCAGAGTGCAAGTCTGTCGGTATGTGATGCTTCGCTGGGGGCTTGTAAGTCTGGCGGCATGGGGTAAATTTTCCCACGACGTGACGTATGTGCTGGAGATAGTCGGAGGAGGTTGTAGAAGAAAAAAATCGGCAGGATGACCAACGGGTCGCCATACACCATTTCAACTGCCGAGACATCCAGGGCATCTTTAGGAGTGGTCCTTAGTCCCAGGAGGACCCAGGGAAGCTGAGTAAACCAGTTGGAGTTCTTGCTGCAGGACATCAAAGCTGCTTTGAGGGTGCGATGAAAACGTTCAACTATTCCATTGGCAGTGGGGTTGTAGGCAGTTATCTGATGTAGGGTGTTCCCCAGGAGATTCGCTAATGATATCCACAATGGAGAGGTGAAACTGGTACCCCTGTCGGAAGTAATATGCCCAGGGATACCAAATGTTGCTATCCATCCTGAGAGTAAGGAAGGTGTACATGAGGTGGACGTTGCAGTTTCCATGGGATTGGCTTCAGACCAACGAGTGGAGCGGTCGATAACGGTAAACAGGTAACAATGTCCTTGTGATGTGGGTAGGGGGCATATAACGTCGACGTGAATGTGGGCGAGACGACACTGAGGTTGAGGAAAGGTGCCCACTCCTAACTTCTTGTGTCGATGTACTTTGGAAGTTTGGCAAGGAGTACAGGCGTGGACCCAATCCTTAGCATCCTTAGTAATGCCGTGCCAAATGAACTTCATGTTCCGCAGCTCTGCTGTAGAACAACGCGAGGGATGTGAAAGGCAGTGAATGAAATAAAACACCTGTTGGCGCATGGGAGCAGGAGTCCACAGTCGCGGTCTATCAGTACTGATGTCACAGAGAAGGGTGGTGTTGGAGTCGTCGAGGGGGAAGACTTCCCAACGGAGGGATGTGCAGGATGTCGTACATACTTGATACTCTGGATCCTATCGTTGGGCTTCAGCCAAGGCGTTGTAATCCAATCCCAGTTGAACGGTGGCTAACGTGTTTCTTGACATGGCATCGGCAATGCGATTCATTTTCCCAGAGACGTGTTGAAGGGTGCAATTGTATTCAGCCACGGCGGAGAGATGTCGGCGTTGACGGGCGGACCAGGCATCAGACTGTCGAGTGAAGGTGTGTGAATGACGAAGGGCGTACCTTCTAAGAAATGGCGAAAGTGGTGGACAGCCAAGTGCACCGCCAGCAATTCGTGATCGAAGGTAGAATAACCCAATTCTGCCTTGGATAGTTTTCTGCTGAAGAAGGCCAATGGGCGGGACAAGCCATTGACCACCTGTTCGAGTTCTGCACCAATAGCGACGTTGCTGTCATCGGTGGAGAGAAGGAGAGGGGCATGTGGGACGAGAAAAGTGAAAACAGTAGCGGTTGATAGGGCATTCATTGCGTTGGAAAAGGCCGCTTCTTGAAGGGAACCCCACTTCAAGTCTTTTGGCTTGCCCTTGAGGTAGGCGTAGAGGGGAGCAAGAGTGGCGGCAATAGCTGACATAAAATGGTGATAATAGTTGATCATGCCCAAGAATTCCTGCAGTGCTTTGACGGTCGAGGGCGTGGGGAAGTTCTGAACTGCTGCTACCTTCTCAGGGAGGGGATGGGCTCCTTCAGGAGCGATGCGGTGCTCTAAGAATGACACTTTGTTGGCGCTAAAGGTACACTTGTCGTACTAGACTATTAGGCTGTTTTGTTGTAGGTGGTCGTGTAGGATGCGCAGGTGATGGAGGTGTTCCTCTTTTGAGGAAGAGAAAACAAGTATGTCATCCACGTAACCTACACAGAAGGGGAGGTCCCCTAAGATGCTATCCATGAGACGTTGAAAAGTGGCCCCAGCATTACGAAGGCTAAAACAGGAGTAATTGAAGGTGTACGTACCGAAGGGAGTGGTGATGGCGGTCTTGAGGATGTCTTCTGGGTTCATAGGCACCTGATAATACCCATTCAGGAGGTCAAGTGTGGAGAAAACCTTTGCTTTGGGCAGGTAGGAGGTCACGTTGGCAATGTTTGGTAGGGGGTAGTGATCCGTTTCTGTTTGCATGTTCAGGCGCCTGTAATCCCCACAGGGACGAAGGGAGCTGTCTTTCTTCAGGACGATGTGTGAGGGTGACGACCATTGCCTGGAGGCCTTTTGGCAAAGGCCCATTTCTTCCATTTCAGTGAATGTCTGTTTGGCCGCTGCCAATCGATCAGGTGCAAGACTTTTGAGTTTGGTGAAGACTGGGCGTCCGGTCGTCTTGATATAGTGATAAATACCGTGTTTGGCAGGAGGCGTGGGCGTTTGGCGAAGTTCTGGATGGAAAACTTCGGGGTACGACGTGAGGAGGTGGGCATAGGCATCTGTGGGTGCGCTGATGTGGAGAGCGAGGTTGGAAGGGGCGGGTTGAAGAGGTGTCGACAAGTACGAGTTTGCGTTGACCAATCGTCAGTGGGCGACATCGACCAGAAGGTGGAAATGAGAGAGGAAATCTGCACCGAGGATTGGCAGCGAGACGTCAGCAATGAGAAACTTCCAATTACATTTGCTGTTTCCAAACGATAATGTGAGGTTATCGTAACCGTAGGTGGGTAAGGCAGATCCATTGGCAGCTACCAGGCAGATGTCGGCAGACTTAGACAGAGTACATCGTGTCCTAAAGAGTTCCCTTGGCAAAAGAGAACGACTACCCTAGTCCACCAAAAATTGCACGCCCGGTCCTGCATCATGTAAAAAGGAAAAGTTAGAAACACGGGAGGCCACCGCCACGAGCGATGGCCTACTTACATGTTTTTTGGCCATTAACAATCCTTGGCACATTTCTTTGGGGCAGCCCCAAATCTGGAGTGGAAGTAGCAAAACTGTGGCCGATGGACGGCAGTAAGTGACTAGAAGTCGTTGGTTGGGGCGCGAACGAGTGGTGGGTGATGGGTGGCTTTGTTGTTGCCTTGGCACATCATGGGGTAGGCGTGTGTATCCTACGGCATTCACGTCAGCTTCGGTTGACGTTGAATAGGTGTCCTCTTTGTCAGGAGTGGAGGCATTGATGGAGGTCTTGAAGGTCGTGAAGTGGCTGTCCATAAGGGCATCGGCTTTGGTCATCAAGTCCTTTATAGGTAAACTATCGACATCGGGTATGGCAGGACGTACAGGTTTGGGTAAACAGCGTATCCAAAGGGCACGAAGTAGGTTCACCTCACGAGGAGAGCCGTCTGCAGCAGGTTGCAGGCGAGCGATACTGGTCATTTCCCTGAAGGTGAGCGAAGCCCTTTGGTCCCCCAACGGTTGTTGAGAGAGCTGAAAAAGCTTTGCTATACGGGCGGCTGGCGACAGCAAGTACTGCTGCAGAAGGTATGTTTTATTGAGCGTCATACGCTATTGGGGTGTCTCCTTTTTCACAAAGCCAGTCGGAGATTTCCGGGAAATGTCCTCGGGTATCGCGGCGAGAACATAATCTGCTTTGGTGGTTGAGCGAGTCACGCCCTTGATGCGGAACTGGACTTCTACACGCTAAAACCAAACAAACGGATCTCTGCTGGCGAACGACGAAAGTTTGAATGGGGCAGCGCCAACTTCCGTGGAGTCTGCCATAATAACAGTAAGGGGGGGGGAGGCGGGCGGAGCGAGTTGACTTCCGGAGTCACCAGTGTGACGGGCCAAGAACAGGTTGCGAGCCAAAGGCGAGATGAATGCAACTGAGTTGCTGTCAGTGGGAAGGGAGAGAAAAGATACAAAGGATAATATATATAAAAAAGAGAAATATCGTTACTATGTACGATATGTGACACACGGGTGGTACAATAGCCTTAAACTGATGGAGAGAATTATATGCTGTGGAAGAAGGAAAGTGAAATAATCTGTCATCCATGCAGAAGAAATATATTTTTTTTTCGTTTGAAGAATAAAGTAAAAGAAAATTATTTTTCTCTGTTAAACGTATTGACCGCAACATTGCGTTTCTGTAGTGGTAAATTTTGTACGAGATTATGAAAAGTTGTCATTCATCTTGGGACATTTGTATACACAGGACGCATAATTTTCGTTGAAATTTACAGTAAACTTGACAATATTTGTAAATTTTGTTTCTGTTCAAGAGGAACTTTAAAAAAGTCTAGACGCATATTTCTTGTAACTTTATAGTACCTTTTAATTAGGTCTAAAAACGTTGAAAAGTTTTGTGAAGTTCTGTTTAAGTGTAATAATTAGTATGTATTATAACTTTCGCTTATATTTATATTGATCTATAATTATAATTAGGTATTATGAATGTTGAAATCATAAGATGTTTCAGTGTATATGATATGTACAGTAGGCTACTAGTATATACATTCATACGGCTGTCCAACTGCTTTTCCAAATTTAAATCTGGTTTTTCTTTTACAAAATTTAAGACTTGCCGTTTTATTTCTGTGTTAATGGAAATGACCGAGTGAATTGGAAGGTACGCAGGGGACGAGTTCACTAAAATTGAAGAGATCGCAACTGTTTTATAGTGTACAATTAGAGGAAAGGGAAACAATGGATAGAATACTTTGTTTGTCCTTTCATGATTGTTTTTTTAGATGTCATACCCCTTTTGAAAAAACTAGATATTAGAATAATGGTTAAATATAATTTTACTTTAAAAAAATATGTTGATTAAGAGTAGTTTTAAAAATGGTAAGCAATATAGCATATAGTATTCCTTGTTCTGATTGCCACTTGTTTTATGTCGGCTAAACATACAAGTGTTGGCTTTAATACCCCAACAACAAATCTGTTAAAATATAACAGCATAAGATGTCCGTCTGTAGGATATCTCTTAATAATGCTTCAGCCTCCAACTGACTAGGATTTAGTCATAGAGTTGGCTGGCCAGAAACGAATAAAATAATTCATGTTAATAACTAAACACAAAGAAATATGGTTGAATTAATTTTAATTGCTTGTACCAACATTCTTAATTTGAACCGAAGCCCTTTGTGTTTTCCGTTAACCCGATATCATCCTCTTATCTGGAACCATGAAAAAATTTACATTCGCCTGTAAAAATACGATGTTGTTGTATAATATGTATTTTCATTGTGAGCCCGTCGATGTTGCTAATTGGTGAGAAGTATTAGCTTTTTCCTTTTTTGGCTATAATTCATATATATATATATATATATATATATATATATATATATATATATATATATATATATCACAACGACTCGCCATACTGGGGTTCGAGTCCCGCTTAAACTCATTAGTTACTTTAGTGTAAGAAACCTCTCCATCTTTGTGAAGGGGCTTTGGGGTAGTTCATAGATCTGCCGGCTGAGTCATAATCAGCCATCGCCTAAGCCTTTCTTGTGGATTGGGGGCTTGGGCGCTGATCAAATGTATAATATGGTCTGTCTTTTGGGCTTTGTCCTGCTTGTTAGAGTAATGTCACTGTCCCTTACCTCTGCCATTCTTTAGCGACCATAAGAAAACAGCAATATTTTCATAGGAACTACAGTATATACAACAAGTATCCACGGGTGGTTGGGTCCTCTGATATCATCAACTTCCCCATCAAAGTCTGAGTCGTCTCTGTTGTTCCTTAATGTGAGGAGAAAGAGGAACGCCACTTGTGCTGTGATTGGGAAAGGGGCTGGTTGTTAATTAGCATCTGACGCTTCGTTAAGTTATATAGCCTGCTAATGTTTTCTACGGACGAAACCCAAATTTATTAAAATTTTCTTTGCATTTTGTTCGGACAATCCCCCAGGCATCTGGAAATGATTCAAGAATCCATGCTAATGTCGAAACCCAACTATGAGAAGGCATTCTTCTGCAATGCACATGTATGAAATACACATGCCACCAAACGGTGATTTACTCAACTTACCAATCCATGTAATTCATAGATCTGGTACATGCAGGTGACTTTTCAGTAGGGGTTCAAAAATGATTAGAAAACTCTCAAGAAGCTAAATTATTAGGAGACCATCATCCTCCTTGTCCAAAGAGAGGCAAAGATACTTATAATATGAATTTTCTTTTATCTTTCTTTGTCTATTCAAACAAATTCCTCTCACTGCCTGCATCATGCTCTCTCTCTCTCTCTCTCTCTCTCTCTCTCTCTCTCTCTCTCTCTCTCTCTCTTTATATATATATGTATATATATATATATATATATATATATATATATATATATATATATATATATATATATATATACTTTATATATATATATATATATATATATATATATATATATATATATATATATATATATATATCTATATATATCTATATCTATATCTATCTATCTATCTATCTATCTATCTATCTATCTATCTATCTATATATATATATATATATATATATATATATATATATATATATATATGTGTGTGTGTGTGTGTGTATGTATATGTGTGTGTATACGTGTGTGTCTATGTTTATATTATCAACAAATGATATAAATGATAAAAATTTCAAAGGATTTCTATACGATAAAACTCAAACTTTACATAATATGCCTGCAAGAATGCTCTATACCTACAGCTTGGAAAAACTTTGTCATTATAATAAGTCACAAAATGGGAGACACAAGATATCCGAAAACTACCGCCTAATGATATATAAAATATTTACCTATGTAAATAATTCATATATTATTGGGTGGTAATTTTCAGGTAATTTTCAGGTATTTTTTGAAGCGAGTATCCAACAACTCACCATATGCGTTCAATTATCCAACTAATGAAAAAATCAACAGAGTATGGTAAACTACTAGGTATAGCATTTATAGAGTACGAAAAAGCCTATAATTTTGTCAAAACTTCAGCAATAATGAAAGCACTTCAGAGACAAGGTACAACATTTGAAGATAAATATACGGGAAGTAAAGCAAACCTAGAACTACATCAGGGAGATCACCGGCTCTCATATATTATTTAAAGCATGCCTAGAAGTTTTTAAGAATTTAGATGAGTAAAATGTATGACATAATATTAATGGGGAATACCATTAATACCATTAATATTGCAAAGATAATAGATAATTTGAAAAGTGAAAACAGCAGAAATCTTGGAGTGAAAATTAAAAGGCAAAGACAACAAATAATGGATATAGACAAACCTCTAGAGATTGTTAATGAATATACTGTACTTACTTATATAGTAAGTGTTGCCTCATAACATGAGACTAAAATTAGAATAAACAAAGGATAAGCATGGGATGGAGAGCTTTTGGTAAACTTTCTAGAAAAAAAAATATCCAATCAGATGGTCCTACCAATAATAACATATGCATCAGTACCTTGGAGCCTTACTGAAGCCTTAAAACATAAGCTAGTTACATCTCAATGAATGAGGATGTGAAGACTACAGACAGAAGATGGGCATTATGGATACGAGAGCAAACTAAAGTAGAGGACATTCTAACGAAATGAGAGAAAATGAAATGGACGTGGGCAGGACATATAGTAGATGGAAAAAAAAAAAATAACAGAATGGGTCCCTAGAGATTCTGCAAAGTAGGGACAAGGAAGGGAAGACAATGGATTAACAATGTATGAAAATTTTAAGGTACAAACTAGCATGGAAAGGTCATAAACAGATACGAGTGGAAGGTCATGTTTGAGGGCTTGGTCCTGCAGTAGTCTATATATATATATATATATATATATATATATATATATATATATATATATGTGTGTGTATATTTATATATATATATATATATATATATATATATATATATATATACATATATATAAATATATATATATACATATATATATATATATATATATATATATATATCTCTCTCTCTCTCTCTCTCTCTCTCTCTCTCTCTCTCTCTCTCTCTCTCTCTCTCTCTCTCTCTCTACACACACACACACACACACACACATATATATATATTGTGTATATATATGTATATATATATTGTATATATATATATATATATATATATATATATATATATATATATATATATATATATATACACATATGTATATACCCTGCATACATAAATGTCTATGTTATAGTTTATTTATATATACATATATACAAATTTACATACATATATATAAATAAATACATATAAATCTCTTTATAAGGCCCATATATATTTATATACTGTATATGTATATATACATACATATACATATGTATGTATATATATACACACACACACATATATATATATATATATATATATATATATATATATATATATATATATATATAAAACAAGAATGTTATATGTTTATATTTATATATATGTATGTATACATACATATACATATGTATGTATATATATACACACACACATATATATATACACACACATATATATATATATATGTAAATATATATATAGATATATATATATATATATATATATATATATATATATATATATATATATATATATATATAACAAGAATGTTATATGAATACCGCTTGGAATATCTTTACCATGATACTACTTCACAAAAGAAGCATAGGGGACCTGAAAAATTACACCCCCCCCCCCAATAAGCATACTCACCGCTATATATAAAATACTCGCAAAGATCCTGTCAGTCTGAATAGAATGACAGCTAGATTTTAATCAATGAAGAGAGGTGGCAGGCTTTAGAAGTGGGTATTCAAAAACTGACCATATCCATGTAATTAACCAGCTAATGAAAAAATCAACTGAGTATGATAACCACTATGTATGATATTTATAAACTATGAGAAAGCTTTTGGTTCTGTCAAAAGTTTAGTATTATTAAAAGCATTTCAAAGAACACTTAGAGATATCTCTACAGGAACTATAACAATCCTAAACCTACACGAAGATAGTGAAAAAGTTCTCGAACGAGAAAGGAGTTGTTAGTAGTTTTTACAAGTATAGATTGGGAAATATAGATATTAATATTAATGGGGTATACCATAACAACTTAAGATTTGCAGATGACATAGCTGTATTCAGGGAATCGTAGGAGGAATTGCAAAATATGATGAGAGGAAGATGGAAAAGAGAAAGCAAAAATATAGGACTGAAGATGAATGTATAAAACTAAGATAATGTCTAATGAAAATGCAGAGACAGCAAATAAGAGTTGTGGACGAACCTCTAGCCATTGTTAATGAATATACGTACTTAGAACAGACAAAAAGTGTTTTTCCAGGACACAAGACCGAAATTAAAAGAAGGATAATCATGGGATGGAGAGCTTTTTGGTAAACAAAATGAAATAATGAAAAGCAAAAGACTACTTTTTACTAACAGAAAGTATTTATTCAGATGGTCCTATCAGTATTAAAGTAGGCATCAGAAGCTTGGAGCCTTACCAAAGCCTTAGAACGTAAGTTAGTTACAGCTCAAAGAGCTGTGGAAAGAATGGAGATGAGAAAAACACCACGAGACAGAAAAATATCAACATGTATATGAGAGCAAACTGAAATAAAGGATATTCTAACAAAATGTAAGAAAAAGAAATGGACATGGACGGGAAATATCATGAGAATGACAGATAATAGGCGGAAATTAAAGAATAACATAATGGGTCCCTAGAGATTGCAAAAGAAGCAGGGAAAGGAAGAGAATAGGATGGATTGACTAAATAAGAAGTGGTGTCAGTAGATGCATTACCTCTTCTATTTAGAATCAGTTTAAGTGGCTTTGAATTATCTGGAGACTAAATTGTCAATAATGATAGTTTATGTGAAAACTAGCTTTTTCTAAACTAAAAATGGTAGGTTGATAGAGTTCAGTTGAACATTTATTCCTTTTTTTTTTTTTTTTTTTTTTAAGTTCTTTCCACCATAGCCTAAAGAAACATATGATACTAAAATATTTTCCATAAGAAATTGTTTCAATTTTAATGCCAAAGTACAGGATTTCTTGAGCTAGATGTGTAGTATTATTGTAAGTAACTATGATAGTGGAATTAAAATAATCTGGTTTAGTTTATTCTTAGTGTAGTATTTATGATAAGTTTTTAATTCCTTCCCATATTCAAAAATATTTAAGGTGAAGTGATTAGTTGAAT
>NC_090731.1:109731882-109744382 GCF_036898095.1 Palaemon carinicauda | reverse complement strand
AGCCAGACCCTATTCATCCATAGCAGAGCATTTGGTTCATTTAAAAGTTTTAGCAAGATTGTCAGTGTGGCTAATGTTACAACCAAAGAAATCGCCTAATGTTTTCATAGTTTTATCAACACCACCAAGCCTTTGTTTCTATGCCATTTGCTATGTCTTTTACTTCTCTCCAGCACTGCTGCAAGGTGCTGTAAGTCTTCAGAATACTCTCCAAAGCTTGTTATTTCACTGTCCATCTTGTTGGACAAAGCACTCTAATGGCAGGACCACCCTATGATGTGATTTCAATTTTAATCTTGTCAAATATCATGTCTAATGTAGGGGATTTCGTTGTAGATTTTGTAATTTCCCAGCTGTCATCAAATGTATCTGAAACAAGCTTGTTTTCTTTTATTGCATACTGACCTGCAAGATTAAGCAAAATCCATGACAATGCGTGTACACTGTGTGAATTTCGATATTTTTCAACTGCATAGCAACTCAAGATTTTCCCCCACTCATGTTCAAAGCTTTATCATAGCAGTGACATCGACAATTTTTTAAGTGTCCATTAAGACTGGGATAATTCCGTCACTACTAACAGATTCTATAGAATGTAGTCCCATAAGATCCTCATGAATTTCAAAGTTATCGTCAACCCAACTTATACAGATGACTAACTATCCTAGTTGTTTACCCTCTTAACGAGAGAATGCCTTAATGGAGTCACTTGGTTTCAACATGGAACTTCATTTCCATGTTGAAGCCTTGTGACGGGCAAAAGGGCTGTCAAACCGGGGAATACTTTTTTCCTAGTTTAGCTCGAAATTTCTCTCATTATTTTCCTATAGCTTATCAATACTTATACAAGGGGTAGACAGATGATGAAATATTATTCTATCCTCTGTCTACCACCTTGCTGTTCAACCTCTCTTCCCTGTTTCACTGCCTAGGTTTCTGGAATGGAACACCAATTTTTGTTGAAAATAATTGTGGGAGATGTGGTGATCTTGTAAACTAGCCACCATTGTTTGTACCATAGGGGTGTCAGTATTCATATAGCAGCACACGGAACCATTCTTGTGCAGAAATTTGGCACTTGGATTTCAGGAGTGGGCTGGTTTCATAGAGGTAGGAATCTCAGGATTTTGTCCGGTTTACCTGCCACTATGAATAAAATGGGGATGATTGTATTTTTGAAATGCTCTCAGCCCCATCAAGTGGGTTTGACATATGTTTGAGTCACTCTAATCATAGTGGTACCAGCCCTTCGGGGTATGGTAGGGAGTGGATATTTGGGAGTCAGCTCTTGCAGGTGTAATTGGTGAAATAAATTTCATGTAAGGCTAATGGGATCTTGTTTGGGATTTCATGCAGTGTTAATATTTTCATTTATTTAAACTTAGATTTTTTTTCATTTGTTTTTTATTTTATTATTACTACTTTTTCCTCTCCATAGAATAATAATGAGTAAACATGATGTTCCCCATACTCCTGGATGAAATGGTGAACTCCATATACCGTTGACGACCTCTGAGTGCCTAAATATGGAAAATTCTGTTGATGACCTGGAAATTGAAAATGAATTCTCTTCCACTGTACACTAATAGTGATGGTGAAGTGAAGAAATAGAAAGTCATTTATTCATGTGATTTACCAATATCTTGTCATTATGAAGCATTATGATGATTACCTTTTAACCCTGGATAGGTACGATGGGTCGTTTGCGACCCCGAGCGTAAAAAAAAAACAGGTTTTTCTCACGTGACTCACCCCCGTGACTGAATTTGTGGGTGATCGACCTGCAGGAGGTGTCTCCCCTACACGCTCTAGTAGTGTCCAGATGTGCATTGCTGTAGCTGTACTCCTTCCCCGATTTCTGAGACGCGTCGGGGTCGTTCGCGTCCGAGTTTACCCTTCTAAGGTAGTTTGCATAATTATCAAAGTTATTACGTATTATGAAATTGTCGTAGAATGGTGCAACTTGTATAGGTTATCAGTTGTGGAAAGTCTTGGTGGATTGTTTGGCTACCATGTGCATGTTTTTTTTTTTAGTTAAAAGGTCGTTCATCACCACGAGGACCATTTTACCGCGAGTGCCCCTTTTTCATTTTTTTTCATTTTTTTGCCAAGTCATTTTTCCGTAAGATATTGCCAAATAGTGTCGTAAAACTTTTGCTTGTTTAGTGTTGGAAAGTGTGTCTAGATGATCTGGCTACCCATGCATGACTTTGTTTTTGTCAGATACGACGTAGTTATTGGTATATTGGGTATTTAACTGCGGTTACCAATTTCTGTTTTTTTTTTCAATATTTGTAAAAATTACTACGTAGTAAGGAATTGCCGTATATTATTCTTTTTTTTTTCATGTTTATGTGTTAGAAAGTGTGCCTTGATGGTTGGGCTAACACGTGCATGTCATTTTTTTTATCTGAGATGTCGTATATTAGAATGTCGGGCATTTTACCGCGAGTGTCCCTTTTTAATTTTTTTTCATTTTTTTGCCAAGTCATTTTTCCGTAAGATATTGCGAAATAGTGTCGTAAAACTTTTGCTTTTTTAATGTTGGAAAGTGTGTCTAGATGATCTGGCTACCCATGCGTGATTTTGTTTTTGTCAGATACGACGTAGTTATTGGTATATTGGGTATTTAACTGCGGTTGCCAATTTCTGTTTTTTTTCAATATTTGTAAAAATTTACTACGTAGTAAGGAATTGCCGTATATTATTGATTTTTTTTTCATGTTTATGTGTTAGAAAGTGTGCCTTGATGGTTGGGCTAACACGTGCATGTCTTTTTTTTTTATCTGAGATGCCGTATATTTGAATGTTGGGCATTTTTCCGCGAGTGCCCCTTTTTATTTGTTTTGCATTTTTTTGCTTAGTCATGTTACCGTAAGGAATTGGCAAGTAGTGTCGCAAAACTTATATTTTTATAGTGTTGGAAAGTGTTTCTAGATGATCTGGCTACCCATGCCTATTTTTTTTTTAGCCAGATATGGCGTATATATAAGTATGTGTTCGATTTTCCTGTGATTGCCATTTTTTCGTTTTTTCCCATTTCTTTCAAAATTACTACGTACTAAGGAACTATCACAGAGTAATATTTCATTTATATGTTTATTTGTCGGAAAATATACCTTGATGGTTTGCCTAGCACGTGGCTGAAATTTTTTTTTTCTGAAATGCCGTATATTAGAATGGCCATTTTTCCAAGAGTGCCCCTTTTTATTTGTTTTGCATTTTTTTGCTTAGTCATGTTACCGTAAGGAATTGGCAAGTAGTGTCGCAAAACTTATAATTTTATAGTGTTGGAAAGTGTTTCTAGATGATCTGGCTACCCATGCCTATCTTCTTTTTTTAGCCAGATATGGCGTATATATAGGTATGTGTTCGATTTTCCTGTGATTGCCATTTTTTCGTTTTTTCCCATTTCTTTCAAAATTACTACGTACTAAGGAACTATCACAGAGTAATTATTCATTTAGATGTTTATTTGTCGGAAAATGTGCCTTGATGGTTTGCCTAGCACGTGGCTGAATTTTTTTTTTTCTGAAATGCCGTATATTAGAATGTTAGCCATTTTTCCGCGAGTGCCCCTTTTTATTTGTTTTGCATTTTTTTGCTTAGTCATGTTACCGTAAGGAATTGGCAAGCAGTGTCGCAAAACTTATATTTTTATAGTGTTGGAAAGTGTTTCTAGATGATCTGGCTACCCATGCCTATCTTTTTTTTAGCCAGATATGGCGTATATATAGGTATGTGTTCGATTTTCCGGTGATTGCCATTTTTTCGTTTTTTCCCAATTCTTTCAAAATTACTACGTACTAAGGAACTATCACAGAGTAATGATTCCTCTAGATGTTTATTTGTCGGAAAATTTTGTTTACTTTTTTTTTGATTGAATATCATCAAATTTTTTTAGGTAAAATATTGTTTTACATTTTTTTTTTCGATTTTATTTCCCTTCAAAAAAATTTTTTTGGGTCAGAATTTTAATTTTATAGTCGTAAAATAATCGACAATTATCCAGCAACCCACCATACAATTTTTATGCATTCCAATAATAATTAGATTAGTAAATAACACCTTGAAATTGACATACCCTTCCTACATTTCAAGTGGCAGATTAGGGAGTCTGAGTCAGTGTGGTTGGCGGCCATTTTGTGGACATATCCGAAGCGTAAGCTGCCCTATCTATATATATTCTTGTTCCTTATAGAATTTGTGATATTTTGGTATATTTTTACCTGCATAAATATCATATTATATATTAATATATGTATTTTTTTACGAAATTTCTAAGTACTCAAAAAATTACCTTTAGATATGGCCCCTGATATAAATGTAATTTACAAAATAATGAAGATTTTTTTACATATTTCTATTTTAGGATAACATATGTTTATTCCCTAAAAAAATTAGCCACTTCCTATTTCATTTGGGTACCCAAAAAAATTCATGAAATTTGGACAAATTTTTTTGGCCAAAAAAAGTTACCCTTTTTTTCTCATTTCAGATCTTCACCTCCATGGGTCTGACTTCATCCAAAATACATCAAGATGTGTCCTAAACATTCAAGAATCAATTCCTAAAAGGATTTGTGTATATATGTATAAACTTTTTTTTTATGAATTTTTATGTCAGGTCTTTTTTTTTTCTACTTAATTTTTTAAAATATTTATAATAAATAGTTTTTCTGCAGATGAGTAGTATTTATCTTTACAGTTGTTTTAAACATTCATTGAAGTTTTTTTTGGCAAAAGAAAAAAGGAGGTTACTGCAAAAACTGATTTTTCAAGAATTTTTTTTGGCGTCGGGGTCGTTCGCGTCCGAGTATACCCTTAAAGGGGTGTCCGAGGAGCGTACCTATCCAGGGTTAAACCTTATGGTAAGGTTACTGAAATAAAGATGAATTTCAGGGAAGAACTTGGATAATTCGAAGTGAGGATTTGCTTAATAATCATGATGAGATTTTTAAAGGAGTTTGTAAAATTTCAAAAATAAAAATTGAAAATAGCAAGGTTACCAGCGCACTTTGCAATACTGCTCCTGAAAAACTTGACACATATGGCCCTAGTGCCTGGCATCAGAGTGAATCTGTGGACCACAAAATAAACTTAATAACAGAAAGAAAGCCTAAGTCGTCAATGTGGAGTAATACAACCTTGATGGGAGAACAATATAATAATTTTGAATTTACCAAACTAGTACAAAAGAAAGTGGCTACCGTAGAACGTAGACGTTTCTAGATTTGTCAAGAAATCCATTTTAATTGATACCAAATCTAAAACACAGTAATCTATGTTGAATATCATAAAGATGTAGGAAAATTGAATGGTGGATATCAAACCACATTTGAATTTAAGTTATTGAAGAGGGGTGATTTTTATCAAAGGCCTTTATGAATTTAGTGAGGAAGAATTCTTACGGTATTTATTTTCAAGAGCACGCTTTCCATTTACTCCAAAATAATGCAGTCTTGTAGCTCTTCTTTTTTTTTGTACAGTAATTGGGAGGTCCTTAAATACTGGGAAAGCAAAAAATAGCAAGGTATGTTACACAAGGGGGGGGGGTGGTTGGTGTAGGAGGTACTAAGCGACCAGGAACCATCATCTTCAACATAGTCAACCAAAGAGAAGTTCGTGACGTCAGCGTACATTTGGTATATATTCAAAATATATTCTAAATTAAAAATGGAATAATTACTCAAGAGTGTCACTATTTGTGAAATGTATTTTTTTTATTTCGTAGATACTTGATATAAATCATATTAAAGTATATTTTTAAAGAAACTATTTTGAGAATGACTAGTTTTCCCAGACGATGTTTTACTACACTAACGCCATCTATTGACCACTGCCTAAAGATGCCTGACAATATCCCACCAATGAAAACAGCCATATGCTGCAAAAATAGTGATTCTCATAAAAAGTTTCTTTAAAAGAATTAGATTTATTGTCAAGTAATACAAAATAAAACATACAATTCACAAATAGTGATACTTTTGAGTAATTGATCCATTTTTAATTCAGTATGTATTTTGAATATATATCAGATGTCTGCTGACGTCACAAACTTCTCTTTGATTGACTATGTTGACAATGTCAGCTCCAGGTCGCCTAGTACCTCCTCCACCAACCCCTCTCCCTTCCCCTTACCGCAACATATCTTGCTATTTTTTGCTTTCCCAGCATTTAAAAACCTCCTAATTACAGTGCAAAAAGAGGAGAGCTGCAGGAATGCATAATTTTGGAGTAAATGGAGAGCGTGCTCTTGTAAACAAATATCATTCGTACATTATGTGACCTAAAGAAATTTGGAAGGTTCATAAGATTCTCAGAACCACTATGATTATTTTGATATTTGAAGATCATGTTGTACCTTTCCATGTATACTTCGAAAATGAGAGAATTCCAGCTGGCCTTTATAAAGAGAAACCCTTTCAGTACTACAATTGCTTTAAATTTGGACACCTATCTAGACTCTAGAGTATGCACAAATGAAAAGATCTGTGGCAATTGTTCTGATCATGAATATGGACCTTGCATTTGTATTATAAAGTGCTCTAATTGTAGCCAGGATCACTAACCAACTAATAAGAAACACCATGAGTTATGACAGGGCCTTAAAATCTAAGGATGTATGGCATCCATATATAATTATAACATCATATAGACCAAATAATGTAAAGCATCCTCTTACTAAATAACCTTCGAACGCTATTGCCATGCCTCATAATTTAGATTCAATACATTTCATCGAGAAGGCACTGCCTCCTTCCTCTGAATCTACCACACCTCGGATAAACAACCGAAGGTTTTCATTTTGGGTAATATCATTACCAGATTTAGGGGAAGAATCTTATGCTGGAGAGCTATTGGATGCACCTGTCGTTATGGAGGTACATAATCCACATAGCTCTCCATATTTTACTTGAAAAAGAGGGAGCCCGCTATTCCTCATTTCTCTAATGAGAAATGTCAAAATAGCTTTTGAAAATAGGTGACATTGTATGTAATAGCAAAGATGATGAACCTTCAAGAAATTTAAATATATCAAAGAATAATGTCAAGGTTTACCATCCACCTCGTCAAATATATAAGAAGGCTGCTAAGAAAAATACCAAACCAAGCTTAACAAGACCTACTTTTATATAGAGATTATGAGATACTCCCATCAATAAAAAAAAAAAAAAAAACAACTCTTATATGAAGACTTCTGTAAAGGAGTCTTCCAAAAAGTAAATTTATTACTTTTCTGCAAGCTTGTTGTGGAACTGTCAAGGTCTAAGGGCTAATTATGAATAGCTGAAGCTCCTAATTCATGACCACTCACCTATAGTTGCGTGTCATCAAGAAACACTATTACATGTTTTTACTCCAGGACCTAAATAATACATCAATTACAGAATGCAATGTTATCCTGTGGGGAGAAGTCATGGTAGAAGTGTTGTGCATGTCTGCCGCAACATTCCCCATAAACTTTTAAATCTACCTACGAACCTACAAAAAGGAGCAGCCTAAATAGATATAAATATGAAACATACCTCATTGCAGAACATTAGATAACTGTTATACATGCGATCATGCACCAATAGTAAGTACAACAAATAATGGCCCACCTGAACACAAATCACCTCAATGGTGCTTCGATAGAGCTGACTAGCAAAATCTTAAAAAAATGAATGAAGTAGAATGTAATGCATATGAATTCCAATATGTTGATAATGTCATTGATTTACTAAATGGAACTTTTCACACAGCTGGAGTGCATTCCATTCCAAAAATGAGAGGTCTGTTCTGTCGTGGACAAGTTTCATGGTGGTCACCAGAAATTCAAGTGTTACGTAAATCTACAAGACTTGCATTAAAAAGCTGCAGCAGAAATCGAACTGAACAGAATACTGTTAATTACAAGTAATGTGAAGCACAATTTTGCGAGCAATTAAAGCAGCTCAACATCAGTCGTGGTCATCTTGTTTCTTCAGTAAATAAAAGCACACCTTCCACTGTTTGGAGGAAAGTTCATAAAATTGGTGCCAAACATACTCCAAATTCTCCACCTATGTTGAAAAGTAATGATCAAAATATTACTAATCTTTTGGAAGTGAGTAATTCACTAGCTAATCATTTTGAGAGAGTATCACAAAAGTCAGAAGACTTTCCATGCTATCTTTATAGATATAGAGAAGACAAGACTCTCAACTTCACATCAATCAAAGAAGAGACTCAAAACCTTCCATTTACGGAGAGAGAATTTGACTCTGCCATATCATCATGCAGTGATACAGCCCCAGGCCCAGACGAAAATGCTTATGCTGTGATAAAGCACATGTGTAATAACACAGATTTTTTTTATTATAATTATTAACAGAATATGGCGAGACCATAGTTTCTCTACAGTTTGGGAACTGGCCATTATTTTAGTTTTTTTTTTTTTTTTCAAACCTGGAAAGGACAAAGTTTTAGCTGAAAACTATCGACCAATTGAATTTGTATGTTGTTCATGTAAATTCCTGGAAAAAATGGTCAATGCAAGGCTTGTATGGATACTAGAAAAAGGGTATTTTATCATTAGTGCAGTCAGTGTAGGTTTCGAAAAATACACTCTTGCAATGGATGTACTTGTTTATCTGACTCTAGAGGGATCTGTTTCCTAGTTGTTTGCTTCCAAGCAACATCATGTGACAATATTCTTTGATCTTGATAAAGCATACGATACCTCATGTATGTATGGTATCCTTAAAGCTTTACACCAGTTTGGTGTGAGAGATGAGTTACTTCTATTTTTCAGGCCTTTTAAAAAGGCAGTTTTTTCATGTTAGCATAGGAAATACACTGTCTCAAAGAAAATGTCAGGAAGAAGGAGTCCTACAGGTCAACGTGCTTAGCGTTAGTTTATTTGCGCTAGCAATAAATTAGATCCCTTCCGTAATTTCAGACCTTCTTCACACTTTTTGTGGATGACCTTTATGTCTCATTTGCCGGAGAAAGACTGGCAACACTTGAAAGGAAGCTTCAACTCACTATGAGTCGAATTATGAGATGGGTAGATTTGAATGGCTTCAAGTTTTCTGCAAGTAGAACTCTTGTCATTCATTTTTGTTGCATTTGTAGTGTACATCCTGACCCAGATATGTATATGTTAAACCAATGTATTCCCTGCATTGAAGAAACACAATTTTTAGGTCAAACCATCTTCGACAGAAAGTTAATCTATCTCTCATATTTCAAAAAGCAAATATTTAAATCTTTAGACATTTAAAATATTCTTAAGGTATGGGCCCATACGTCCATGGGGAGCAAATCACCAGACTTTTTCAAGACAATAAAAAGCCCATATTTAATCAAAACATTTAAACAGAGGTGAAATACATTCTTTGGCCTCTGCTACTAAGCTGGAGATTGTAAATTCCCTCACTATGCTGGCATCAGATTAGCTACTGGTGCTTTTATCGTCAGTCTACTGTGATTAGTTAGTGGTATAGGTTATAGAGGCTTCCTAATTCATTATCCTTTCGAACTGCCAATGAAGTGAATTTCTTTTCATACCATTAGACTCCCTCTACATCCACAAAGCCTTGTGGATACAGAGGGAAACAAATGCTAAATATCCTGAATCTTTCCAGGAGTGGGGTATTACCTTTTAGATTATCAGTCCCCCTTCTAAAACTTCCAGAGATCTCCCTTTGTAACTGGCTCTAAAGGCAACATGGTATATGAAGAATTGCGATCTAAACTTTTTGGAACACACAGAATAACAAAAGGATAGTGAATTTATATTTATGGACAGCTCCAAATCGAGAGCTGATGTTGGATTTGGGGTGTACAATTCCTCTTTTAATTGTAAACGTGCGCTCCCTTTAGCATCATCTATCTATACAGCAAAGCTGTATGGTATCCTGGCTGCTATTGAAAAAATAGTACTAATAAAAGGGGGCAATTTTCCTATTTTTAATTTTGCAAAAAGTGTGTAGCAGGCATTGACAGTTTTTATTCCAACCAACCCTTTAGTTGTAAAATTTTTCGAGTGGCTGTATATTTGTAGCGCTGCAGGTATAGAAGTTAAGTTTTGTTGGGTTCAAGCTCAAGTAGGTGTGCCAGGAAATGAAGAGGCAAAAGGGGCAACAGACAAATTACTTTCTGGAAGAGATCTTCTTCCATGTAATGACTTGTTGCCTCATATCAAAAAGTGTATTGGTGATATTTGCCAACATTACTGGAATTCTCTTGATGAAGAATAAGATGAAGATAACAAACGGTAATATGCTTAAAAGTTGGGAAACTTCCCTCTGTTGCCTTGGAATTAGATACATACGATTAACACACGACTTCCTGATGACTGCCAGGTACCAACCATTTTGTGATGATTATTTGATTCCTCTGACTGTAGTCATTATTTGTTAAATGTCCCAGTCTCTTGAATATTATCGAACGATTCCTCTCTGAAACTCGTAATGAAGAGGACAGGTACATCCTCACCAAGATTGTTAGAGACGTTTTGATAATGTCAGTGGCATTTTTAATTTCGTATTGGAAGCTGGCCATCTTACCCATTTTTAAATGATATGACAAATTTTAAATGTTTGTTACTTGATCATTTCCATTTTTTTTATCCTTATCATCATCATCATATCCTCCTACGTCTATTGATGCAAAGGGCCTCGGTTAGATTTCGCCAGTCGTCTCTATCTTGAGCTTATAATTCAATACTTCTCCATTCATTATCTTCTCCTTCGCGCTTCTTAGTCCTCAGCCATGTAGGCTTGAGTCTTCCAAGTCTTCTAGTGCCTTGTGGAGCCAAGCTGAACTAATCTCTCTTGGGGAGTGCGAAGAGCATACCCAAACCATCTCCATCTACCCCTTGTACCAACCGTGTGTCACACGATCGTACATAATAACGACATTTCATTTTGTGTATATATTAAGCTTTTATCTTCACTCTCCCCTAGCACTGATAAGGACCTGAAATAACATGTCTGTTTTCCTGCACATCCCTCCATTGGGAAGACATCCCCCTTGACGACTCCAACACCACCCTCCTCTTTGAAGTCAGTACAGGTATACCGCGACCTTGGATTCCTGCTCCCATGCGCTGACAGGTGTTTGATTTCATTCACGGCCTTTCACATCCCTCGTGCCGTTCTACTGCCCAGCTGCTGAACATGAAGTTCATTTGGCACGGCATTTCTAAAGATGCTAGGGATTGGGTCCGCGCCTGTACTTTTTGCCAAACTTCCAAAGTACATCGACACACGGATTTAGGAGTGGGCACCTTTCCTTAACCTCAGAGTCGTTTCGCCCACATTCACGTCGACGTTGTAGGCCCCTACCCACATCACAAGGACATCGTTACCTGGCTACTGTCATCGACCGCTCCACTCATTGGCCTGAAGCCATTCCCATGGAAACTGCAACGTCCACCTCATGTACATCTGCCTTACTCTCAGGATGGATAGCAACATTTGGTATCCCTGAACATATTACTTCTGACTGGGGTACCAGTTTCACCTCTCAATTGTAGATATCATTAGTGAATCTCCAGGGCATCACCCTACATCAGACAACTGCCTACAGCCCCGCTGCCAATGGAATGGTTGAACGTTTTCATCGCAGCCTTAAAGAAGCTTTGATGTCCCGCTGCAAGGATTCCAACTGGTTTACTCAGCTTCCCTGGGTCCTCCTGGGACTAAGGACCACTCCTAAAGACGCCCTGGATGTCTCAGCATCTGAAATGGTGTATGGCAACCTGTTGGTCGTCCCTGCCGAATTTTTTCCTTCTGCAACCTCCTCCAATGATCTCCAGCGCATAAGTCACGTCGTGGGAAAATTTACTCCATGCCGCCAGACTTACAAGCCGCCAGCGAAGCATCACATACCGACAGACTTGCACTCTGCAACGCACGTTTTCCTACGCAACGACACTAGCAAGCCACCGCTAACGCCCTCTTACATGGACCCCTTCCTTAGGATCCGACGCAGTCCGAAAACATTCTTACTAAACATTCCTGGCAAAGAAGACTGTGTCTCCATTGATTTTCTAAAACCTGCTTATCTCCTGCAAGATGACCCGCCTACAGTTCGCCTCTTTAGATCAGGGCACCCTATTTAACATGTACAGTATGTCTTTTTTAGGGGGGAGCCATGTACCAGCTGTGTGTCACACGGTCGTACATAGTAACGACATTTAATTTTGTGTATATATTATGCTTGTATCTTCGCTCTCCCCTAGCACTGATAAGGACCTGAAATAACATGCCGGTTTTTCTCACCGTTAACTGTTAACCGGTGCATTGTTGGTTGAACATGAAATTTCCTGATATGTCTTTTATGCCTCTTTTGCATGGAGTTTATGTATATAAAAACGGATGTTCTGTAATAAAGTTACTCAGTTGCTTTCATTCCGCCTTTGAGTCACAGCCTTCTCTCGGCTCGTTATACCCTCATCATGATCTCATCCACATATGGCACTCGGGTAATCTCTCTTATAGTTTCATTTCTAATCATGTCCAAGCATTT